>NC_090737.1:30521929-30536929 GCF_036898095.1 Palaemon carinicauda
CTTGCTAAAGAGAATAATAATAAAAGTCACAATGTGAATAGTTACTTAAAAATAAGAAAGTATGCAGTTTGTGTACCAGTCACTTGCTAAAGAAAGTAATAATGAAAAAAGTCACAATTTGTATAGTTACTTAAAAATAAGAAAGTATGCAATTTGGGTACCAGTCACTTGATAAAGAAAGTAATAATTAAAGTCACAATTTTTATAGTTATTTAAGATTAAGAAAGTATGCAATTTGGGATCCAGTAACTTGCTAAAGAAGTAATAATAAAGGTTACAATTTTTATAGTTATTTAATATTAAGAAAGTATGCAATTTGGGATCCAGTCACTTGCTAAAGAAAGTAATAATAAAAGTTACAATTTTTATAGTTATTTAATATTAAGAAAGTATGCAATGTGGGATCCAGTCACTTGCTAAAGAAAGTAATAATAAAATTAATAATTTTTATAGTTATTTAAGATCAAGAAAGTATGCAATCTGGGTTCTAGTCACTTGCTAAAGAAAGTAATAATAAAAGTTACAATTTTTATAGTTTTTTAATATTAAGAAATTATGCAATTTGGGATCCAGTCACTTGCTAAAGAAAGTAATAATAAAATTCACAATTTTTATAGTTATTTAAGATTAAGAAAGTATGCAATCTAGGTTCCAGTCACTTGCTAAAGAAAGTAATAATAAAAGTTACAATTTGTATAGTTACTTAAGAATGAGAAAGTATGCAATTGGGTTCCAGTCACTCGCTAAAGAAAGTAGTAATAAAAGTTACAATTTGTATAGTTACTTAAGAATAAGAAAGTATGCAATTTGGGATCAAGTATTTCGCTAAACAAAATAATGAAAAAGTCACAATTTGTATAGTTAAAAATAAGAAAGTTTGCAATTTGGAATTCAGTCTCTCGCTAAAGAAAGTAATGAAAAAAGTTACAATTTATATACTTACATAAAAATAAGAAAGTATGCAATTTTGGATCCAGTCTCTAGCTAAAGAAAGTAATGAAAAAGTCAGTTTATATGCTTCCTTGAAAATAAGAAATTATGCAATTTGGGATCCAGTCACTCGCTAAAGACAGTAATGAATAAAGCCACGATTTGTATAGTTACTTGAAAATAAGAAAGTATGCAATTTGGGATCCAGTCTCTAGCTAAAGAAAGTAATGAAAAAGTCAGTTTATATGCTTCCTTGAAAATAAGAAATTATGCAATTTGGGATCCAGTCACTCGCTAAAGACAGTAATGAATAAAGCCACGATTTGTATAGTTACTTGAAAATAAGAAAGTATGCAATTTGGGATCCAGTCACTCGCTAAAGACAGTAATGAATAAAGCCACGATTTGTACAGTTACTTGAAAATAAGAAAGTATGCAATTTGGGATCCAGCCACTCGCTAAAGAAAGTAATGAATAAAGTCATGATTCGTACAATTAATGACGGTAACATTCTATGAAATATATGGGAGCTACCTGAAGAAAATATTTGATGAGTGGAATTAAAAATAATCCAATAGTGACTTCCAATAACCATTATCTGTGGCTATAGATATTTACAACCTTCATAAATATCGATTCTAACTCTTTTTGGTGATTCTGCATCTCAAAAATTACTTTATTGAGTTTATATATATATATATATATATATATATATATATATATATATATATATATATATATATATATATATATATATATATATATATATATATATATATATATATATCTTTTTTCAAATGATATCCACCTTCCATGCTATAGATTCTCAAGTTATTTTCTTCGAAGGGCTCGCCTATGTTCATAATGACTAACTTAGTGAGTATGACATAATGAATCATAAATAATTGTTTCTAAAGTTATTCCCATAGGTTCATATAATATAAATTTCAAATTCTAAAAACAATTGGCTTTTAATTGACAGATTCTGTAGAGAAGTACGATTAAGCGTTAAATGATAGGTTCGAAAGATTAATATACGTTGATTCTTAAATGACAGATTCCACAAAGTACTGCATTTGGGTTCTTGAATGAGAAATTCCAAAATGTACTGTACCTAGGCTCTTAAATAACCGATTCCATAAAGTGTTGCACTTGGGTTCTTAAATGACAGATTCCAAAAAGTACTGCAATTAGGTTCTTAAGTGATAGATTCCAAAATTTACTGCACTTAGGTTCTTAAATGATAAATTCTAGAAAGTGCTGCGCTCAATATCTTAAATGAAAGATTCCAAAACGTACTGCACTTAGGTTCTTAAATGACAGATTCTAAAGATTAACATATGTTGTTTCTCAAATAAAAAATTCCAAAAAGTACAACACTTGGGTTTTAAAATGAGAGATTTCAAAGAGTACTGCACTTAGGTTCTTAAAGGTCAGATTCCCAAAAGTGCTCCACATAGGATATTGAATGGTAGATTCCAAAAAGTAATATACGTTGGTTCTTGAATAACATATTACGAAAATTACTGCACTTAGGTTATTAAATGACATATTTCAAAAAGTACTGCACTTACGTTCTTAAATGAGAGATTCCAAAAAGTACTGCAATTAGGTTCTTTAATGACACATTCCAAAAAGTGATGCACTTAGGATCTTAAGTGACAGATTCCAAAAAGTACTGCAATTAGGTTCTTAAATGACAGATTCCAAAAAGTGCTGCGCTTAGGATCTTAAATGACAGATGCCAAAAAGTACCGCAATTAGATTCTTATATGAGATTCCAAACAAGTACTGCAATTAGGTTCTTAAATGACAGATTCCAAAAAGTACTGTACTTGGGTTTTTAAATGACAGATTCCAAAAATTAATATAAGTTGGTTCTTAAATGACAGATTCCAAAAAGTACTGTACTTGGGTTTTTAAATGACAGATTCCAAAGATTAATATAATTTGGTTCTTAAATGACAGATTCCAAAAAGTGATGCACTTAGGATCTTAAATGACAGATGCCAAAAAGTACCGCAATTAGATTCTTAAATGAGATTCCAAACAAGTACTGCAATTAGGTTCTTAAATGACAGATTCCAAAAAGTCATGTACTTAGGATCTTAAGTGACAGATTCCAAAAACTACTGCCTTTGGGTTCTTAAATGACAGATTCCAAAAATTACTGCGCTTAGGTTCTTAAATGGCAGATTCCAAAGATTAATATGAGTTGGTTCTTAAATGACAGAGTCCAAAATGTACTGCACTTGGGTTCTTAAATGACAGATTCCAAAGATTAATAAAAGTTGGTTCTTAAATGACAGATTCCAAAAAGTACTGCACTTGGGTTCTTAAAAGACAGATTTAAAGATTAATATAAGTTGGTTCTTAAATGTCGGATTCCAAAAAGTGATGCTCTTAGGATCTTAAATGACAGATTCCAAAAAGTACCGCAATTAGAATCTTAAATGAGATTCCAAAAGAGTACTGCAATTAGGTTCTTAAATGACAGATTCCAAAAATTCATGCACTTAGGATCTTAAGTGACAGATTCCAAAAACTACTGCACTTGGGTTCTTAAAAGACAGAATCAAAGATTAATATAAGTTGGTTCCTAAATGACAGATTCCAAAAAGTACTGCACTTGGGTTCTTAAAAGACAGATACCAGAGATTAATATAAGTTGGTTCTTAAATGACAGATTCCAAAGATTAATAGAAGTTGGTTCTTTAATGACAGATCCCAAAAAGTACTGCACTTTGATTCTTAAAAGACAGATTCCAAAGATTAATATAAGTTGGTTCTTAAATGACAGATTCCAAAGATTAATAGAAGTTGGTTCTTAAATGACAGATTCCAAAGATTAATATAAGTTGGTTGTTAAATGACAGATTCCAAAACGTACTGCACTTAGATTCTTAAATGACAGATACCAAAGATTAATATATATTGGGTCTTAAATGACAGATCCCAAAATGTACTGCACTTATGTTCGAAAATAACAGATTCAGAAAAGTGCTTTAATTGGATTCTTAAATGACAGATTTCACAAAGTAATACACTTAGGTTCTTAAGTGACAGATTCCTAAAAGTACTGCAATTAGGTTCTTAAATGACAGATTCCGAAAAGTGATACACTTAGGATCTTAAGTGACAGATTCCAAAAAGTACTGCACTTAGGTTCTTAAGTGACAGATTCCAAAAAGTTCTGCACTTTGGTTCTTCAATGACACATTTAAAAAAGTGCTGCACTTGGGTTCTTAAATGACAGATTCTAAGTGCTGCACTTAAGATCTTAAATGATAGATTCCAAAAAGTACTGCACTTAGGTTCTTAAATAACAGATTCCAGAGATTAATATACCACACTTGTGTTCTTAAATGACTGATTCTGAAAAGGGCTGCACTCAAAAACTTAAATGAAAGATTCCTAAAAGTGCTGCACTTGGGTTCTTAAATGACAGATTCTGAAAAGGGGTGCACTCAAGATCTTAAATGACAGATTCCTAAAGTGCTGCACTTAGCTTCTTAAATGACAAATTCTAAAAAGTGCTGCACTTAGGGTCTTAATTCAGAGATTCCAAAAGTACTACACTTGGGTTCTTAAATGGCATATTTTGAAAAGTACTGCACTTGGGTTCTTAGATAACAGATTCTAAAAAGTGCTGCAATTAGGTTCTTGAATGACAGATTACAAAAAAATTATCCACTTAGGATCTTAAGTGACAGATTCTAAAAAGTACTGCACTTAGGTTCTTAAATGACAGATTCTAAAAAGTGATACACTTAGGATCTTAAGTGACAGATTCCAAAAAGTACAGCAATTAGGTTCCCAAATGACAGATTCCAAAAAGTACTGCAATTAGGTTCTTGAATGACAGATTACAAAAAAATGATCCACTTAGGATCTTAAGTGACAGATTCTAAAAAGTACTGCACTTAGGTTCTTAAATGACAGATTCTAAAAAGTGATACACTTAGGATCTTAAGTGACAAATTCCAAAAAGCACAGCAATTAGGTTCCTAAATGACAGATTCCAAAAATTACTGCACTTAGGTTCATAAATGACAGATTCTAAAAAGTGATACACTTAGGATCTTAAGTGACAAATTCCAAAAAGTACTGCACTTAGGTTCTTAAATGACAAATTCTAAAAAGTGATACACTTAGGATCTTAAGTGACAGATTCCAAAAAGTACTGCAATTAGGTTCTTAAATGACAGATTCTAAAAAGTGATACACTTAGGATCTTAAATGAAAGATTCCAAAAAGTACTGCACTTAGGATCTTAAGTGACAGATTCCAAAAAGTACTGCACTTAGGTTCTTAAATGACAAATTCTAAAAAGTGATACACTTAGGATCTTAAGTGACAGATTCCAAAAAGTAATGCAATTAGGTTCTTAAATGACAGATTCTAAAAAGTGATACACTTAGGATCTTAAATGAAAGATTCCAAAAAGTACTGCACTTAGGTTCTTAAGTGACAGATTCCAAAAAGTACTGCACTTAGGTACTTAAATGACAGATTACAAAAAAATGATGCACTTAGGATCTTAAGTGACATATTCCAAAAGGTACTGCACTTAAGATCTTAAGTGACAAATTCTAAAAAGTACTGCACTTAGGTACTTAAATGACAGATTACAAAAAAAGTGATACACTTAGGATCTTAAGTGACAGATTCCATAAAGTGTTGCACTTGGGTTCTCATATGACAGATTCTAAAAGTACTGCAATTAGGTTCTTAAATGACAGATAACAAAAAAAAAGGATGCACTTGGATCTTAAGTGACAGATTCCAAAAAGTACTGCACTTGGGTTCTTAAATGACAGATTCCAAAAAGTGATACACTTAGGATCTTAATTGACAGATTCCAAAAAGTACTGCACTTGGGTTCTTAAATAACAGATTCCAAAAAGTACTGCAATTATGTTTTTGAATAACAGATTCCAAAAAGTACTGCAATTAGGTTCTTAAATGAGAGATTCCAAAAAGTACTGCAATTAGGTTCTTAAATGACAGATTCCAAAAAGTGATACACTTAAGATCTTAAGTGGCAGATTCCAAAAAGTACTGCAAATAGGCTCATAAGTGACAGATTCCAAAAAGTACTGCACCTAGGTTCTCAAGTGACAGATTCCAAAGAGTAATGCGATTAAGTTAGTATACATAGGTTCCTAAATGTCAGAGTTCAAAGAGTGATACACATAGGTTCTTAAATGACAAGTAAGTCAGTTTTTAGATAGCACCTTCTATATAATACATGTCTCTTTTCAGATAACTTCAACTTCTGAACAAAATCTACAGAGGTTCTTAGAGAGCAATTTCAGAAGTGAAAGAAGGGAATCGGTTAGATTCTTAACAAGAGAGAAAAGAAATAAATTTAGATCACAGATCTGAGCTGGTAAAAATTTAATCTTTCAATTAAGAACTGAAGAAGTTATAAAGTAAACAAGGGGAATCTTCGTATAGGAAGGGGCGTTGCTTCATCTTAGGGGAAAAAACTTATATTAGGGGAAAACTTTATCTTAGGGGAAAACTTTATATTAGGGAAAAACTTTATCTTAGGGGAAAAACTCAAAATGTTATTCCCTTCAAGAAAAAAAAAAGACCAATAGGGTTCAGAAAGTTACGTTGATCAGATTAGAAGATTTAATTGGTGAGAACCTACTGAAAAAAAAAGAGAGTGATTTAAAAATATCTTTTGATAATGCAGCTATTACCAAATTCAAATGTGCTTGACTAACAAGCGCTAACCATCAATGTAGGAAAATCACCAAGAAACTTTTCTATTTATGTAAATTATTATAATTATTACTAGGTAAGGTACAACCTTAGTTGGAAAAGCAAGATACTATAAGCCTAAGAGCTCCAACAGGGAAAAATAGTGTAATAAATAAATGATATAAGAAGCTATGAACAATTAAAATAAGATGTTTTAAAAACATTAACAACATTAAAACAGATATTTCACATTTAAACTATAAGAAGACTTATGTCAGCCTGTTCAACATAAAACATTTGCTGCAAGTTTGAACTTTGGAAATACAATTCAGGATACGAAAGAAGGATTTGAAAATATTAATAAAGATTCAAATCTGGCTAAAATATGCCTCATTTCCCTTTGAACTGGAATTTAATTCACGCGATGCGTCTAACTCGATGAAATTCTAAAAACGGCATAAGAATTATATTTACCAATAATATCCATCAATATATATGTGCTATTTCTTCATACGATAAACAAGCTGTTCTTGAGTGTAACGTAATCATATATCATTGGAAAGTCAAGAAAAATATGTTTTGCGAATAATAATGTATCAGACATTTGATTTTTTCTCTAATTTTGGTTAATAATAACTTCATTTTGATACTGGTAGTAATTTTAATAATTTTTATTATAATTTCAATAATAATCATTTTAACACTAATTTTATTAATGATAATTGTTTTAATTTTCTTAATAATGATTTTAATAATTTTGCTAATGTTAATTACAATAATTTTTATAAAAACGATAATAATTTCAATGATTTTGACAACAATAATAATAATAATAATAATAATAATAATAAAAATAACAATAATAATCATCATCATCATCATTTTAACTATTTTGATAATAATAATAATAATAATAATAATAATAATAATAATAATAATAATAATAATAATAATAATAATAACATTGATAATGATAATAGTTTTAATATTTCTATAAATTATAATGACAACAATAATGTTAATAATAATAATTTCAAAGTTTTTAGATGTCAGATATCCCCCGAGAACAGACCAGACTACAGAGTGCTACAGATCGTCTGAGCATCATTTGAATATTGTTATGTCCCACTCCCAAATAAGAGACTCGGAGGGCCAATGAAATCTCAATAGCGCGATTCCGTATTGCACGAGATGTGCTCATGCGCAATGCGTCGCAGACTAACGTAGTCTATGCGTCATGCCGATTGATCTAGGCAGCGGTCGGCCTCTCGTTGCCATCCGCCCACTAAAACTAGGACTTTGGGTAGATGACTAACACAAGTATCCTTCTTTGGGAAAGAGAAAATTTTTCTTTTTTTTTTTCTTTTTTTTCTTAATTAGTTTTAATGCTATATCAATAAAAAAAAAAAGGCAAAAATAACCCATTTAAAAAAAAAAAAAATTTTATTAGTTTTAATCACTTATCAGAAAAAAATTAAAATAACCCAAATATTTTTCTTTGGAGTATAGAATTTTTTTCTTTTTTTCTTAATTAGTTTTAATCATATATCAATAAAAAAAAGGGAATAATAACCAAGTTAAAAAGAAAATTTATTTTTCTCTTGTTTTATTAGTTTTAATCACATATCAGAAAAAAATGAAAATAACACAAGTATCCTTCTTTGGGAAAGATAAAATTTCTTTTTTTCTTTTTTTTATTAGTTTTAAATATATAGAAAAAAAAGGAAAAAATAACTCAAGTATTCTTCTTTGGAATACAGATTTTTTTTTTCCTTTTTTCTTTATTAGTTTTAATCACATCAGAAGAAAAAGGAAAAATAACCCAAGTATTCTTCTTTGGAATAAAGAAAATTTCGTTTTCTTATTTATTTTTATTAGCTTTCATCACATATCAGAAAAAAAGGAGAAATAACCCAAGTATTCTTCTTTGGAATAAAGAAAATTTCATTTTTTAAGTTTTAAATACAAACTGGAATTTCTATTTTTGGTAGATGACTAAGGCAAGCATTCTTCTTAGAGATAATGAAAATTCATTTGCTTTTCTTTATTAATTTCAATCACATAAAAAAGGGAAAAATAACTCAAGTATTCTTCTTTGGAATAAAAAAAAAAATTATTTTAATTTTTTCACTCTACTATTTTTAATCACATACCAGAAAAAAAGGAAAAGTTATTTGCAATAAAATTCCAAGAATTTTAACGTTAAACAATTCTATAGGTTCAGATCAATTCACTTTTACAAAGAAATTCAAGATGTTCTTTTCCTTTTGCCTAGACTATACATAGAGGTTCTATTTCTACATAGATATCAGAAAAAAAATAAAAGAATACTTACAGTATATCATAATGCCAAGGAATCTTGTTTTAAACGAATCGAATGATCTAGACTAATTCTTTTTTTTTATGAGGAATTCGAATGTTGAAAGACTTGAAATAATAGACCCATATATTAAACTGTTCTTTTCTAGGATGAATTAAATCTAGTTTCCATTTTTTCTTAATTATAGATAAAATTTCTACTTTTACATTCATATCATATATTGAGATTTTTCTATATTACAATCACAAGGAATTTTGTGTTAAACGATTCGAAAAATTTCCGACTAATTAACTTTTTTCTTGAGACATTCAAAATCAAAACCCATTTTTTTTTTTTGGAAATTCAAGATCCGGACGAATTCCTTTTTTTTTTTTTTTTTTTTTTTTCTTTTTTTTTTCTTAAGAAATTCATATCTTGGAAGACTTGAAATGTCACTCCATATATTGAATGAATTAAAAGTAACGAAGAAATTATATATTAAAAGGAATAACTCTTGTCTCTAAATATGAAGATTCTTTCACCAACACCAAAAGCCACTCAGAATTAACGACAAAATATATATTTTTTTCCAATTCTGGTCCCGTTCTACAGGACCGGAACCAAAACTTGAACAAGATCTAGTGGTTTCAAAAACTGAAACTTAAGGAAACGTTGCGTTGACAGTTAGGGACTCTCTCTCTCTCTCTCTCTCTCTCTCTCTCTCTCTCTCTCTCTCTCTCTCTCTCTCTCTCTCTCTCTCTCTCTCTCTCTCTCTCTCTTCTTCTTCTTCTTCTTCTTCTTCTTCTTCTATCATGAATTGACTATGATCAGAAATTGGCTTCATGCACAAATATCGACCGATAATCTTTAAACGATGCAATGTAATGTATGAATCTCTCTCTCTCTCTCTCTCTCTCTCTCTCTCTCTCTCTCTCTCTCTCTCTCTCTCTCTCTCTCTCTCTCTCTCTCTCTCTCTCTCTCTCTCTCTCTCTCTCTCTCTCTCCTTTTATCATGAATTAACTGGTCAGAAATTGGCTTGAGACAAAAAACTCTACCGATAATCTTTAAAACGATTCAATACAATGTATAAATCTCTCTCTCTCTCTCTCTCTCTCTCTCTCTCTCTCTCTCTCTCTCTCTCTCTCTCTCTCTCTATCATGAATTAACCATGCTCAGAATTCGAGGTGAAGTGAATGCAAGTGAAGTTTATTCAACAGGTAACGAGCAAATATACAAAAAATTTAGGAGCAACACTGTCACAAAAATTCATACAATCTGAAATATGCGTTGGCAAGCTTAAACATTTTTTCTATTATCGGTGCGGGAGAGAACTAGAGATTAGAAAAAAAAAAAGCAATAGCATTACAGTGTGTAAAACATATCCCTGTAATATTTTGATTTCCGGAACCTTGGGTCTAGTCGAAGCCCTACCCAAGAGAGTCTCTATCACAGCTATTGTTCTCTAGCCTTGGGTAGTGCTATAGCCTCTGTACCATAGTTTAACACTGTCTTGAATCCCTACCCAAGAGAGCCTCTATCACAACTATTGTTCTCTAGCCTTGGGTAGTGCTATAGCCTCTGTACCATAGTCTAACACTGTCTTGGGTTAGTTCTCTTGTTTGAGGATACAATCAGGCACACTATTCTATCTTATATCTTTTCCTCTTGTTTTGTTAAAGTTTTTATAGTTTAGCCTTTATAAGAAAAATTTGTTTTCGTGTTGTTCTTAAAATATTTCCTTTTTCCTTGTTTCCTTGTTTCCTTTTCTCACTGGACTATTTTCCCTGTGGAAGCCCCTGGGCTTATAGCATCCTGCTTTTACAACTAGGGTTGTAGCTTAGCAAATAATAATAATAATAATAATAATAATAATAATAATAATAATCTATGTATATATGTGTGTGTGTGCGTGTGTGTGTGTGTGTGAATACTTTATGGATTCTTTTAACCCAAATTGAATTAAGTAACAGCTTTACTGACGTGCATACAATTACTACGGAAATGATGATAAGGTTCATTTTATAACTGATTTGCACTCTGGAACGCACTTATTAACAAATTCAAAATCGCTGGTGGATGACGTAACATAGTATAGCGTTGGCGAAGACACAGAAATGTGACCATTTTCTTATTCTTTATTCAATTTTTCCATGTTGATTACGCTGATTACAAGAACATCAAATTACACCATAGCCATGCACCTTCTGACATATAACTATTACTCCTTAAATGATTTGAATCTGTAATGAATCATATTTTCCATTCAAGGAAATTCCATTTGGCAGCGCTGTCCCAAACACGTCTCACCAACCTTAACTACGCTGATGATTGTTACCTTAGTCACTTGTATAGGGAAATGACTCACCATCCATGTGTTCTAATAAAGAAAGAAAATACTAAACACTTTCATAAGTAAATTCAGGTTTCTTTCGATAGCATATGAAAAAATCACACCATTTTCTGACAAAATAATTCATTCTTAACAAGGATACGGTCGTTGGGCAATTTACCAACTACCAATTATCTAGCCTCTACCTTCCTACCACACTTTTTTAACCCACGTGGTCGTTAAATAACAGACTATATTAGTTAGGACAAGAGGCCTCTAATGCCATCTATTGGTGGTAAAGTACAATTCGTTATACTATGTGGGAGGGACATAGAACAGGCTGCGTTATTATGCCTTTCAGAATGTAACAATATTGTTATTCTACATAGTTTTTACTAACAATACATATCATACCATAACACATATTAATTATCTTTTGGTTTCATAAACAGGTAATTGAAATTAAATCAAATAACTGTGTAATTACTTGATTGTCTCACCGATTTCAGTACATGTGGCATATCTGGCGACCCCCCAAGATCCCCAAAGGCAATTGAACTAACGATTGTTTGCTGAGGAATGTTTCTGTGACATTTATTGTGAAATTTGTAATTTACTGAGAAATAAGTAAAGGCTAGACAGCAAGGAACGTCAAGTTCACGTGCGTCTGTTCCACAGCAATTTTGTGGCCAATAATCAACAGAAATTAAGTTAAAAAAATCATAATGAGTGGAAGATGGGGATAATTAGCAATTTGGTACTCTACTGCTAAGGCCATCTATTGACCATGAAAATAAACAGTGTGAGAGCTCTGTAATCCTTGTATTCTGGAACCTTCCATAACGTAATATTGGTTTGGTAATAGCCAAAAATAGACTACTTAACTGGAACTGACTATCATTTATATCTGCCACACATATTTTTACAGAAGTATCAATCTATCACACTTTTTCCCAATTGGATAGAATTATTCACATGAATGGATCAAGGGACGTGTGCTGCCATCTTTTGACAGGCAGTAGTAACTCGCGAATTCTAATCAAATTTGGCGAAGTGTGTGATTACTAAAACATACTTTCATGGCAATTTTTTTACCAATTAATGCATGAAAGGCTCATAATTCCAACAATACTATTTTCTTCTTATGTTTAGACTCTAAGTTATGGTAAATATAAGTAAAATGCCGATAAAATGTATTACAAAAAATATATAGAGCAGATTCCAATATTCTAAAAGCAAGCAATTGAAATGCGCCATAGAATTGAAACCCCAAATTTAACCATAATATATTCATGCCTGCAGCAAATAAGTTGTTTAATTAATCATAAGCCCAATTACAGATATCAATCCATAAAGTGTGCCTTATTGCGTGTTCTGAGGAAGAGAAAGTACTCAGAAACTTTAGGTGCCCAAACCTTTTTGCTCTTCTGTACCCCATGGGCATAGGGAGATAAATCAACGATATGAAAAAAATTAACAATTTTAAAAACAGTAATATTAAAACAGATATATCGTGTATAAACTATAAAAAGACTTATGTCAGCCTGGTCAACATAAAATCATTTGCTGCTAGTTTGAACTTTTGAAGTTGATTAGTAATTATATTTTTCTAAATCCTAATGACATTACATTTAACAAAGCAAGCCAAATGTATTCCGCTAATTAGAAGGAAATTCACATTTAAATCGATGTTTTTCACTAATTCTATTTCACACATAATACGGCAATTTATTCAATTAATTTTATTTTAATTAAATTATTATTATTATTATTATTATTATTATTATTATTATTATTATTATTATTAAAGATAAAATTATAAAAATTATCATTAATCAAATTATTGAAATTATTATCATTAAGATAATTAATAATCAATTAGTTAGGAACGAAGTAGTGATGGTGAGAACGGGTGTAAGAAATGAGTTAGCAGCTAGAGTGGTTATGAATGTGTTGAGGTGGTTTGGCTATGTTGAGAGAATGGATAATGGTTGTCTGCTAAAGAAGGTGATGAATGCAAGAGTTGATGGGAGAAGTACAAGAGGAAGGCCAAGGTTTGGGTGGATGGATGGAGTGAAGGATGCTGCTTTGTCCGGTCACCTTGGATGACCGCGGAGGTAGCAGCAGTAGGGGATTCAGCGTTATGAAGCTTCATCTGTGGTAGATAACGGGCGAGGGTGGGCTGTGGCAGTATCAGTTGAACTCGGTTGAGTCCCTCGTCAGGCTGGGAGGAGAGGAGAGACGAAAGGTCCCCTTTTTTTCATTTGTTTGATGTCGGCTACTCCCCCAAAATTGGGGGAAGTGTCTTGGTATATGGATGGATGGATTATTATTATTATTATTATTATTATTATTATTACATGCTTGGAAAAGCAAGATGCTATAAGCCCAAGGGCTACAACAGGGGAAAAATAACCCAGTGAGGAAAGGAAAAAATGAAGTAAATAAACTACAAGAGAAGAATAAACAATCAAAATAAAATATTTTAAGAACAGTAACAACATTAAATTAGATCCTTCATATCTTAACTATAGAAAATTTAATAAAAAAAAAAAAGAAAAAAACGCATGCCCAAGTGTACCCCTAAGCAGTAAATGAGAAGTGAATGTAAGTGACTTTATTCAATAAAATAACGAGCCTATATACAAACAATTGAGGCAATTGAGGGTAACACTGGCACAAAAATTCCAACAATGTAAACCATGCAATGGCAAGCTTAAACAGGCTTTTCTATTATCTGTGCGGAGAGAACGAGTGATAAAAAAAGCCATAGCATTCAAGTGTATGAGCGTATTTGAAACGCGTGCGATGCAGCCAGCTGAATAATCTGATGTAATGAGTAATAAAACAAAAGAAAAAATCCTAAAATACCAAATTAAAAAAAAAAAAATAAACATCTGACTTAAAAAAAATCATCAAATTACAACCGCAGCCGCAAATGAGGTAAAAAAATAAATAAATAAAAAAAAGGGCGTTTGAAATACTCGTGAAAAAAAAGAGAAAAATGTAAATTGCAGTTTCAAACTGTTGCCATTAAAAGCTACGACCTCGCTCGGAATGTGAAGAACTATTAGTCGCAGCGAGAGAAGTGAAAACAGAGCGGTTCGTAGTCCCACTAGGAGATTACTTTGAACCCGCTATATCCAATGTTTTCATATGAAATATTAGATTAATATGGTATATATGCAGAGTTGAGTGGCATGTGGAAATATGATTATGTTTCGGTTTCAAGCTTCGCTTGAAAAATAAAAAGCTGAGGTGTGATATAAAATATTGAATGGATATATATAAATATATATATATATATATATATATATATATATATATATATATATATATATATATATATATAAGTATATATATATATATATATATATATATATATATATATATAAGTATATATATATATATATATATATATATATATATATATATATATATATATATATATATATATATAAGTATATATATATATATATATATATATATATATATATATATATGTATGTATATATTAGTGTGTATGTATATATATATATATATATATATATATATATATATATATATATATATATATATATATATACATATATTTACATAAATACTGTATATATGCATATACGAAATTACAAAACGAAAGATAGATTTATGTTGTAAAATAAGTTTCAATATATTTGAAATTCATTTCATAATTATTAATAAATGTTAAAATAACTGCTAAATATATAAC
>NC_090737.1:30541929-30551929 GCF_036898095.1 Palaemon carinicauda
CCCAAGTTATCAATGATATATATATATATATATATATATATATATATATATATATATATATATATATATATATATATATATATATATACACTGTATATATATATGTATATTTATGATTATATATATACATGTTTATATATATATATATATATATATATATATATATATATATATATATATATATATATATATATTTATATATATATATATATATATATATATATATATACATATATATATATATATATATATATATAAATATATATATATATATATATATATATATATATATATATATATATATATATATATATATATATATATATGTGTGTGTGTGTGTGTGTGTGTATAAATATATATAAAACAACAACAACAACAAATGCAGTCGTTTCCAGCCGGACAAAGGCCTCAAACATGTCCTTATTCATGTCTGGGGTTTGGCCAGTTTTCATCTCCATGCTCGCCACTGAATAGTATGAATAGCCCTGACTAGTACAGCTTTGCTGATCATGGTTATACACAAAACCTTTCACCACGTTAAGATATCCCTGCTCTAAAATGCATATATATGTAAACACGCGCATATAAATGTTTATTTATTTATGGGTTTATTATGTCCTGAAAATGTAAGTACCTTCCTTGCACCATCTGAATATCCTGTATCAACAGAAGCGATCATTATTCATGAGACCATCAGCTTTAATGACATGATAAAAAATCATTCACCATAAAATAAAACTAATTAAAAAATTAACTTGACGAGGAAAATCCAAAAGACATATAAACGAAGTTATGAAATGAAGCAAAAAGAAGAAAATTTCTTAGAGAAATACAATAATCTAGAGATGCCGAAAATAATATAAAATCTCATTTTCTTTTTTAAAACATATAAAAGACGGAAAATGAAAAACTTGCTCCACAGATTTTTTTCCTAAAACACAATCTTAAAACAAAATTCATCAATAAAATTTTAACAATCACTGTTGTTAATTTATTAATTCATTATTATTATTATTATTATTATTATTATTATTATTATTATTATTATTATTAGCTATGTTACAACCCTTGTTAGAAAAGAAGGATGCTATAAGCCGAAGGTCTCCAAAAGGAAAAAAATAGCACAGTGAAGAAACGAAATACGGAAATAAATAAAACTATATGAAAAGAATTGAACAGTAAAATAAAATATCTTAAGAGCACTAACAACCTTGAAATAGATCTGTCATATATGAATTATGAAGAGACACTTTTATCAGTCTGTTCAACATAAAAAAAAAACATTCGCAGCAAGTTTGAACTTCTTTGGAAGCCGTTTCTCTTCTAGACACTTTCCATTAATTCTAACATAATTATGACATCAAAATAAACACCAGTATGTGTTTCCCTACACATTCCTCTTCCTAATATTCTCAAAGTAATGATTTATCCATATCCATATGCTATGGATCTAAAGATTTCATAAGAAACTATTTTCATCAGACGTTTCTTCAATTTTCGTCTGTGGTCGTACATAAAATAAGTTTAAGCAAATTCTTTTCTTTTCCAGCTGTTGTGAAAGATGCAATGTTTAATGGTACCTGACACTTGCACGCATTCGTGGCACGCACTGGCGCGCATTGATGCGCGAACTCGCGTGAACGAGCCGTGAAAATATCGTGAACAGTGCGGGAACTCGCGTGCCAGAGCGTACCAATGCGTGCCATGCGCGCCCAGAACTTTGAAATGTTTAAAGTTTGTGGCACGCATTGGCACGCACTAAATGGCCGTGAAATAGTCGTGAACGATGCGCCAACTGGAGTGAACTGGAGTGAACAGTGCGGGAACTGGCATGAACTGGAGTGAACGATGCGGGAAGTGGCGTGAACTTTATAATGAAGAGAAACAAAAAGGAAACGAAAAAATTAATGAAAAGGAAAGAAAAACAAACCTAATAAATTTTTATATTTGCTGTTTTAATGTGAAAAAAATTATATCGTATTTCAAACTATTTCTATAACTTTATAATGAAGAGAAACAAAAAGGAAACGAAAAAATTAATGAAAAGGAAAGAAAAATAAACCTAATAAATTTTTATATTTGCTGTTTTAATGTGAAAAAAAATTATATCTTATTTCAAACTATTTCTATAACTTTATAATGAAGAGAAACAAAAAGGAAACGAAAAAATTAATGAAAAGGAAAGAAAAATAAACCTAATAAATTTTTATATTTGCTGTTTTAATGTGAAAAATAAATATATCTTATTTCAAACTATTTCTATAACTTTATAATGAAGAGAAACAAAAAGGAAGCGAAAAAATTAATGAAAAGGAAAGAAAAATAAACCTAATAAATTTTTATATTTGCTGTTTGAATGTAAAAATAAAATGATGTCTTATTTCAAACTATTTCTATAACTTTATAATGAAGAGAAACAAAAAGGAAACGAAAAAAAATTAATGAAAAGGAAAGAAAAATATAAATCTAATAATTGTTTATATTTGCTGTTTGAATGTAAAAATAAAATGATGTCTTATTTCATGCACACACTTATTTTCCTCTATTACCAATCAAGACCCAAAACTTTTGTTTTAAATAAAAATGAACTGAAAAATAAACCCAAGAAATTTTTAAGTTTGCTGTTTGAATGTAAAAATAAAATGATGTTTTATTTCATCAACATACTTATTCTTCTTTATTACCTTAAAATGAAGAGCAAAACAAATTTTTTCTGTTTGCTGTTTTAATGAAAAATAAAATGATTTCTTATTTCAACACACTTTTTTCTCTATTACCTTAAAATCAACAGCCTAAAAACTTTTCATGTTTGCTGCTTTTAATGTTAGAATAAAATGCTTTCTTAATACTTGTACATATTTTATGTCTGCTATTTATATGTAAATCAAATGCTTTCTTATTGAAACAAAAATAAAGGGCAACAAAAAATACAAACGAAAAAGATACGTTTCTTCTCCTCAATGCAATGGTGTCTCTGACAGAAAGCATTGCTGTCTCTTCCGAAGCCAATCCAAGAATGTCCTCGGGTTGGAGAAGCCCCGTTTTTATATGGAGTGGCCAATTCGTGAACTGGCGTGAACGATGCGGAAACGATGCGGAATGATGAGTGAACTCGCGTGAACGTGTCGTGAACTTCTCGTGAACTACGCGTGCCAATTCGTGCCATCGCGTGAACGTCGTGTGAATGATGCGCGAACTGGAGTGAACTGATCGTGAACAGTGCGGGAAAAACACCTGTGGCACGCACTGGCGCGCATCAATGCGTGCCAGTGTGTGGCAAAAATGCGCGCAAGTGTCAGGCAGGCTTTAGTCTTTCTTGTAGGATATATTTCCTTTAGGGGTAATAAGCTCCGAAGTTTTAATATCTTTTTATAATTATACATTAATTGTTTTAAGATATAAAATCACTAATAGGCGGCTGTTTATTATTTTTTCATTCGTCTATCTCAAAATTATCTTCAACATTTCTATACATTGAATTATATTAACCTTGAATATGAAAGGAAACTTAGCCTTTACATCCTAAAGCAACTTTTAAGATATCTGACAAATATCATCAGTCAAAGGTCGATCCTCTTAGCTAAGTAGATTGAACAACATTACAACCGTCTACAAAATCCACAAAATAATCAAAATTCATATTTCCATTGACCCTTGTCTCTTCAGCCATCTTCATGATACGACCAAAGAACATATGAATTTCTATGAGGTCATTTTTTACAGATCCCTCGCCATTAGTTTTCCTTTTTCTCCTTTTGGGGTGATGGGCGGCCTGTGGAAACATCGGAAATTAGCAATTTTCGGGTCCTGAGTTTAGGATCCGCTCACAGGGGAAAATCCCGACTTAGGCATAGGCCCTAGGCCTAAGTTGGTATTTTATTTGTGAAATAGAAATCTAAACCAGCCATGCTGAGTAGGAGTTAAAGATGTTTGTAGATAACCTAAAACTGATCTTTTGGATGCTTGCAACATCAATATAATCGCTTCGTTCCATATGGACCAGACAGACGAACAGACTGCAAGACTTAATGGTCTCGTGTAATGACATCTCAAATACGAGACAGTCTTGTCTCATGTCCCTCTTAAAAGGGGTCAGCGATAAGATGACCAGTCGACCATCGGCAACTGACCATAAAGATTTACCTCAAGTTTCACAACGGGGTCTCAATTCATACCAAGTAAATAATTTTAAATAATTGTTAAGTTTGAATTTTTTCTTATCTACCTTTATGACTGTAGTAGAAATAGCTCTATAAACATAAGTTTTTAAAAGCCGTAAATAGAATGGATTTTTGGGAGCTCTGTACATTACAGGTCCACCTGGAGAATCATTAAGTCATCGGTAACTGTTACGGGTTCAATAGAGAGAGGCCTTTGGAACATATACTTGATATATATATATATATATATATATATATATATATATATATATATATATATATATATATATATATATATATATATATATATATATATATATATATATATGTGTGAGTGTGTGTGTGTGTGTGTGTAAGTGTGTATAAATATATATATATATATATATATATATATATATATATATATATATATATATATATATATATATATATATATAAAGTATATATATATATATATATATATATATATGTGTGTGTGTGTGTGTGTGCGTGTACGTATAGAAATCACGAAAGCTGATACGCGGTAAGCATAAAATATGTATTGCTATTATTAAAACTCCATACAATGTGTGGAGTTCTATTTTCATTACTCATATTCTTCTGCTTATTATTATTATTATTATTATTATTATTATTATTATTATTATTATTATTATTATTATTATTATTATTATTATTATTATTATTATCCGGTTTTGATCGCTAATAACTCTGCCAATTTTAAAGTATTTGCTTTCAAACTTGAGTAGCAGTATGGCCCATAAAGGGTAAGTATAAATCAAGAAAATCGTGCAGGTGAATACAGTGCCCTCTATACACAAAGCAAAATTATTTAAAACGATTGCTCACAGGGATCTCAAGAACCGCTGCACCAGTTGCCTTCAAATTCTTGCTAGAGATACCTTGGGCCATGGTCTAGTGCAGGCGCAAGTCTGAGCCAATTCTGTTCAGTAGTTTCTGAGATCGCCATGGTGTAAAAAAATGGCTGCCACATGGTCGAAGATGATAAATCAGAAACTACTTGCCCGATTTGAACCAAATTATGTGCAATATGGACATTGTAGACCTATAATCTATTGATTATAGGTCTACAATGTCCATATGCTATTTCCAATCTTCCTCTTGTTCCAGTATACCTAAGTGCAAATTATTGGCAAATTCTGTGTGGAGTTCTTTCAAAGAATTACTTCAGCAATTCTAATGTTTTCTAGTTATTATTATTATTATTATTATTATTATTATTATTATTATTATTATTATTATTATTATAATAATAATTTTCATTATTATTATTATTATTATAATAATGATTTTCATTATTATTATCATTATTATTATTATTCATATTATTGATAAAATTATTATTATTATTATTATTATTATTATTATTATTATTATTATTATTATTATTATTATTATTATTATTATTATTATTATTAGCTAAGCTACAACCCTAGGTGAAAAAGCAGAATGTTATAAGCCAAAGGGCTCCAACAGGAAAAAATAGCTCAGTGAGGAAGAGAAACAAAGAAATAAATAAACTAAAAGAAACGTAATTAACAATTGAAATAACATATTTTAAGAACAGTAAGAACATCAAAATAGGTCTTTCAAATACAACTATAAAAAGTAATTTATATCAGCCTGTTCAACAGCCACGAAAGGAAAAATTAAAAGACTATTGGTGACATTGACGGACTTCCAATACGAAACGTATAAAAAGATATATTATCTATACAGGAGAATGGGATCCCTCAGCTGTTAGTTTCTTGATAATTCCAGATATGTCAGATTTTAGATTAGAGGATAATACAGGATTAACTTGCAGGATATGTTTTTTTTTTTTTTTTTTTTTTTATAAAAAACAGGCTAACATAAGTCTTTTTATAGCCTATATGTGAATTGCCTGCTTTAATGTTGTTAATGTTTTTTAGATATTTTATTTTGATTTTTTATTTTTTCTTATATCGTTTATTTACCTCTTTGTTTCCTTTCCTCACTGCCCTATTTTTCCCTGTTGGAGACCTTGGGCTTTTAGCATCTTGCTTTTACAACTAGGATTGTAGCTTGGCAAATAATAATAATAATAATAATAATAATAATAATAATAATAATAATAATAATAATAATAATAATGGATCAAGGCTTTTAGGTTTAAATTTTGACCTTTGGAACAGGGAATTAAAAAGGATTCAACAATATCTCTTTGGGTATAGACATTAACATGGATTAATTTACTCGTCTCTGACCAGCCGATTCTATGACTAAATCCTAGACAGTAAGAAGCCAAAGCATTATTAAGAGATCCCCTAGAGACGGCCATCTTGTACTGTTTTAATCTGACAGAATTGGCTTTGGACGTTTGTCCGATATAGAACAAGTTATAATCTGAACTAAGAATACTATATTCTATATTATCATCATTCATAAACTATGCCTAATCAACATATCTTTAAAAGTACAAATATGTTTAAATTTTTGGGGCACTAGTAGATTGGGCATGGCACCAGCCACCCGTTGAGATACGTGTGTAAGAATAAATCCTAGAATTAGCTGATATTTCTATGTTGGCACTTTGCTCTTAGTAATATTTTCCACTCATAACAAAATAAAAGGATTCAATTGGTTAGAGCTCTCTTGCTTGAGGGTACACTCGGGCACACTGTTCTATCTAATTTTTCTTCCTCTTGTTTTTATCAAAGTTTTTATAGTTTATATAGGAAATTTTTATTTTAATGTTGTTATTGTTCGTAAAACATTTTATTTTTCCTTGTGTCCTTTCATCGCTGGGCTATTTTCCCTGTTGGGGCCCCGGGGCTTATAGCATCGTGCTTTTCCAACTAGGGTTGTAACTTATCAAGTAATAATAATAATTATATGCTGCACTATATACCTGAACATACACATAGATAGATAGATAGACAGATAGATAGATAGATGTCTACAGACTGTGTAAGAAAACTGACTAGTCATTGAGAGAGACAGTAATACATGCACATACTTTTTCACATACTTGGTTCTAAAGAGAGCAATAGAAAGGGTTCAGGCTTCGTTCTTAGACACGACTTCCCATTAAAAACTCTTCGTCCCCACATCCTCTCAATGTAGAAGTACAAGAAAAGAGACAGTCCTTCATTACGATGTAAATGGCACTTTTTTCCCCCTTTGGCTGTGAACTGCCTATACCAGGAAGTCGCAAAATGCCATAAAAGTAAATATGCTGGACTTTGTGGCGTCCAGAGATTCCCCGCTGCCTTAAAACCGACAAACTGGCGCCGAAAGACTGATATGCTACTAAAGCTTGCTGGAAGATGAAGAGCGCTCTCTCTCTCTCTCTCTCTCTCTCTCTCTCTCTCTCTCTCTCTCTCTCTCTCTCTCCTCTCTCTCTCTCTCGTTAATAGCCTTAGCAATTGAATTTGTATAAACGTTATTTTATTTAATACTGAATACATACATACTTGCCACCCGTCTCTCTCTCTCTCTCTCTCTCTCTCTCTCTCTCTCTCTCTCTCTCTCTCTCTCTCTCTCCTCTCCTCGTTAATAGCCTTAGCAATTGAATTTGTATAAACGTTGTTTTATTTAATACTGAATACATACATACTTGCCACCCGTCTCTCTCTCTCTCTCTCTCTCTCTCTCTCTCTCTCTCTCTCTCTCCTCTCTCTCTCTCTCGTTAATAGCCTTGGTAATTGAATTTGTATAAATGTGGTTTATTCAATATTGAATACATACATACATGCGCTCTCTCTCTCTCTCTCTCTCTCTCTCTCTCTCTCTCTCTCTCTCTCTCTCTCTCTCTCTCTCTCTCTCTTGTTAATAGCCTTAGCAATTGAATTTGTATAAACGTGGTTTATTTAACACTGAATACATACATACATACTTGACCCCGTCTCTCTCTCTCTCTCTCTCTCTCTCTCTCTCTCTCTCTCTCTCTCTCTCGTTAATAGCCTTAGCAATTAAATTTGTATAAACGTGGTTTATTCAATATTGAATACATACATACTTCCCCCCCCCCCCCCTCTCTCTCTCTCTCTCTCTCCTCTCTCTCTCTCTCTCTCTCTCTCTCTCTCTCTCTCTCTCTCTCTCTCTCTCTCTCTCTCTCTCTTGGTAATAGCCTTGGTAATTGAATTTGTATAAATGTGGTTTATCTAATACTGATTACACACAAATTTTCTTTTTCTCTCTGACTAATAGCCTTGATAATTTTGAAATTGTATAAACTTGATTTGTTTAATACTGAATACATGTATACTTTCTCTTTATGAGTGGGGGTACCTTAACGTGGTACAAGGGTTTGTGTATAGCCATGACCAGCAAAGCTGTACTAGTCAGGGCTACCCATACTAGGTTAGTTTGCTGCGAGCGTCAAGATTAAAGTCTCCCACCATCACCAATCCAGAATGGCTAGCGTGATGAAAACTGGCCAAACGCCAGACATGAATAAAGACATGTCTGAGGCTTTTGTTCCACGGTGAACTAGAAACGGCTGCTTTTGTTGTTGTTGCTCACATACATACTTGAGTATTTAGATTATTGCAATTACCCAAACATATACAGACACGCGTTACCCATGTAGCCATCATACATATAAAGTAAGTGCGTAGGCCTAGTTGTATATGCATGATTGTGTGCTTATCCAGATAATTATAAGCGTGTCTAAGCACGTGTGAATATAAATAAGCCAGCATTTGGAATGTAAAGTATAAACATAAATAACCGAGTTACTGGGGTGCGCAAACCTGTGCATTATTGGAGTCTGTACCAAACCCTGATAAATTAAAATGGATGTGTCAGGATGGGCATCCGGTAAGAAAACTTAGAGCTGGTTTTCTAAGTACTTCGATAAAGTGGATTTAACAATAAACGAACAATGTGCGGTGTGAAATGCCAAATGTCTTAGAATGTACAGGATTAATATTAATTACGAAAGGACCTGTAGAGAGTAGGGTTTCCCTGCAGTATAGGACCAAAGGAGCAGCCATTAAATTAAAGTAAAGTAAGTAAATCAAATAAGCATATCACAAATGAAGTCAAATAGTTTCCAAACCGGATGGGTCGTGGCCCGAATTCACAACGACCACCCATATTATTATTATTATTATTATTATTATTATTATTATTATTATTATTATTATTATTGTTGTTGTTGTTGTTGTTGTTGTTGTTGTTGTTGTTGTTGTTTTTGTTATTATTAGTAGTAGTAGTAGTATCATTATTAATTGCTAAGCTACAACCATAGTTGGAGAAGCAGAATGCTATAAACCCAGAAGCTCCAATAGGGAAAATAGCCCAGTGAGGAAAGGAATCAAGGAAAAATAAAATATTTTAAGAACAGTAACATTAAAATAAATGTCTACTATATAAACTATAAAAACTTCAACCAAACGAGAGGAAGAGAAATAAGATAGAATAGTGTGCCCGAGTGTACCCTCAAGCAAGAGATTTCTAACCCAAGACAGTGGAAAGCCATGGTACAGAGGCTATGGCACAACCCGAGACTAGAGAACAATGATTTGATTTTAGAGTGTCCTTCTCCTAGATGAGGTACTTATCATAGCTAAAGAGTCCCTTCTACCCTTACCAAGACGAAAGTGGCCACTGAACAATTATAGTGCAGTAACCCCTTGGGTGAAGAAGAATTGTTCGGTAATCTGTGTTGTCAGGTGTACGACGACAGAGGAGAATATGTAAAGAATAGGCCAGACTATTTTTGTGCGTGTAGGCAAAGGGAAAATGATCCGTAACGAGAGAGAAGGATCCAATGTAGTACTGTCTGGCCAGTCAAAGGACCCCATAACTCTCTCGCGGTAGTATCTCAACGGGTGGCTGGTGCCCTGGCC
>NC_090737.1:30554429-30591929 GCF_036898095.1 Palaemon carinicauda
GAGAGAGAGAGAGAGAGAGAGAGAGAGAGAGAGAGAGAGAGAGAGAGAGAGAGAGAGAGAGAGAGAGAGAGAGAGAGAGAGAGAGACTACAGAGCATATCAATATAGCCATAAGAATATTCAATTGCTCTTAGAATTTTGGTTATCAAGTAGAATTCAGTTTTCAATAACTTTATATTTTTAGAAAGGATACTTACTTGCTTTACTTCGGGGGCTGCTTTCCTGATCCTATCACATGGGAGAACCCTACGCACTTCAGGACCTACAAAATTAGTTTATCATTTACACGCGTATCATGCATGTCTTACTTTTTTTTATTGTCAAACCACATTATCAAAGCACTTTGAGAACAAGAAAGTCTTCAGTTTCTTCTTGTAAGCCTTAATATCTTCAGTCTTTCGAATGTTCAGTGAGAGCTTGTTATACAGTCTTGAGGCCGAGAAACTGTTATCTTTAAACGCTTGTTTGTGATAACAGAGAAAACATGCAAGTAAACAAGCTAAGAAAATGACAAATTTGTTCCGTGATTAACTAGGCTTGCTAATTCAGGAACAAGAGTCTTTCTTTCCGTAAACGATAATGGTTACTCCCTTTGACAGTCCATCCACCTTCGCTTTGGTCTCCCTCTCCTTCTCGTTCCCTGTACCTCCATTTCCATCACCCTCCCCCCAATATACTCTTCATCTCTTTTTATGATAAGATCCAAGAAAGTAGACTGAGGTGGTATGGTCATATTATGAGAAGAGATGAACAGTATATTGGGAGGAGAGTGATGGAAATGGGGGTACAGGGAACGAGAAGGAGAGGAAGACCAAAGCGAAGGTGGATGGACTGTATCAAGGATGACCTTCAATCAAAGGGATTAACCGGTGATGAAGTGTGGGACAGAGGTAGATGGAAAAAGCTGGTCAGATACATCGACCCCACATAAAAGTGGGAAAAGAAGAAGAAGAAGAAGAAGAAGAAGAAGAAGAAGAAGAAGAAGAAGAAGAAGAAGAAGAAGAAGAATGGTGATAAAAGTAATGGTTGTTATTAAGAAAAATTATGGTAGTTTTAGACAAACCCAGTGTGGCACAACAGGTTTCCTAGTCTTTGTAAGCTGGTTTATCTATGAGAAATTTTTATCAATTTTAGGGCATATTCATAAACGTTTTACTGACCAAATTTTCATTTTAAGACATGTTGTACAGTAATGTGTAGAATATAGAAATCCCCTTTTGATGGCATCTGTGGACTATGAAAAAGCCTTTGATAGTGTGCACCGGCCAATTTGGTGGAGAGCCCTGCATTATTATAAAGTTCCATTTAAATACGTAAATTTGATTAAGTCTGTTTATGAGCATAGCAAGTGCAAAGTTAATGTTAATGGAGCCCTGTCAAATTAATTTCCAGTGAACAGCTGAGTATTCCAAGGGAATGTGTTGTCACCTATATTGTTTTCCTCATCGTGGACTTTGTAATGCATATAACAGTTGGGGATGGTGAAGAAGGATTGGACTGGATTAGTAACAAGAAATTAGCGGACCCAGAGTATGCTAATGACGCTATGTTTGTTAGCAAAACGCCACAGAACTTACAAAGCTTGCTTACCAGAATGCATGAAATATCACATGAGGTTGGACTTTTCCCACTTTTATGTGGAGAACGCTGGCCAGAAACATCGACCCCACATAAAAGTGGGAGAAGATGCAGACAAAAAAGAAGTTGGACGCAAAGTAAATAGAAGAAAGACAGAAATGATGAGAACGGAATATGCAATGAAAGATGAAATATCATTGGAAGGAGAAAGGAATAATGTAGGGGGAATCATTTGAATATCTAGGGACTATGATCTTCCACGTGGGGTCTTTAGAATTGGAGTTTAATGAAAGATTGAAAAAATCCAACCAGACAATGGCTAGGTTGAATAAAATTTGGAAATCAAATCAACTGAAATTACATATAAAATTCAGGCTATATATCAGTTTAGTGAGATCGGTGTTTTACTTTGTGGACATGGGTCGTGGTATGACAATAAAAAAAATATATGAAAAAAATATCCAACAGATTTTATACAGTAGATTTTGAGGACAAATAACTCAGAAGTATATTGGGAGTTAGATGGCAGGGCAGGATTAGACATTAAATTATAAGAGAGATTACTCAAGTTTCGTATGTGGATGAGATCATGGTGAGGGGTAGATGGAGATGGTTTGTACGTGATCTTTGCACTCCCCAAGAGAGATTAGTTCACCAAACTTTCAACTGGGCTCCACAGGGCACTAGAAGAGTTGGAAGGCCCAGGTCTACATGCCCGAGGACTATGAAACGTGACGTGGGAGACGATGAATGGAGAGGTATATTTTAATCAAAAACTCAAGGTTAAGACGACTGGCGAAATCTAACTGTCGAGGCCCTTTGAGTTAATAGGCGTAGGAGGTGATGATGATGAAGATGATGATTCATAGACGCAGTTTTAGGGTTTAAATAATAATTGAAAAGATTCGGTTACTCTGCTTTATTTTATAGAAAAAAAAAATATGTTCACATTAGCTATGACTACGTAATATATCTGAAGAAACCAAACATCTATTAGCCATATACACACTAAAGCTGATAAATTTGAAAAATTACACCTATTTGGATATTTGTTGTTCATCTTGCTTTGTACTTTAAATACATGTATTTTTCTTTCTATTAGAAAAAATATATGTAATTATAAACGGGTCAAAGTCAAGTATAACAGTGGAACAGCAGTTTGACGTGTTGTCTTAATCGAATTACACAAATACACACGAAATAAACAATGAAATAATACGCTATACTGTAGTTGTTAATTGTTTATTTCTTTTTTGTCAGTTTCTTCGCCAAAGTTGATCTGAGGGAACCTCTTTTATTTTCACACACACTCAGTTGTCATCGACTTTTACCGAGTTGTGTAATACATATAATCAAAGTTATCAAGTATACAATATCGATATTCTTGGCACACAATATATATATATATATATATATATATATATATATATATATATATATATATATATATATATATATATATATGTATGTATATATATATATATATATATATATATATATATATATATATATATATATATATATATATATATATTATACCAGACTGTCTTTGTCATTAAAAACAGCAATTCGTTTTAAGTTACTATAACTACACATTGTTAGTATTAAAATACCCCAATGAGAAGTCCCATTTTGTAGTGTTCTAGTCCCAATTAACACATTTTAAGACATTTATATGTATATCATCATGAGGAATATTAGCAACTAAATTAGTTTATTTATTTCCAAGGTGAATACTGCTTATATTAGAATGCCTTTGTAATTGCAAACAGCAATTCATTTTAAGTTACCATAGCCACACAAAGTGTTGATATAAAGATAGTTTAGTTAGAAATAACAGTTTGTAGTATTCTACTTCCAAGTAATACAATCTAAGAGATTTATATGTATAATCAACAGTAGTAAACATTCTATTTATTTCCAAACTGATGATTTTTCTTTGATTTTTCTTTGATTTTCCTGCTTAAATGATCCTAATACCAAGAAGAAATGTTTGCTAGCTTCATAAACTCAACGTTCGATAGCTAAGCATCTGACGATTTTCGTAGATAGCTTCACACCGTCGGATCACAACGTCAGGGTTGCCATTCGTACGATAATTATCGTACATGTACGATTATTTTGGGGCCGGTACGATGTACGATACATACCTTGGGTATATACAATGTATGTGTGTGTGTTTGATTAAGCAATTATACTAGAATACCTTGAAATAAGCTATATATGTTACTCCTTAATAATCTTGTTCAAAGTGTGTACGATAATTTTGGTTTAAAAAACGATAATGTTAAGGTTCATGTACGATAATCCAGATGAAATAATCTGGTAACCCTGCACAACGTTAAAGTATTGGGCGGCAGACGCTTTTGGACGCTATCCCATAAATAAACGCCGATTTCAGTTCTTCAACACAAGTGGTGATTAACTACATTTCAAATATGGATGAAGACCATGGTAAGATTCCATTTCTCTTAATTTATGTGGCTGTAATTGAGGAATAATGAATCAAATGGTGTGTAGCGTATTAAAGCTTCGGCGAATGTTCATAGATTGTAATGGCGGCTCCCTCGCTGTTTGGTTGTTTGGCCTTGATGTAACTATTTACGTCTTGGTCGTCTTTGTGTTTTGCCACATTACGCCGGAATGCGGAAGTGATAATGGAAAAGGAGTTATAGATATTTAGCGTTGTAATACAAAGGTAGAAGAGACATGGCGTAGGATAGAGTACCCTATGGTAGTGCATTGTTATTAAATGGTACCTTTGCTTATCAGGTACTACGGAGAATGCATGGTAGCATTTTTAAATTTCCCCCAATAGAATATATTTAATGAGTAATACAACTATAGTTTAGGATTTTGCATAACTCATATAATGACCAGAACCCATTACCGGTAGTTACCACATTAAAACGGCCCCATTAGCAGGTAGTAAGAAATTACCTCAATTGAATGTTGACGCATGTGATGTCACAAACATCAAATCTTCTATACCCTCCACACTAACTTATGATGCAATGTCCTTTTGCTAATCAGTGGATCGGCTCCCGTGGCGGCCTCTGAATACTTAATTTGACTTGGTATCGTTTAGTGAGTTAACATGCATCTAGTTTAAGGTGCGTTGCATGGTGTTTTGTTAACTCTTGTTGATCTAAGAGGAATGCATTGATGTTGGTCTGGGATTATCTTAGCCTGTAACCCCTCACTTGCGGAGGACTAGTAAAGTATTTGGTATGTAATGTTATGGGAGCCTCTATATAATAGCGGCCAGTTCCTCTCGTGCATAGAAAATGGACATTAACTAACCTATTTTTCCCCACTTAACTACAATCCGTGTCCATAGCTACTTTCCTAAAGGGGGCAAACACCTTCTTGCAACTCTTGGTCGGTGTGACGGTCTGAACGATCCCCCGGTCTCAGAATTCTCCTCGACATTGTATAATGGTTCTTTTCCGCCATTAGCTCGCTTCGCTCGCATGAAAATAAAACATGAAGCTCGTATGTACTGGCAAGCGGTAATGTTGAGCTGCGCATGCTAACATTACAGGAAAATAAAACATCAACCTTGTATGCACTGGCAAACGGTAATGTTCGCGCATGCGCAGATTATCAAGGAGAATTCTGAGACCGGGGGATCGTTCAGACCGTCACATCGGCCGTCATTGTACATACAGGTGGCTTCTATCATACATATATCACTTTTTATGTTCAAAGCATACCCAATTATAATTTTTATGACCACAATGTAAAGTGAGGCCAATGTTTACTCTTGTGACTTGTGCAGTTTTGTTGGACCAGAAATTAATTTTCTTTTGGGTTTCATTGTAGTGAATTACATGGCAATGTAACCTAGGAAAAAAACTACTGTTTCTAATATAAAAAATTACGCTCTCCGAAAATGACACTCGTTCCCGTCGCAAATTAATAGTTTCAGAAATAGAGTCCTTTCATTGACGTCACTGGGAATCGCCGGCGGCCATGCTGGAGGACATACAAAACGAAAACATCGCGGCTGCTACAACGAATATGGACAATGAGAGCGACTTTGTCAAACAATTGTCGGGTGATGATAAGCGTTTTTACAAGCAGAAACTCTATCTAATTGATGGCCTAGATCCACACCAGATGCAGAATTCATTCAACTTATGGCACATGCAATTCAGATGCTTTTTAAACTTAGAAGGCAAAACATGAGTGGGCATACATTTCCATTGAATAATCTGCTTCCAGAATTTGTTGTTTTTTCATTTAATGCTTTTAAGTACAAAATTAGATAAACACTGGGCCAATGAAGAGTGTGTTTATAATTATAAAGCTAATATTAATCATTTAGCCTAACCTTGTGTATTATAATTCTTGATTGTCAAAATGTATGTAAAAGTTTGCATTATAATGTCAAACTTTATCAGTTCATACCTAACCATTGTGTTTGTGTTTGGTTACAAATGCTATAATTTCTTATAAACATATAAACATATGATGGACAGACTCTATTGTAATGCTCTTGGATGATCGTTTTGCCTCCTTGCAATTAAGTGCGCAAGTTTAATTATTTTTCGACGTTTCATATATAAGCAGAAGACCCCTTCAGGTTAAACCAGCTTCCAGATGTTATTATTATTATTATTATTATTGATATTATTTATAATCAATGTTTATTCATCACATAGGCCTTTATGTCTGCACAATTTAATACACAAATTAAAATAAACATAAATATACACTTAATTATATATAGGCATGAGCACCTTGACGAAATAGAGACCTAGGTAAGTAGCCTTTGTTAATATAGCCAATATGGGCACTTTTAATTTTTGTTTTGTAAATCTGAGATGCCCCTTTTGATGTTTAAAAATTGAGATGCCCCTCCCCCACACACACTACACACTGAACTGACGATTATACTTGTGAAGTCACCCATGCAATTGGATATAGCATGTTTACACAGGAATAATAATACTTTTAGGGCCTAGCCGACACTGACCTGATATGAAATGATCAGAACAAATACGTGCGTAGGGTAGTGAGGATTCACGTAGATCAGCCCGTGATATTCTGGTCAACCACAAGTCACGTCTGCGCTTGGATAATTCCTCTGTACCTTTGTCCTGATTCTGAATAACTGCCGGTATGCGGTAGAAACTCTTGTCAACTCTTTGTCCTCGATTCCCACAGCCAGGAATAGCGCAAAAACTGGGCATTGTGTGAATGTGAATGTGAATGTGATGAGATGGCTAAATATTCAACAGTTCAACCATAGCTATTCACTGAATGCGTCTTTGTTTGCCCTCCAAGATGGCGGACCAGAAGTTTGATGACGTGTATTGAAAGGACTTTATACTGTATATATACATCTATATCCTCCAATAATGGGGGACCCCCAGTGGGAACTCGGGGTTTTGGGTGGGGAAAACATACTGGGGAATCGATATATAAACGTAAAACAAGCATTTTCTTCTCTATACATTACCTTCTTGAAATTATAATAACCGGAGGAAAATACAAAACAGTATATCTGGATAAATTTTGGAGGCGCCATTACATAGATTGTGTCATGAAAAAATACAGTAACCAGTGCTGCCAACGTCCGATGTAGATCAAATGTTATTTTGTGACCTGTCATACTACTAGGCTAGGTTAGGTGGGTTTGTTAGGTTCTGTGCCCTTTTTGTACTTTTTATATATTGAGTAAAACTTATATGGAGAAATTATTTAATATATGGAAATATCTATCATTACTATCTTTAGTAATGTCAACGTGCCGTTGGTAACTCTGTGTACCATACGTCAACGTTGGTAACACTGTATATTATTGGTAACGTTGCTAATGTTATCGTTCGTTCGTAAGAAAAGTGACACTGTGCATTTCAAAGTTATCCGAATTGGTTGATCTGTTTGTTTCCGATTGAAATGAACATCAAATTCGCTTAATTCACGTTATTTACTATAGGAAAACAATTATATTTCGTTTCCCCAGTATGTTTTCTCCACCCAAAGCCCCGAGTTCCCACTGGGGGTCCCCCATTATTGTAGGATACAGATGTATATATATTTCTGAAACTATTCATTTGCGACGGAAACGAGTGTCATTTTTTAAGAGATCGTAATTTTTTCTATAAGAAACAGTAGTTTTTTTCCTAGGTTACATTGCCATGTAATTCACTACAAAAATACCCTCTTTTGTTTTAACTTAGTGAATTAGAAGTTGGGATTAAAAGTTGGAGAAACCGGGTAGCCTTTGTATATGAGCAGCCAGTTCCTCCCTTGTGCATAGAAAATGGACATCAACAAACCTAAATTTCCCCCACCTAACCTAATCTGCAAGCCGTGTCCTTACCTACTTACCTGACAGGGGGCTTACACCCCCCTTACACTGCCATATTCCATAGTCGGCCACCATCATACATACAGGTGGCCGTTATCATACATACACCCCGAAACAGGTTGCTTTATCATAAAATTACTTTACATATTAGCAGCCAGGTTCTCCCTGTTGCATTAAAAATGGGAATGTTCTTCTCATTTTTTAGTCTTTCAAAAGGCATTGCTGCTGTACTACAAAAAACTGGGCCCGTTGTTCTCCAAAACCTCTTCACAGGAACGTAACCTAACCGATACTTCCCCACCTAACCTACAAGCTGTGTCCTTAACTACTTATCTAACGGATGGGGCCTAACAAATTCTGCGACCTCCCCTTGCGCTGCTGTATTCTTAGTTTACCGTGGTGTTATGGGTCATTGTCGTCATCATTCATGCAGGTGGCTGTTATCATACACCCCTATTATAATTTGTTCTTTAAAAAGGAAATTTCACAAAATTTATGATAAAATGATTGGTATGTGTGATGTTGGGTTACCAGGCCTGCTGCTTGCCCCCCCAAAAATGAGAATCCCAAACTCCATTAACCATATTTTATAGTATCTACCAGAATTGTGGATATGCTCGCAAATAAACATTATTTTATTGCTCCTTTGTTCAGTCAAGCGGTACAAATTGCGCTACGTGTATTAGCCTAGCTGAGTGGGTGAGTATTTTGAAGGACAAAAAATCGGTAACCCACCCACCTTCACACTACACAATTTTTATGGTTGAAAATTTGGTCCTCCCACAATGTGCAAGATTCCAGGTGATGGCATAAGTATGTGTGGTATTACTGTAATTTATTAGTTTTTATGGAGACTTTTGTATATTGACGCACGGGCCTCCTACATGCTTAGAAAATAAAAATTCTTCATTTTCTAGTCGTTCGTAGCTGTGGCCGGAGTACGGTAAATCCCCTACACAAGAGCTCTACCTAACCTAAACCTCCCGGTAAATTTTTCAATTTTATCAGTGTATTTTAAGACTTAAAAATGAGTGTGGTGTAAGTATAGGTGTTTTGATAATGGTTTTTGGCAGAAATTCGTAGTTTTTTTGTTATGAATGGGGCTGATTGACAACTGAAAAGTTGTGGGTTTGCGCTACATATCGTGTTCAATTACGTTCAAAATCCTTTAAGATACAGTATACTGAGTACCAGTCTAATTGTATGATTAAAAAAGTTAATGTAATCCAAACCAATTACTGTACTGTAATAGTAATGAAACATTGAAAATACGAGCCATATATCTAGGTTTCAACAGTTTGAAGCCATCTGTAACTATTCTCGTGTCGACACGATTTGTTGGCTGCACAGTATGTAGCAATTCTCAAGTATTTTGGACGCCCTGTTCTGATAACTTGGTGGGTTATTGTACATATTTTAAATTCAATCCTCGCTGTAATCAGCAGGCAGTGTAAATCAATTAGTATAGGGGTATCCTTTCTCTAGGTGGGATGCCTTTTATCTGTCTTGCTTCTCTGTTTATTATGTTTTGTAATTTCTTAAGTTGCACTTTTTGTAAATTGTAATAGATAAAGTTGCAATAGTCAATCCTGGTAATAACACAGTTTATCACAAGTTTCTTTACAGAATTTTCGTCTAGGTACTTTTTATAATGGCAATATTTCGTAGATGATAACCAGCAGTTTTTATTACATTATTTATTTGGGCATTTAGAGATAGGTAGCAGTCAAGAAATACACCTAAATCTCCAACTTTACTAGATAACGGCACTGAGTCATTTATGTTCATTTGAATATCACCTAAGTGTCTCGCATTGTTTCTCTTGCCCACCACCATGAATTCAGTTTTGTTCTCATTTAATTTCAGTTGTTTAAATGTCATCCATTCTCTAACACTATCAAGGATTCGGTTTAGAGTTCCAGTAGTGTCATCTATAACATTTATGGAGAAGTAAAATTGTGCGCCATCTGCAAATAGTTTAAAACTTCATACCATGCCTTTGTAGTATTTTCGATAGATGAATAGTATAGATGCAGAATAAGATTGGGCCAAGTACACTCCCCTGGGGTACCCCTCTGTTTAAGGGTTCATTTAGTAGCAGTTCATGTACCACTGTATCAAAAGCTGCACTGAGATCGAGCCAAATTAAGATACCACATTTTTTTTCATCCATCATTTGTAGCATATCATTTACAACAGAGCAGATGCCTGTCTCTGTAGAGTATAGTTTTCTGTAAGCTTACCCTGTGTTTGTTTCCTAACTGGCTTCACTCAAGGCAAGGTAACAAATATATTGTAAAACCCCGTAGGGAGTCGTGTGTTTCGGTCCCCCAGGTCCTTTAGCCTTCTGCCTCACCGAGACTGGCCTTTGGTCTCCGGATACACTGGTAGCCAAGCGGGACTGGTTTTACGGCCCAAGGCTCGAAGCTGTGGCATAGGATCATGGCTCTGTCACCGCGCATCGGGGTCGGAAACAGAGAGGTTGCAACACCTGTCTCGCTTAGCTGCCGAGATAGGCCAGGCCACAAGCCGTGGGGCTGAGTCTTGAAGGTGTCACCCAGTGTCCTGGCCTTGAGCCTCTGCTTGGTCCCCCAGTCACCCTTTTGGCTAGGTTGACTAATGTTGGCTTGATGTTTCAACTCCCTGGAACCGAGGCTTTTGTTCCTGGTTACTTTGGCAATCAAACGGGATAGACAGCCAATGGATTGGGCCAGATCGTAACTCCGGATCAAGGCCCTGAGCCTTTGCCTTCTGCATCCCTGGCTTCCCTGGTGGTCAACCTTGTGTTTTGTACGGAAACATAGGAGTGACCTTGAGCCTCAGGCCACGGTTCAGGGATGAACTTGTCAACTCCGTGTTTCATCTCCAGGCTAAAGATGTGATCAGGGCCATGATCCTGTGTCATGACACACTGACATATCCCACCTGGGCTGTGACTCTGCTCCCCCCTCTACCTTAGTAGCAGGGTGATACTGGGGAAAATGCTGAGACCAAGGCACATTTCTGGGGCAGTGATCAGTTCCTCCTGTGTCTGCTCTGTTCAGCTCCATGGATCTCTTCCCCAGTATTGCTGCCTTCATTCCCCAATTATGGATGTCAGGATGCCTGAAAACTTTAAATCAATCAATCAATCAATCCCCAATTATGGGGTCAGTTCTCTCCTTGGGACAAAACCATCATAACCTTGGGGGAATGATTCGCTGGAGCAGCCTGTTGTGTACCCTCTTCATGGGCTGGGTAAGAGGGTGCTCGGAATTTGGCTGCTCCTAAGGCAGCCATTAGAGGTGAACAATCCTGGGTCAGTATTTCTGACTGATAGCTATGCGCATATACGTCGGCTACCAGGCATCCGTCCTCGTGAGGGGCCTTGGTCACCGAGTAGCACTTCGGTGCCTTAAGTGTCCTGGCCATCCTTAGGGCATCATATTCCCAAAGAAGTTACTTTAAAGAGGTAGGTTTGTCACTTTGGAACTCTTAAGAGTGGTGTTTGGTAGAAAAATGCATCCTGGCCTAACCTACATCCTAGCAGGACAGCCTGCAACTTCTTGGAAGGAACTGGGACATGCAGCTGTTTCAAGTTACCCAATCTATTCCATGGTAGCAGTGGTACGTCAGAAAAGGGGTATGCTTTTCAGCGTTCAAGCTTTCACCCCCCTCCTTTTTTTTATATATTACATCCAAGTTTATGGGATTTGCTGGTCGTGCCTTTAGGTAGACTAGCAGAGGCATAGGGCCAAGCCTTGGATATCATGATTCCTTCTGGACAGTTATTACCCATTTCAGACCTCCCCCACACCCTTTTCTTTTGTTGATTGAGTACTTGTCAGTTCTTCCGACATGTACAAAAACCCTGGTCTTGTTGATAGAGGTACGAGGAATGTTGGAATGACAAACGTTCGAAGGGCGCTTACTTTAAGCACTTGTGTATCGGTCCATTATCAGTACCTGCCTTCTCCCTTTATGGTTTGGTGTCCCATTCAGATCTCTGGGCTCGAAACTAGGTACTCTTCATAGGTCCACTAACAATGAATATGACTAGATGTATCACTCGAAAGGTCGATCGTTGCCTCTTTTGTGTGGCAATAGGTACTGGATCTAGTTTGACTTTTGTCATTATCTGGGGATTGTGATAAACGAGGAAAAGTCAAATCTCTCACCCATGCCGGAGTTGAAGCACTTGAGCATGTTGGTAAAAGGGAGATTCGATCAGTCTAGACAATCACATTGGCAAACTTAAGGAATTAGCGTTTCTTTTGTTAAACCACAACTATGGTGCGGGTAAAATCTTCTCAGCCACCTTTCCTCACTAGAGTTCGTTCTTCAAGCGAGCGCCTTCGCCATAGATGTCTTCAAGTACTGTTTGAAAAATCACTAGTTAGTCTCCAGGGATCACCATCCCTCCTCGTGTTAACGGTACAGAGGCTTGGGTCAATCTTACCTATTGGTTAACAAGGAACTGTCACAAGGAAGTCCCCCTCAACTCTTCACCTTCTGACATGCAACCGGGCTCGATGCATCGAAAGTGGGGAGGGGCGCACGCCTGAACAACAGGGTCGTCTCAGCGGTGTGGTCAGAAGAAAATTCATGTACTCTTCAATGACCTTGGACTAGCAGCCTTTCTAATCATCTAAGGTTCCAAGGACATTGAGGGAGTATCTATAGTAGTGGGCTGTTGCAACAGCACCATTGTATTGGCTTACGTCCAGCTCTGCTAGCTGACCAACCCCTTGGTCATCATATGTTAGATATATTTTCCCTGACTGAGATCCCCTTTTGGGGAAAGGGATCCCTCTTTTGACCACGTACCAATGTTTTTGGACAGGCCAGGTTCTATCTGCCTATTGATATACAGAAAGGAGGCCGCTGGGGTCATCTTTGCTTCCATATGTGACCAGGTTGACTGATATTTCCATGGAAGAAAAACAACTTGCCAGTTCAGTTCAAGGGGTCTTACGATCCCCTAAGTGTTTCTGTGCTCAAGAACAATGGTTTGTTTTTTGTTGCATAGGAACAAGTCACAACTTTTCATTTTTATTTTTCTTTGCTATACAAAATTGAGTCCTTCAGATTATACTTTACTCCTCAACCACTCCACTTAGTCTATAGCTGACAGGTCATAAGTGAAGAGACTATGACAGGTAAGGATGTGCGGCTCCATGCCCCTCCTCCTGCCTGTAGCATAATCTCTTCTGCACGTCTTGTCACCGGAGCGTCAATATAAGCATTCTGACTTTTTTCCGTCACGCGTAAACACACCAGAAATGAGCCAATTATCAAATATAACTACTGTATTTATCTACTAGTATAAGTGTGTGTGTGCGTGTGTCCGTCCGTATGCATGTACAGTATATATGTATAAGTGCACATACATGTGCATGTATATACTTATGTGCAGCTGTGTATGCATATATATGTTTGGTATGTAAATGTATGTGTAAATCTACCGTATAAATGTATATATATATATATATATATATATATATATATATATATGTATGTGTGTATATATGTATATTTGTATATGTGTGTGCATTTTCTGTGCGAAAAAGTTGATTACCCGAAGTATTTTCCAAGTGACCACAGGTATACTTCTACACTCGTTTTTGTTGACAGAGTATCGCCTAAAAATCCCTAATCTCCGAGAAAAAAAGGTGTATGTATGTATTTTTGTATGTGTATGTATACATACATATATGCATACATACATACAGGTACAGTATGTACGTACATACACACATACGTAACAAACAAACATACTGTACATACATACAGGTACATACATACATACTGTACATATATATATATATATATATATATATATATATATATATATATATATATATATATATATATATATATATATATATATATATATATATATATCAATGATAACCATTATAATAACAACAACTTTCCCTCACTGAAGCAAAGCTTTTTTGAGGAAGATATATATATATATATATATATATATATATATATATATATATATATATATATATATATATATATATATATATATATAGTACACGTGACCGTCCACCACCTAAAGATATGATAGTTTCGTTATCACTTTCAAGGATATCACTTTACATTGACGCATAATCTTCACTCTGAATCCTCCATATCATCCTCTGGATGATATGAATCATCACTGTCTGAAATTTTATGTCAGGCATTATGTAATATACACAAATAAGGCAAAGGCACGTCAGAAAACGTTCGTATATTCGCCACCAACAACTCGCATGCAACCGCTCTTTCTTTTATTCTGGAAAATCCCATTTTCTACAGTAGACGAATATAACCTCCTCAGGTTAACTAATCTATCGTGGCTATTCCGACTTTGTTTATGTCTAGGGGGGATTTAATAGAATTTTGGGACACCCGTGTAACCCATCGTAAGAGGTTAACTGCTCGGTAAAAAGATTCATTGGCTTGTCTGGCCCACTTTTAAAACATATTCCCTACCAAAAAGACTTGGTTGTGTATGGTTATGGAAAATACAAATTTTTTCATATCTTATTTTGATTGATGTAATTATAGTAAAAAATTTGTTCTCTTGATTTTCTCAACGTTATGTATAATACAACCATTACATGAACATAACACATTTATATATGCATGAATTATCAAATACAGTATGCACTGCATCTGCAGTGCATTTTGATATTGAAATGAATGCTCTGAATGTCTGAACATTCTACGCACTTGGAACATACTTCAAATTTTAATTTTGTAGTGTCTGAAAATACGTATCTAATGTAAAATAATGAGGAGGCTCGAAGACCAAATCCACATCCCCATATTCTCATTCCTAATCTATAACAAAGCTATTGGCATGTAACCCACCATGTGAGAATTTTGGCCAACTGAGTCTTCGGCTTCATGGTTGGATGTTATTGTGACCTGAAAATTTTAAGGTGGAGGCTCGAGGCTCTGCCCCAAACTCGTTTCCTTAAAACATGCATGATCTATTGTTCAATGTGGAGCTCGGCCCCAACCCCCATTTTCTTTATTCTGTTTTTTAATCTGCGGCAGAATGATTTACGAATGACGTACTAATTAGAAATGACATTTAAGTAAACATTTTTATTTTGAAGTCACTGTATCCAAATTAGGGCTCATGGAGTTAACACTGTAACGTTTCAAATTAGGATCTTTCATTCTAGAATACACCACAGACTTTACAGCATCTTTCAATGTAAAACTGTGCAATATAAGATATTTTGTGCCATGGCTAGGAACGGTGAACGAAAGACCGACTTAGGGGCAGGCTCTGGTTGCAGGTAGGTTAACGATTTTGAAATCACATGCTCAGGAAAGTAGGACTATTTGTGCAATTGTTAAACAGTTGTAGTGACTCTCCAGTTCGCTGTGAAATAATCTCCTTATCAAAGGACTGGGTTTTGTATAGTTATGAAAATTCAAATTACAGTACTTTTAAAAATTTTTATTTTATCTTCACCATCAAGAGTCCAACTCATAACAGTAGTCTTTATGGTAATTGCTGTAGAAAGGGGATCAGTAGTTGTGGTTTACAGTATCGGTTTTTATTTTGAATATTTTTTTCTTTTCAGAAAACACAATGCGCAAGAATTCTGGTATTGGAGCCCTTCTGTCGGGTGTTCGTCGTGACGATGATGATGCTGAGGGGCCCCCTCGTGAATCGAAACCTAGAGCAAAAAGTGAGTAAAACATTGTTAGCTTTTGGTACTCTTTGGTGTGTCATGTATGGTAATGTTCTTTCCTTTATTGTTTTCGTCGGTTTATTTTTAAACTAGACTTACCCAATGGTTATATAAATATAGCTTTAGTCTCTGACGTCCCAGCAGAAATTCAAAACTTGCGGCAACCGCAGATTGAGTAGCCAGGTGCAACACCTGCACGCCCTCTGGCGAGGGTACCAGAACCATCCCAAACTTAGTCACCATAAACTTTTTTTTTCAGCAGCAGTCTCAGATCTCCAATCAGCAGGAGTTTCAGATCTCCAATCGGCAGAATTCCCAGTCATCCCAATCTCTTCCAAGTTGACCCCTATCAGTCTGACGATGAAGGCATTCATGAGTCATTGCAGACCTTCAGTTATAACAGTAGTGTAGATGGCATTGATCTGTCCACCCTATCATCTTCACACACTCATATAACAACACAGTAGCTTATTTCTAGTTAAAAGAGAAGATGATATGAATACAGAGCAGCATCACAGACTACTACACACTGATAACAGGCAATAATCCACATTCATAATGTTTTGCGATACATTGGATTCCAGGGACGGAAGTACTCACTCTTTTCTATATACTGTACATACAGTACTCTGAAGAATAAACTTCCCTTACACTCCTTACTCAGTGTTGGGGGCTGCTGTCAATACCTGGAAAGGAATAATAACAGATTAAGACATTTTTGGAGGGCACAGGGTTTTTCAAAATTTAGTGTCTAATAACAATAAAGTGTATGAAATATTTATTTCATAGCCACAAACCATTAAAGTTTTCTTGACACAAACCACTACTTCTATTCCAACGACTCCCCAGGCTTCTTCAGTTGACTCTTTCTTGTGAAAAAGGCATCTGGAGGCTGGAGCTCAGTCATCAACCTCTCAACTCTGAACAAGTTTGTCAAGCAAACTCTGTTGAGCATGGAGTTGGCAGACACGGTTAGAGAAGTGGTAGGACCACAGGACTTTGTGCACACTGGACTTCAAGGATGCGTACTTACAGATCCCAATCCATCGGTCTTCAGGGAAATACCTAAGATTCAGTCTAGACAACAGGAAATACAAGTTAAGGGTGCTGTGCTTCGGTCTTTCCACAACACCCCAAGTCTTCACCAGTGTGTTCGCCCTAGTGTCATCAGCATCCGTCTCCTCCTTTTTCTGGACAACTGGCTGATCCTAGTAGCCTCGTTGGCAACCCTTCTTCAACACAGAGACAAACTTCTGAGGCTTTGCCAAGATCTGTGGATCAAGGTAAACCTTGTGAATCCTCCCTGCTTCCCACTCAAAGACTGGTATACCTAGGTATAGTCATAGACACCAATCTCCACAAAGCCTTCCCACCAGACGACAGGATAATGAGGCTGAGAAAAGTCGCATGACCTATTCTCAGATGAGAACAACTCCCTGCCAAGAAGTGGCTATGATCCTTGGCCCATCTAGTTAGAAACGGCCGCCACTGGATTCGATCCCTCCAGTGGTGGCTCAAGTCCAGATGGAATCAAGCCTTTCAATTCCCTGGACACTACTCGCAATGGGTCCAGTGGAACGGAAGGGCCCCGAGTGGTGGGTGGGAGACAAGGATCTGCGAAGGGGTGTAGTTCTTCTCGTCCTCCCCGGACTTGATGCTGTTTTCAGACGCTTCAAAAGAAGGCTGGGGGCCCCATATGTTGCACCACACAAACTCAGGCCTTTGGTCAGAGTCAGAAAAATACCTCCACATAAGTCTCTTGGAGATGAAGGCCGTCTTTCTGATCCTTCAACAGTTCCATCAGTTCCTGGCGCGCCACTCAGTGGTGGTGATAAATGAAAACACCACGGTAGTGGCTTACCTTAAGCAATGAGGTACTTTTTTTCCAGCCCCTTATCCTGTTTAGCAGTAGAGATACTGAGATGGGCCGAGATCCACTCGATACCACTATCAGCACGCTTCATTCCAGGCAAAAGGAATGTGCTTGCTGACAATCTGAGCAGAGCATCTCAGATAGTGAACCGAGTAGTCTGGGTCATATAGTATCCAACAAAGTCCTGACTTTGTGGGGTTCTCCAACGGCGTATCTCTTCGCAACGGCCTTGAACTTCTGGCTCCCGCTGTACTGCTTCCCAGTCCCAGACCCCAAGGCTCTCTGGCTAGATGCATTCCAACAACGGTGGGACAAGATCGACGTTTACACCTTCCCCCTGTTCTGTCTGATGAGGAGGGTACTCAACACCAGAACATAAGTCAATCTCTCAATGCCCCTCATAGCTCTGCTATGGCATCATGTGGAATGGTTCCTTGACCTTCTGCAGCTCCTGGTGGAGCTTCCTAGAGAACTCCCCCTACAACACAATCTACTCAGACAACCACATGTCAACATCTACCACAAAGCTGTAGCTTTGCTACGATTTCACACCCGGGGGACTATCCAGCGTCTTCTCACTCAAAGAGGATTTTTGCAACAAGTTACAAACAAGATGTCTGGATACCTGCAGAAATCATCAGCTGCGGTCTACTAGGCAAAGTGGAATGTCTTCTGTGGTTGGTGTCGTGGAAGCGTTATCTCTCCACTCAAATGCCACTATTCCAGCAATAGTGGAGTTCTTCGTGTATTTGTGTGAAGAAATGCGCCTTTCAGTTTTGGCAGTAAAGGGCTGTTGCTCAGCCTCGAGCCTCACCCTCAAACTGAACCATTACGCCAGGCAACAGATCGCCGCCTGACTTGGAAGGTGTTCCTATTCGCCCTAGCTTTGGCCAAACAAGTCAGCGAATTTCATTGGTCTCTCGTACAACGTCGCCCATTCAAGGGGAAGGGGGAGAGGTAACGTTCAGTTTGCTGCCAGACTTGGAATCCAGTGGTAGCACATCCTAGATTTGACTTCTGGATAACGAGTCTCCGCTCAGTAACTGACAACCCAGATCATCTCTTACTTTGCCCAGTGATGAGTTTGAGACTACTTTAAGAGAACAGCAGCAGTCCACCCCCCGAGTGCCTGCACTTTTTGTCAGCGCGGGGAGGAACAAGAGGAGGATCACCTAGAACACTATTTCTGCTTGGATTTGTAGAGTCATAGACCATGCACTGAATCCAGATCCTCCTCCATCACGTTGTCCCAGAGCCCACGATGTCAGCGTAGATACGTACCTGGCCTTCAAAAGAAACTACTCCGTTATGCAGGTTCTACAGGCTGGGGTGTGGAAACGTCAAACAACTTTCACAGCCCGTTACCTGCAAGACGTGACCCACAGGAGGCTCAATAAGTTTTCTATCGGCCCTGTGGTGGCTGCACAATAGCTGGTCTAATACCTCAAGCTCTCTATTGGACGAGTAGCAGAAGATTGAGGACACTGTTATCTGGTTTTAGTCTACAAGAATTAGAAGGTATGACTGGCTCTTATTCTTTTCTTCATCCTCCCCTCTCTTGGGGAAAGCAGCAGTCTGGGTTCTCTGCACAAGCTGACCTAAAACCTCTGCAAGTAAATCATGCTCTATTGCGTACCTAGTATTGTGTCAATACTGTTGTGTCCCCATAGCCTGGCGAGGTGGTATTGGGAAAGTTGTGGTTACAACAGTTTTTCCTACAAAGACTCCGAATAGCTTTTACTTTGAAAGTTACACTGGTTATCTCAACACACAGCTTGTGTAGGCCGCAAACCTTGCATAGCAAGGTTTAGCGAGGTGGTAGGGACTCCTTATTTTTGCTACCAACCTACTCAGATAAGGAGCCCCCAGGTAGAGCCACAAGCCAGATTGTCAGGGACATCCACCCTCCTAATGGGCAAGTCACCCCTAATAAATAGCATAGGTTTGTATTCCAGTTACGGAACAGATGACAAATTCGGAGATAATTTGTATTTTTTTAACAGTACAAACCTTTTAACTGGTTATACAAACTTCATGCCAAACCTATCCCCCTTGAAGTCCTACCTCCAAGCAAAGTGACCTCAGAGGTGTGTGAGTGGTAGGGGGTACGAGCTATCCCCTCCTACCCCTGCTAACTACCGGGATGGGTAGTTAACCCTCGCTAAATTTTAATGGCTCGTCCTTTCAGCTTCGCCGAAAGTAATATCCCTAATAGATAGGTAAGGTTTGTATTGTTAGGAAAAATACAAATTAACTCCGAATTTGTCATATTATTGCATCTACTATAAGGTTTTTAATTAAAGTAATTATAGTTTCATATCATCTATCCATGGAGGGAGCAAATGAGAAATTTATTTTCTTGGATATTTCTTTTATACTTTGCTTTTATTTTTATTTATAAATGTATGGTCCTTGTTTATACTATACAGTACAGTAAAACAAATGTAATTTTGTTCCTACACTTGATACAAACCCTCATTCTTTACTATAGGAGATATTCTAGCGCGAGCTGGAAAATACGGCAGAAAACCTTAACAAGGTCGTTAACGACCGGGCCGGTACTTATCCACATGTTCGTGGTGGGGGACTGCCGGTCGGTAGCTACTGAATACCTTCAATCAAATTCTAGCCGTCGCAGTGATAACACCGCTGCTCCTGCTTTTGTTTGACTGGCAGACTAGCCTTTCTTTATTGTGTTTTTGATTAACTTTTTTTTTTTTATTTGTTAGATGTAATGTCCTTTATTATGAGGAAGGGTCCCGGGGTTCCCCCGAAATCATGTAGCACATTTATGTCACCACCAGAGGTGGATCCTCATTCCCTATGCCCTTCGTGCAGAGGTCATAGGTGTTCTGAAGGCTCCCCCTGCCAAGTATGTAGAGAATGGTCACCCTCTCAGTGGGAAAAGTTCATGAAGAGGAAGAAGAAATCCAAAAAGAATTTGTTACCTCCAGGTTTGCCGTCGAAAGGTAAGGTAAGGAGCCTCGTGCCTCTTCTTCGGCCTCTCGATCTCTCCCTTCAGACTCTTCCTTGGCTCCATCCTCCGAGAGGAAGTCAAGGAAGACCGGCACCATTGCCCCTCCCACTGGGACAATGTTTTTTGCCGCCGGGAATGACTATTATCGCTTCCATTCGTGATCACGTACGAGCGGTATGGCCTGGCCTTAGACTTCCTGGTTCTCCTTCGGAGGAAGTGTGGAACCAGTTCCACGCGGGCACAGTTTTACCTCGGGTCCCTTCTGTTTCGGAACCCTCGGGAGTTCCGGAATTCGCCTACCTCCCGTCAACTCTGTCCGGCGGCACCTACTTCGCACCTTGCCTGCGCTTCTACAAAACTACAAGTCTTAAGAGCTCGAGTCTGGAAACGCCAATCTACATTCACCACTCACTATTTAACTGATGTGACACACAGGTCTCTAAACACCGTTTCTATAAGGCCTATTGTGGCAGGTCAGCAGGTGCTGTAGGTACCTTACGACCTTTCAGGGGACAGTAGTCATTGGTCCAGGATTCTGTGTTACATTTGGTTTTTAGCAGGACATCCATCTATCTTCTGCGCTTCTTTCTCCCTCCCATTTGGTTATCCTAGTCTGTTTCCAGTTTCAGCTGGACTCGCCAATGGAAATAAGGTATGAAACTCATCTGACTCCTCTTACAGGTTATAAGTTATATTCGTAGTCACGAGGGTTCTCCTTTACAAGGTCGGGGGAATCCCAAGTATGAAAGGGTCCGAGTCGAATGTTCCTGACCCTCTTCATCCTGAAACATTTGTTTCCACGTAATTACAAACTTTCAGTCGTGCTAAGATTATGGTGATCTACAAAGAAAAGTTTAATGGGAGATTTTTTCGTCAAAAGAGTCTAGTCTGAGGACTATCTTCCCTAGGAATAGGGAACTCCTCGACCACTCTGGCCTCAAGACTAAGTCTCCTATAGTAAAGAATGAGGGTTTGTATCAAGTGTAGGAGCAAATGACAAACTTAAACAGTTTGTATTTTTCCTAACGTACAAACCCGAATTCTTTACACAAATCTTCCCTCCGTCATGCCCCCTAAAAATAGTCCTAGCTAGAATCAGGTTGAAGGTATTCAGTAGCTACCAATCAGCAGTCCCCCACCACTAACAGGTGGATAACTACCGGCCGGTCGTTAACAACCTTGTTAAGGTTTTCTTCCGTATTTTCCATCTCGCGGTAGAATATCTCCTATAGTAAAGAATTTGGGTATGTATGTTAGGAAAAATACAAACTGTTATAAGGTTGTCATATTTCCTATATCATGAGAAGTAATAGTAAGAAGATATTTGTTTTAGTTTTGATGGTCAGCTGATAAACTTGCCAAGGTCATCTACATGCAAACATACCAAATAGTGGTATCCTAGTATTGTTTTATGAAATATATACAGTATCTATTTTCTCATGTTTTGTAATAAAGCAATATTTTGATAATGACTTTGTTGCATGTATTCCGAAATAAGTTATTTGTTACTGAACAGAAACTTGAAAAAAACATCTGCAAGTTGAATGCAGTGTTACCAAATTAGCTGTTAACTAACTAGACCTAGTCAAACAAAAAGAAAAGAATATTTCATCCTGTGAAATTTATTGAAATTTTTTTTGATTGAATTAATATTTATCTTGGTATGAAAATTTATACATGAATAATTTGGGGAATATGTCTGGAATTTTACTTCTCTGCTGAAATTTGATCAGGAATAATTGGCAGCACTGCTTTTATATAAACAAACACTTGAAAACATTGTTATGATAGTAACAACTACTACTGGTTTAGTCTCTTTTATATGAATGTCTAATAAAATTTGGGTTAACAGCTAATTAATATTTACCTATCATTTCGTGATGCACCCAATATATGAAAATTTACTGTGACATGAAAAATCATACTAGAATTGCCGCTAGGAATTGCTGCTGTGATAGTTAGTAAAATCCTCAATTTTTTTTTTCTTTTTCCTAAAATTGCTTAGCTAAATATAGGGTGCGTCTAACCACTTGTAGCGTCTTATGACATGGGAAATACAGTAATTGCCCTATTAACAGCTTGATTGGAGCAAGGTTTATCATGCACTACTTTATAATTTCTGAGGTACAGTATTTATAGATGAATCCATCATCTCTCTTCTTGGAGAATAGAAATAAATATTTTTGTTTCAGATAGTTAAGCATAAGACAGAATTTTATGAAAATAGTTATTGCAAAGGAAGCCCTCGTGTTTAGAGCTTTAGCTACAATACAGATTTACTTTTGCTTACAGTAGTTGTAAAGATTTCAGCATTTGCCAGTTCATGAGTCCTTTTCTTCTCTTACAGGTTCTTTGATTGAAGACCTCCAAAATATGGACCAGGGATTTGACTTTTCATCGATGGGTACTATGGGAGACTTTTCAGGATGGGGTTTTGGAGATACTGATATGGGTTCCACCAAGGAGGATGAAGATGATGGAGGCGGTGGAGGATGGAACCGTCGCAATAGTAGAGGTGGAGGAAGGGACAACAGAGGAAGGGGAGGAAGTAGAGATCGGGGAGACAGGGATGGTGGAGGAAGGGGAGGCGGCAGAGGAGGAGGAAGAGGGGGCGGAAGAGACAGGGATGGCGGTGGAAGAGATAGGGACGGTGGTGGAAGGGATAGAGACGGAGGTGGAAGAAATCAAAGCAGAGACAGAGGAAATCGAAGAGACAGCTTCAACAATGACTCATGGAAGCAGAATAATGATGATGATGATGATAATAATAGAAATGATGATGGAGGATGGAGAAAGCCCAATCGAGAAAGAGGCGGCGGAGGTGGGGGCATGGGTGGAGGTGGAAAAGACCGTTCTAGCAGTAAGTTGGGTTTTTATTAGTTAACGCAATATACGTTTGGAATAGTAATGCTTTTGAGTCTGTTTATATTGAACTGTTGATAATGTCAGCTGCTTTGTCTTAGATTTATTATATGGTGCTGTGGTTAAATCTGTATGTTTTAGTAATTACCTCTTATTTTTCAGTCAAGAAACCTGGAGACTGGTCTTGTGGATCCTGTGGCTTTGATAATTTTGCTTCCCGTTCCCAGTGCTTCGATTGTGGGGCAGACAAGAACATTGCCAAGGGAGGATTAGGAGGTGGAGGAATGGGAGGAGGTGAGTGATATCATTAGCTTTATTCCCTTTTTTCATTTATTCATTAGAAAATACGATGGTATCGGGTATTCTGTACACATTGATGAAGGAAAAACCTGTTTTATGGAAGAAAGCCATGAATGGTCAATTCACTTTGTGAACAGAATACTGTACCTTTGTGGCAGTGAAATGTTGTGTTATGGTAATTCGTCTCGCAGTTTCCAAAGGATGTGTGAGGACAGAATTCAGTTTCTAATATGTATTCTGGCCTTTTGTACAACTACTCTGCTGGACAATTATTGCTATTCCAGTGTTATTAAAAACAGAGTTTTTAAATATTTTATAAATGGCCTACAGTTGAGGAGTAAGGATATTTTGCACCTTAAGGAAATAAGTGAAGTATTTGTTTTTATCTATGGCTGGTTGCATTTTTTTCAAAGGTGACCTAAATTTCAAGAGGATTGTATGCTCAAATATTTTATAAATACTAACTGGTGGGAGGATAAGTGGTTATTCAAATCTCAGTAAATGGACTTGAGATTTGCATAACAAGTTTTTGAAAAGATTTATCAAATACTAGAATCAAGATCATCAAAGTAAAGGTATTGTATTGAAAGCTTTGACTGGATGTACTAAGTACCAAATGGAATTTGGCATTGTCAAATTCTGTGGTGATTAACATATGCTTGCGGCAAGAATATGATCGTGCTGCATTATTATTTTTTTTTTCTTTTTTTCTTTTGAGGAATTTCCTTGAGAGAAACTGAAAAAAGTGTGTGCCTTTTATTGTAGCAAATATATTTCAATTGTTGCAGTTGAAAATATATCAAATGAACTGTAAACAGTTATTTGGAGCTAAAGTTGTCCAAGCGGTATAGAAGGCTATTAAAACTGAAGTACTGTAATCCTCTTGTGCAACCTTAGTAGTGATTGTTGAAATAATGTGGTTTGTATGTATGATTCATTTTATTATTGTTTAATTGTTTAATGTATCACAAGCGGTTGTATCTTTGGGTAATGGTCCTCAGAGCTTTTTATGTAGTGAAAGATGAAACTTTCACTGCGCATCTTGGTCAAAACATGTTACACCATATGACTTCTGATGACATTATTTAACACTCCTAAAAAACTGAAAACAATGAAATGATGATGTAGATTCTTTGGCATTATGAATGGAAGTCAGATCTCATTTACTTTGCAACAACTTAGGCATCAGGAAAGGTAGACTGTATGCTTTGATAATTTGGTTGGAAAACCTTGTTAAATATCTATGAGTGCCCATAGTCTGATCTCGGAAAGGCCAACTGTCAGGGCTGTAAAATTTACTCACAAAATTTGGTGGTCCAAATGTCATTCCATAAAATGATGCAGATTCTAGTCTAGTAACATTAGTGGTTATTTTGTACCGCCAGAGATTATAAATTTTCCAAAGTATGTTAAACAGCCACTTCTACTGTGACTGCCAAAGTTGACATGGATTGTTCATAGAAGCAAGACCCCTTATAGAAATAAGATCTTCTTATTATAACAGCAATGTTATAGAAAGATTGTAACTTAATGTACATTATCCTAAACCAATTTGCTTGAAAACTGAATCTTGAAACTTTTGAGTCATTTAGTATGAATTCTCATGTGGTTAAAAAAGGACCTTGATATTAAGTTGTCAGATTGGTAGAAATACTTGATTACCAACATTGGAAAGTGTTGTTGTGTGAGAAATAGTGGCAGACAATATTGAAGGTTTGTCATTCAGTATTTTTGCTGGTACATTATTATATTATTATTATTACAAGCTAAGATATAACACTAATTGGAAAAGCAAGATGCTGCAAGGCCAAGGGCTCCAAGAGGGAAAAATAGCTCAGTGAGGAAAGGAAACTAGGAAATAAAAAGCAAAAAGAGAAGTATTAAACAATCAAAATAAAATATACTAAGAACAGTGACAACATTAAATTAGATCTTTCATACATAAACTATTAAAACTTTAAAAACACCAAGAGGAAGAGAAATAGGATAGGATAGTGTAACCAGTTGTACCCTCAAACAAGTCGTTTGAATTCTGATCGGTTGTCGCAAGAAATTACCTGCAGTCCTAAGTACGTATGAGGAATTGTTGAGAGGGATTCAACTGTCATTTGATTAGTTAGCAGCCAACCGTCTAATCTACCAGATGGTACTTGAGAATAGAAAATATATACAGTAATCTAGATTATTTAGAAAGGGTTAAAGGGACAATTTTACATACCAGTTAGTGAGAAAAATTAAAATGTAATACTTATGAAGATTAAGAAATAAATTTAACGAGGATCATAGGAAATAAGTTTTAAAAGTCAATACTGTATTATGTAATTGCAAGATGTGCGCTTTTAGTAGGAGTTGTGATTATGGTTGTTGGTGTCCAGATATGAAACTTGTATAATTAGATAGACAAGAAAATTAGATGCTCATCAAAATTTGCTAATTTTGCTAGTTCAATGGATTAACTAGTTGTCTAAATAACTGGAATTAACTTAAATCCATGCAAGAACAGCTGAGAAAATGTAAGCATCGTCAACTGGTTTCAAAATGCTGCAATCAAAGATATGCGCACTTGTAACAAAATGTTTTCTTAGTATAAACTCAAACTTATTCAAAACATCTTATAACAAATTTTGTAGAAGTACCAATTTGTTATAGACTCCGTTTTCATAGATTTTCAATATTAAACTTACCCGATAATCATGTAGCTGTCAACTCCGTTGCCCGACAGAATTCTACGGAGGGATACGCCAGCTATCACAATACTAGAAGGGGGTGTACTCACCAGCGCCACCTGTGGCCAGGTACTACAGTACTTCTTGTTGACACCTCCTCAATTTTTCCTCTGTCGTGCTTCCGGCAAGACGTTCTGGGATACGCTTATGATCTTGGAGTATTTTCACGGCTTTTGGTGAAGTATTTCTCTCAGATTTCGGCTGTCGCTTTACTGGAAAACTTCTATATTAGCTTAGATAGCTATTATTAGTCCTGATTAATGGTTAACGATCTTTTTGCTTGATTTGGAATCCCCACTTGGCTAACTCTTTTGATTCAAGATGTCTGACATTTCACAAGCCCCACCCCATAGACGATGTAGGTCTTGTAATAGGCGTATTCCGAAGGCCTCGGTAGATCCTCACACCGCTTGTTCTGACTGTAGGGAAAGGCCCTGTCAGTTGGAAGATCGATGTGAGGAATGCGCCGGACTTTCGGAACTTGATTTTGTCCGATTTCTTAAGTATTCAACCAAGTTAGAGAGAGAGAGAGTTAGGAGGAGTTCTTCTCGCTCTTCACTTTTTTCCTCACCTCATGATCCCCTACCTTTTCCTCCCCCTGTAGTGGCTACCCCCGAACCTACTATTTGCCCTCAACCTGATATGTCTGTTGTTTTGCGTGCCATTCAGGCTTTAGGTGACAAAGTGGAGTCGGTGGTTAGTGATCATAAGTCTCTTATGGCCGAAGTCAAGGAACTTAAGGTCAAGAGTGCAGTGGGTGGTAATAGTGCCAGTGCTGTGACGAGTGCTAGTGTCAGTGCAGTGCCAAGTGCTAGTGTCAGTGCAGTGCCAAGTGCTAGTGTCAGTGTCAGTGTGGTGCGTGAGGGTACTTCTGTGCGTGCCAGTCGTCCTCCCAGTCCGGGACCTCTTGCAAGCTCCCAAGCCCAGGGGAGAAGCAAAGTCGAAGGGCAAAAGGGTTCGGCAGGCCTTGATCGGCGCACAGAAGTATCCTCGGTGGTTGCGGGCGTGTCTTCCAGAGACCGTCACTCCCACCGGCAGACGATAGAGCCCGTCTTTTACTCGTCTGCTGAAGAATTGTCAGGCAAGAAACGTTGGACTCAGGTCTCAAGACCACTCAAACGCAGAGTCCAGACCTCAAGAGCTCTACAACCTGGCTGCAGTCATTGGATCAGCTCTGACTCGCCGCAGTCATCAGTTGAATGTACACCTCCTAAGAGGAGTAAGGTGCTGCCGCAACAGATCTCTGCTGTTAAGGCTTTACCTCAGCAGACCTTAGTGTCTGCCGACCCCAAGTTGACTCTACTGCAGTCCATGCAGTCACAACTTGCGGTCTTGATGCGTGAGTGTCAGGCTGAGAAGGCTACACCTCCTCCTGCGATCGCTCCGCCTAACCGCAGTCCTGCCTGCCAGGCGTACGATGTTGAGGCTCCTCAGGAGACCTTACCACGTTCTGAGTTGACTGTTTCCAGTGGTGTGCAGCTACCTCCGCCTTCCTTAAGGCAACCTCAGCAATGGGAACAGGAAACTTATACCTTGCTTCCTCCGCTTCCACTTGCAGTTCCACCAGTGAGGCAACACTCTCTTGAGGTACAACAACCTCTCCCATCCATGAGTCAGACTCCTCAGCTCTCGCTGCAGCGACCTCAACCCTCCTCAAGGCAAGCACCTCAACACCTTAGCCTTGCGCCTCAGGAACCTCAACTCGCGAGTCAATTACTGCGTTCTGCGCAGCCACTACCTCATCGCTCACAGCTCACACCTCAGGAACCTCAACTCGTGCCTCAGGAACCTGCTACTGCGCATCCACCAACCTTACAGCAAGCGCAACTCTTGAGTTCAGACACTCATGCCAGGAGTCAGCCCCCTCCACCCTTGCGCCTACCTTCTGCTACTTCTTTTGATCAGCCTTTGCAGCCTGAGCCTCAGGTGTTCCCTCAACAGAGACTTGAGGAGGAAACCACAAGTATTTTTGTTTCAGCTCGTGCTGATTCTGCTGTTCAGCATACCTTACCTCTCACTTCGCTACACTCTGGTGATGAGGTTTCTGATGATGAGGCTGCACACCTGGATCCCTCATCAGACGTGGATGAATCCAAGTCTTCTCCGCCTCCTATTGACTTTCGTAAGGTCTTGGCTCTTTTCAGAGAGGTATACCCAGACCATTTTGTCTCTGCTATCCCCCGCTCTCCGCCATCTGAGTTTTCGCTGGGCATGCAACCAGCTAAGTCTACGTATACTAAGCTCGTCTTAGCAAGGTCCTCTAAGAGAGCGTTAAGGATTTTAGGGGAGTGGTTGCAGTCTAAGCAACAACTAGGAAAGACTTCCTTTATGTTTCCTCCGACTAAGCTCACTTCTAAAGCGGGCGTTTGGTATGCCACAGGAGAGGAACCAGGCTTGGGAGTACCTGCCTCTGCCCAGGCTGACTTCTCAAGTTTGGTAGACTCTCCTCGTAGAACAGCAATGAGGCGCTCTAAGGTTTGCTGGACCTTCTCAGACCTTGATCACTTCCTGAAGGGTGTTTTTAGAGCCTTTGAGATGTTCAATTTCCTAGACTGGTGCCTGGGGGCCCTTAGCAAGAAGACCTCCCCTGCGGACAAGGACTCTGCCATGCTCTTAATGTCCTGCATGGATAAGGCTATTAGGGATGGATCTGGCGAGCTTGCATCGATGTTTGTGTCAGGGGTGCTTAAGAAAAGGGAGCAGCTTTGTACCTTCCTTTCCTCCAGCATTACACCTTGTCAAAGGTCTCAACTCCTTTTCGCTCCGCTCTCGAAGTTCCTTTTTCCCGAAGAGCTTGTTAAGGACTTGTCTGCGGCCCTGATACAAAAGGACACCCATGATCTTGTGGCCTCATCAGCTCGTAAGACTAAGGTTGCTACCTCAGTCCCCAGGACTTATCGCACCCCAGTGGCTGATACTCCTGCTACGAGGTTTATTCCGCCCTTTCGTGGTAGAGCCCCCAGCCGAGGAAGCTCCCGTCAAGACTCTTCCAGGAGCAAGTCTAGGAAAGGTTCCAAGGCTTCTAAAGGAAAAAACTGACTCTCCTCATCTCCAGACAGCAGTAGGAGCCAGACTCAAGATCTTCTGGCAAGCCTGGGAAAAGAGAGGTGCAGACGCTCAGTCTGTCAGTTGGCTGAGGGAGGGTTACAGGATACCATTCTGCCGCAAACCCCCTCTGACCACATCTCCCATCAACCTCTCTCCCAACTACAAAGAAAAGGACAAGAGGCTAGCGTTGCACCAGGAGGTGTCGCTCCTTTTACAGAAGAAGGCAGTGGTTATAGTCCGGGACCATCAATCCCCGGGCTTCTACAACCGTCTCTTTCTGGTGGCCAAGAAGACAGGAGGTTGGAGACCGGTGCTGGACGTCAGCGCGCTCAATGCTTATGTCACCAAGCAGACGTTCACGATGGAGACGACGAAGTCGGTCCTAGCAGCGGTCAGGCAGGAGGACTGGATGGTCTCGTTGGACCTGAAAGATGCCTACTTTCACGTTCCTATTCATCCAGACTCCCAACCTTTCCTGAGATTCGTTTTTGGAAAGGTGGTCTACCAATTCCAAGCCCTGTGTTTTGGCCTAAGCACAGCTCCTATGGTGTTTACGCATCTGATGAGGAATATAGCAAAATTCCTCCACTTATCGGACATCAGAGCCTCCCTTTACTTAGACGACTGGCTGTTGAGAGCCTCCACGAGTCGTCGCTGTCTGGAGAGTCTCAACTGGACTTTGGACTTAATCAAAGAACTGGGTCTGTTAGTCAACCTAGAAAAGTCTCAGCTCATTCCCTCTCAATCCATTGTGTACCTGGGAATGGAGATTCGGAGTCAGGATTTTCGGGCTTTTCCATCGGCCCCAAGGATAAGCCAAGCCCTAGATTGCATCATGAGCATGCTGAAGAGGAGCAGTTGCTCGGTGAGACAGTGGATGAGTCTCACAGGGACCCTTTCATCGCTGGCCCTGTTCGTCGAGCTAGGGAGACTCCACCTCCGCCCTCTTCAATTCCATCTTGCAGCTCATTGGGACAAGGGTTTGACTCTCGAAGCAGTCTCTATCCCAGTCACCAAAGAGATGAAGACCACTCTCTTGTGGTGGAAGACCAATCTCCTTCTCAGGGAGGGCCTATCGTTGGCGATTCAGACCCCCAATCTTCATCTCTTCTCGGATGCATCGGACTCGGGCTGGGGCGCGACCTTGAACGGACAGGAGTGCTCGGGAACGTGGAACGAGGAACAGGAAACGCTCCACATCAACTGCAAGGAGCTACTAGCAGTTCATTTAGCCCTGTTGAACTTCAAGTCCCTCCTGCTAGGCAAGGTGGTGGAGGTGAACTCCGACAACACCACAGCCTTGGCTTACATCTCCAAGCAAGGGGGGACCCATTTGAGGAGCCTATACGAGATCGCAAGGGACCTCCTCATTTGGTCAAGAAGTCTAAACCTCACCCTAGTCACGAGGTTCATTCAGGGCAACATGAACGTCTCAGCAGATCGCCTAAGCAGAAGGGATCAGGTCATTCCCACGGAATGGACCCTCCACAAGAGTGTGTGCAACAGACTTTGGACCTTGTGGGGTCAGCCGACCATAGATCTGTTTGCCACCTCCATGACCAAGAGACTTCCATTGTACTGTTCCCCAGTTCCAGACCCAGCAGCAGTTCATGTGGATGCTTTTCTGCTGAACTGGTCCCATCTCGACCTTTACTCATTTCCACCGTTCAAGATAATAAACAAAGTCCTTCAGAAGTTCATCTCGCACGAAGGGACACGGCTGACGCTGGTTGCTCCCCTTTGGCCTGCAAGAGAATGGTTCACAGAGGTACTTCAATGGCTGGTCGACGTCCCCAGGACTCTCCCTCTAAGAGTGGACCTTCTACGTCAACCTCACGTAGACAGGTTGCACCCAAACCTCCACGCTCTTCGGCTGACTGCCTTCAGACTGTCGAAAGATTCGCTAGAGCTAGAGGCTTTTCGAAGGAGGCAGCCAGTGCGATTGCCAGAGCAAGGAGGGTTTCCACTCGTAGAGTCTACCAATCCAAGTGGGAAGTCTTCCGGAGCTGGTGTAGAGCCAATGCAGTATCCTCTACCAATACCTCTGTGACCCAAATAGCTGACTTCCTATTACATCTTAGGAATGAGAGATCCCTGTCAGCCCCTACGATTAAAGGGTACAGGAGTATGTTGGCTTCAGTTCTCCGCCACAGAGGTTTGGACCTTTCTTCCAACAAGGACCTTCAAGACATCCTTAAGTCTTTTGAGACTTCTAAAGAGCGTCGTCTACCCACTCCAGGCTGGAATCTAGACGTAGTCTTAAGGTTCCTTATGTCACCTAGGTTCGAACCTCTCCAGTCAGCTTCCTTCAAGGACCTTACCCTCAAGACTCTTTTTCTCGTCTGCCTTGCAACAGCTAAAAGAGTCAGTGAGGTTCATGCCTTCAGCAAGAACATTGGTTTCACGACCGAATCTGCAACATGTTCTTTACAGCTCGGATTCTTAGCTAAGAATGAACTTCCTTCGCGTCCTTGGCCTAGATCGTTTGATATACCTAGCCTCTCCAACATGGTAGGTAACGAGCTAGAAAGAGTTCTTTGCCCTGTCAGAGCTCTCAAATATTATCTTAATAGGTCAAAACCTATTCGAGGACAGTCAGAAGCCTTATGGTGTGCCATCAAGAAACCTTCGAGGCCCATGTCCAAAAACGGGGTTTCGTATTACATAAGGCTTCTGATTAGAGAAGCCCATTCTCACTTAAAGGAGGAAGACCTTGCTTTGCTGAAGGTAAGGACCCACGAAGTAAGAGCCGTAGCTACTTCGATGGCCTTTAATAAAAACCGTTCTCTGCAGAGCATAATGGATGCAGCCTATTGGAGGAGCAAGTCAGTGTTTGCATCATTTTATCTTAAAGATGTCCAGTCTCTTTACGAGAACTGCTACACCCTGGGACCATTCGTAGCAGCGAGTGCAGTAGTAGGTGAGGGCTCAGCCACTACATTCCCTTAATCCCATAACCTTTTTTAACCTTTCTCTTGAATGCTTTTATTGTTGTTTTTATGGTTGTTACGGTAGGCTAAGAAGCCTTCCGCATCCTTTTGATTTGGCGGGTGGTCAATTCATTCTTGAGAAGCGCCTGGGTTAGAGGTTGTGTAGAGGTCCTTTAGTAGGGGTTGCAGCCCTATATACTTTAGCACCTTTGAGTTGATTCAGCCTCCAAGAGGAACGCTGCGCTCAGTAAGGAAGACGAACTTAAAAAAGAGGCAGAGTAACGGTTCAAGTCGACTTCCTTACCAGGTACTTATTATTTCATTGTTATTTGAGATAACTGTTATATGAAATATGGGATACTAAGCTATCCTTTAATCTTGTACACTGGTTTTCACCCACCCCCCTGGGTGTGAATCAGCTACATGATTATCGGGTAAGTTTAATATTGAAAAATGTTATTTTTATTAGTAAAATAAATTTTTGAATATACTTACCCGATAATCATGATTTAATTGACCCTCCCTTCCTCCCCATAGAGAACCAGTGGACCGAGGAAAAATTGAGGAGGTGTCAACAAGAAGTACTGTAGTACCTGGCCACAGGTGGCGCTGGTGAGTACACCCCCTTCTAGTATTGTGATAGCTGGCGTATCCCTCCGTAGAATTCTGTCGGGCAACGGAGTTGACAGCTACATGATTATCGGGTAAGTATATTCAAAAATTTATTTTACTAATAAAAATAACATTTTTACTAAAAGCTTTTAGTATAGGTAATTGTCCCTTGGGTGTGTAAAAGCATTTGTTCTTTCATTCATTCCTTTTAATTATTAATGAAACAAAATAGTTTTTCACTGGGACGTTGGTAGGAAAAAATTGGTATCGAACCTGCCTTGTTTAGTTTAATTTTAGACCTCGTCTTATGTAAAGGTCATCTTATACGCAAATATATGTAATGTCTTTTTTTTTAAAAATTAGGGTTCCTTATTGACTTCTGACTTCATATTGTTCATATCAAGATGCAGTGGAAACTTAGTTTTGAACATTAGTTTATTGGTGACGAAAATCTGTTTAAAGGGTGTTAGTCTTATTTCATAACCATCAAATGACCTTTATCTCCTCTCCTCAACATTCACTACCATGAGACAAATGTAAATACAGTACAGTATACATAATTGGATGGTTGATTTTTATTTATAAAAATATAAACAAGAAATTTAAGCCTTGTTTTTTAAAATGGTCAAAACAAAATTTTACCCACTTTTACAAATAATGTTTGATTGAGGAATAAAGTTATAGTAAGCTGAAATGATTTGATTGTAGATTAAGTCATAACTCTCGCCATGGTTTTTTAAGTTTTCTGTAACACTCCAAAACAAAGGCTACATATTTTGTGAGTGCTTATTCACTTGGTCATAAGTTTTTTTAGCAAGTACAGATTAAATACAAGTGCTTGTCTGTATCATTGCAACCCATTGCCTTCTTTTCCATGAATGAGGAAGTTCCCAATTACAAGATAGAGTTTTATCTAGTGCGCATGTCCTGTCCTGTTTATGGCAAATGCTTCATTGTAGAGTTAACTTTGTTTCTCTTACTAAGAATGTGCATTTAAAGTTATTCTTTGTTTTCATTAGTTCTTGTTTTTGTTTCATAGTGTTTTCTTTTTTATTTCTATTCTTTTTTCATTTAGCTTCAGTTGTCCTTTTTGAGCTGGGTGGATTGTAGAGAATTTAAGGTGCCCTTCTCTTTTTTAGCTCTTGTTATTGCATAGGTTATTTAGTAAGTAATTAATATTTTAATATTCAGTTGTACTTAGAAGTTATTTTCTTAGCTTTAGTTATACATTACATGTCTGTAATGTTTCAAATTTTGTCCAAATTAATGGATTTTCCATTGCTACGTATGTCTTAGCGAGTGGTTGGGGATGATTTAGGCCCAAGTGTTGTCTTCTCAACACAAGCTTCCTAATACCCCTTATTGCACTTGTGTGGGTTGGCTTTGGCATGACCTAGAGCCTTTTGACCTTGTTTTTCTATGATCTGCAGTGTTTTTTTCTTTAATTTTCATGCAAGATGCACTATGGCTGGGTCTGGATTTCTTTCTTCACCCAGAAGAGGTTGTTTAAACACTCCACATTCTGCAGGGGCCTCTTTGCTTCCCTAATATTCCACTGCTAGTAGGAATAAAATGCCATTATCCAGTATGTTGGGATTGCTTCACATGACTTCACTCATGGTCTTGTCCTTGACACTGATTTTTTCTTTTGAGGAAAAGTTTCCCTTCTGTTAGTTGTTTAGCCCTAGCTACCTTAGATTGGTAAGTTTGTGTGATAGATACTTGAAGATAAATCTTATTGTATCACTCTGACCTTCGCAACACTTTGTGGACCTGGTTCTGGACAAGGCCAAGGGTTTTTAACTTGGTAGGGAATATTATGTGAAATGACCCCACTTATACAAATTCCACAATTCTCTGGATTCACTTCTTCATATATGGAGGTTATCCAACAGACATTGAGAGAGAAAATATACTACAGTGACATTCTCATACAGGCTACTTGATGAATATACCACAGTCACATTCTCATGCAGGCTACTTAACTAATATACCAGTGTAAAGCCTGTTCATATCCTTCATGGCCCCTGATTTTGTTAGTTATCAATCCTGTGGTTGCATGTCTTTTCCTTGATGACTATGTCTTCATCTTTACTGCAAAGTTGCTCTTAACTGTCTATGATAAGTGGGCCTGTAAGTGGGTTTTGAGGCAAGTGTCCTTCGTACTGCATAGATTTTGATCTTTTGGTACACAAGGCAAGGTAAAAGAGGTTATATACACAGGTTTAGACTTGCACTCTAGATGCATCTCAAGTTATGTGACTGGGAATTTCCTCATGTGGAGAAATGAAGTAATTTTTATGTAATAGGTTTGTATTGAGAAACTATTTTTGTGTAATGGAAATAGCTTTTTACAAACCTGATCCTACTGTGTATGAGAAAATTGCACACAAGACCCTGTGACTGGTTTTATGGCCTAAATTTTGGGAAAAGAATGTCTTAAATGCCATCAAATACAGTAAATGATTAATTCATCATCAGAGTTGGACTTTAGATGTAGGATATAGGAAAATTGAAAAATAGTGTTACGTCATCAGGATGTATGTTGAGATGGTGAAGTTTTTGATGTTCTTTTGTTTGACTTGGAATGTTTGGAAAAAAAAAAAAGTTCTTTTAACAGATAACATAACAATAACAGGCTCTTTCTTATCTTGGTCTGCTCTGGTTGATACCCAGCAGACAATCAAGTCCAAATGATAATTAGGATTGCAGGTGGATTACTGTCTCGAGACAATCTGGAAAAATCCAAATACCAATGCTTCTTAGGTTATTTATCTAGTTGTGAGCATACCAGAACTGCGAGATTTGGAGTACCTTAACTTGGTGAAAAATTATTTAGTTTTTATTATGGTAGTTTGTTGTAATTTAACCTTTAAACTATATTTTCACCAAGAAGAATCCTTTAGATTTTGTGGATCCGTATAATGTAATTCCTCTTAATTTAAACTGCAACACAATGCATTTGATTAAAGTGCCTATATTCAGACCCCAATAATGTGTATAGATACATTAGAATCACACACACTATTATTCTACATAGCAAGTAAGGTGCATTTTGACACCTGAATGGCTGAGCTCTGTAAGCATTTGTAGGAGGATAGATGTGAAAGTTCCATTATAGTAGGTGAAAATTGCTTGCCCTAACATTTGGGTGAATCTTTAGGAATAGCAGTCTTCCAAGCTGTTTCCTTCCTTTTAAAACTACCCATTTATCATGTTTCTGAATTTCCAGAAGATGGGTCATGGCACTTGGAATAAAGTTGTAGTTAGACTATTATAGTTAATATACTGTACATTTATACATTAGAATAGGATGCAATGAAATATTCATATTAAGTAGGTCCTTGATGGCCAAGAGCTAAGATGCCAATCTAATTGTTATGATCTTTGATGTGTACTTATTTGCGGTTCATTTTACCTTTTGCCGTAAAGTAACAAGAACAATTCTGTCATGTATAGGATAGCTCTAAACAGTTTTCCAAGAGTAGAACCTTGTGTAAAATTTAACGTATAGTTTTGAGCACTTATCAATCGGTTAGGAGAGTTGCTTCAAATATAAAGAACTGCTAAACATGTGCATTAGGGTCAGCTGTATTTGCATAAGTTAATGTTTACTTCTTTTATGATGAATTTTATGAATGTTGGGTGCAGATGTTGTGGTTTGGTTGAAATAGAACATTATTTATAGGTCACATGAAAGTCATACTTTTATGATTCATTCATTGGTATCAATTGGGAATATTTTTTTTTCAACTTTATCGTAATGTAGAGGGTAACACCTTTATTTTTATTTTGCAATATTGTTTGATAGATATGAGTTTATTAGGAAGTGTATAGTGCGCTCTCTCTCTTATTTAGTTCTCTTTTTTAATGTTAACTAATAAGACAAAATTGTTTGGAGCAATATTCCTGACTTTTGGTTTGAGATTTAACAACTTTTCAAAGTATCAAATATGATTTGTATCGATGATTAAAACTCAAAAATCTTATATGAAATTGATGAATTTATGATTTACATGAAAATATATGAATTTTGAAGGTGGTTGCCTTCATAGGATGCTTTATGGAGCATGGGTGCAATGCATTCTTATGTAATTGATATGAATGTTATTATGATCGTGGTAATTAATGCCACGTTCTTATAACATTTATGTTTGAAATTTTTTCTTATTATTATTATGAATCTGTTTTAATTATTACATATTGTAATGGGAATAAAATCTATCACTTTTGATGATATACTTGGAAAGTGCTCCAATTAACAGCAAGTGATAAATTTTTGATGGGTCTTTTAAGATATGCCATTGTTAGGCAAGTTGAAGAGCAAGATTTGACTTTGTGCTAAGGGCTGAAGGAGGAGATGATTTTAGGGAGATTTATTTCAATGTTCTCCAGAGCAATGTCCATTGGCAGTAACTGAACTTTATAACCTTGAAACAGGAGTGGTCCAACAGAAAACCGAGGGCATTGGAATTTTGCTGTTTCATTTAGGGGCAACATTCCATTGACTCTGTTATTAATGGGACCATTGAAGGTTAATAAGTTCATTCTCATATTAATGCCAAGTGGTACACAGCGTCGAGTC
>NC_090737.1:30596929-30876929 GCF_036898095.1 Palaemon carinicauda
TTCTGTCTGTCACTTCATTCCCCCAACTCCAATCTATACATCACAGTTGGTACAATCGCTTTTTCATACAGAACCATCTTTACATTCATTCTTAACCCTCTATTCTTTACCACTCCCTTCACCCGGCCATAACAGTGCTTCCTTCATTCACTCTTGACGTACTTCTGCTTCAACTCCACCAATTGCACCAACAACAGGACCCAAGTACCTAAACTGATAAACTTCCTCAAGTAACTCCTTTCAAAATGTTATTTGATGTAGCACCACCCTCCTTGATGTTGTTAAGATATGGATAAGGTAATGGGGGACATTCTCCTATTACCTTTTGTTCAAGGGTGGGGCCCACTCATCCCAGCTCTCCATGTAATGGTTCATTGGTTCCTAGAACAGAAATACAATCACATTAACTTTTTGTGGTCTAAGGGACTTTTTCTTGCCTCAAGCAGTGGCTTTGTCCTTGGTGGGAGCAACTGCCCCTTGTATATGAGTACCGTATTTGATGGCCTATAAGACACACCCTCATTTCAGCCAGTCAGATTCAGGAAAATTGTTTTTAGTATATTTGAGCATTTATTGTTGAAAACAGTCTAGCTTTACATTACACAATCAGAAACTTATCGTATATTTCTGCACATAAGACGACCTTCAGAAAAGATGGTCGAAAATTAAGTAAAATTTTAATGATTTTGTGTTATATCTGCTGTATAAGACGGCTGGTGAATTACAGAACCATCAGTGCTAAGGCTAGCTTTTGTTGTAAACTTAAAAATCCAAAATAAATTAAAGACAATTTTATATCATGCTTTTGCTAACCAAGCAACATAAAACTGAAATCACTGCTTTGTTTACGTTTCATCACCAATGATAACAAAAAAACCAACACATACACATCTGTGTATAAGTTAGCTTCTGCAGCAAAGCAACAGGAATCTTACCAAGTATTGGTTATATAATAATAATGTTATTAATTTTTTTTACCTTTTTTTCTTAATAAACGCTGCCTAAAACAGAAAACTTTTTGTTTAAATTTCAACGGTGCTTATAACGAACAAAAGCACGTATTTACACATGCAAGGGATAACTAACGCTACTAAAAGCTTTTAGTTAAGATTTTATTATAAATATTTTACTTCCCATATCCCTAAAAATTTTAGCACGTCGCATAAGAGGAAAACTATTTTTGCGTTAAGTCAACAGTAACAAAGTACCGCTAATGACAGTATAATGTAACAGAGAAGATAGTGCTTGATTGGAGAAAGAGTGATGATAATTTGAATCATGGTGGATTTTTAATGAAAAATAAATATGCCAATCTAAATTTTATTAATAACGTGTTCTTAACGATACCGTTAAAATTATCGAAGGTTAAGGAAAGAAAAAGCTTAAAGGTTGCTCAGAACTCGATGTTTACATTTTGTCAGCTGATGTTTATAAGTGCCAAGTCACAGCATTTCAGATTCAATTGCTTTTATTTTAGCAAATTAATTTTTAAAACACCAGTAATACTACAATAATACCAATGATAAAAATATAATAAGGATGCATCTAGTTTAAGGCAGGTAAAAGTACCTTGCGTAAGCTGGGTTACATTAGCCCAGGCCTAACGTAGGTCTCAAACTTCACCTGCGATGTAAAAGACGCAGGGCGATTTTTGTAGCCAAAATTTTTTTGGGAGAAGTGCGGCCTATAGGCCGTCAAATATGGTATTTATAATTATTATTACTTGGTAAGCTACAACCCCAGTTGGAAAAGCAAGGTGATATAAAGCTAGGGGATCCAGTAGGGAAAATATCTCGGTGAGGAAGGGAAATAAGAAAACATAGAATAGTATGCCAGAATGTATCCTCAAGTTAGGGAATTCTAACCCAAGACATTGAAAGACCATAGTACAGAGGCTATGGCACTACCCAAGACCAGAGAACAATGGTTTGATTTTGAAGTGTCCTTCTAGAAGAGCTGCTTACCATAGCTAAAGAGCCTCTTCTACCCTTACCAAGGGGAAAGTAGCTACTGAACAGTTGCAGTGCAATAATTAACCACTTGAGTGAAGAATTTTTTTGCATTGCTTAGTGTTGTCAGGTGTATGAGGAAAAAGAAGAATGTGTAAAGAATAGGCCAAACCTTTTGGTTTATGTGAAGGCAGAGGAAAAAGTGAGCCATAACTAGGTAGGGATCTAACATAGTAATTTCTTGCCGGTCAAAGCACCCTAGAACTCGAGCTGTAGTATCTCAACGGGTGGTTGGTGTGCCGGCCAGCATTTTACCTGCATATATGTGAATGTATATTTTTTCCCCAGGGTTAAGCATCATTGGTGCATTAACTCAGTGCTCTGTAGGCCTTACTGAGGGATCCTTGCAGCATTTTCCCAGCTCCGAGTTACATTTACTTATATCTGTCTAATTTACTTCCTTTCTTCTTGCTGGCCAACTTCTTTTTTAATTCATAGTGCAACTGTTGGGTTTCCCCAATTTGCACTTTGGGACTGAATGGCCTCACAGACCCCAGTACTGAGCTATATAGCTAAATTTGTAAATCAAATCCAATTCATCCTAATTATCTACTTATTTAAAACTCATATTGATCAACTTCCCTTTTTTGAGGCGTTCCATTTTTTGAAAATTGTGTAATTGCTGTGTAGTAAAATACTTTGAATACCGCCTGGAATTGTGGTAAGTATACATCATTGTTGATTCATCATAATCATTTACTGTGTATTGTTACAACTGAATCTTAAAATGATGTGGAAATTTTTCTTTCTTTTCAGATTTGTGAAGTTGAAATGACAGGGGAAAAGCCCTTAGACCTACACTGCAATGGTATGAAGCACTTAAAGGTAATGAGAGAATAACATGGTTGCCTATGTAACCTTTCATCTGATTTCATGGTGGTGTGACTATGTTTCACCAATGTAGTTGTGGAGTTTGGTAAGAGATCTGTGACTATCAGGCATAGTCATCTTTAAGGAACTACTAGTCTGGATATGGAAGGAATAGAATGGCTGATAAGGCCTTGCTACTGGATATTACTTGACGAGTAACAATGACAGAACATTGTGGAAAAGGCTTTTTTGGGTCTTTCAACACCGGTGTTTTTTAATGGTTAAAAGTATATATTCTTCCATTTGCAACATGTAGTTGCAGACATCCAAAGACATCTTTAATCAGCACAGAATACGATTTTGATTTTCTGCAGTACAAGGCTACTTTGCAGATGCTACATGCATCGATTAAATCTTGAAGGGGGTAATTGTGCAGTCTTTGAAGAAGTACATCTTTTCCTCCATAGATACATTAATTTACGTGGAGCCAGATTTGTTGTAGGGTGGTGTATGAAGAACTTTACATTTGGGGTAATATTATAACATTGTTTAGAATGGCTCTGTTAGTTAAGTCAAAAGGAACTTTCCCACATAATAAGGAAGAAGGATCTTAGTGGAATTTGATACAGTGAACTCTGGACTGCCTATGTGGGTTTCATCCATAAAGTGAAGACATCTATTCATTAACCCTTAGTTTAGGGTGGCTGCATTGATTAGATTCAATAATACTGAATGCTCAGTTTATATGGTCTAATATACCATCCCTGTAAATTCCAAGAATTAACAGAGTTCTCAGCCATTTAATTTATAAAATTTAAAAGGTGTCATTTGCTTCCTTAGGATACGTATTGTTTTGGCTACTTATATGTCAGTTATCATAAAAGGCAAAGGATGCAAAACTGCCTAATAGCAGACTAGAAGAGTGTGTGTAAAGTTTTGCTAGACATGGACTTTATAACTTTTGTTTCAACCTGCTTTTTGATCAGATCCTTAAGCATTTGGAACATTCTCTTTTCCTGATTTTATATATAACAAAATTGTCATAGATATTCAACCTTTTGAGACAGTTTGTTGAAATTTCAGGATGGTTAAAATTTCATCTTTTTCAATGAAATGGGTTTTAAGTAAATAACCAAATATTTAATTGAATTTGAGTGGAGCTGATTTGGATGTCTTGAGTAGCGTTCAGTGAAATTAAAGACTCGTGAAAAAAATAGCTAGAAAATAATGCATTTCAGCTGATTATTTTATCTCTAGACTCTGTTAAATGAGTGATTATTTAATATCTTTGCACTGTTAAATGAGGAAAGGTGTTAGGTGCAGGTATTATTTGAATGGCAGTACAACATGCAGGATTAGATATTATTATTAGCCCTCCTTTCCAATGATGAAAGGTGTAAATACACAGATATCTCCTTATCATATTAGTTCTAAGTGAGTAGTTATCTCCTCAATATAATAGCTCTAAGTGAGCTAATTGAAAAAAAAAAATTGCTTGATAGATCGAAGATCAACCTCCCTGCAGTAAATTTTCCATTGACCAGCTGACAGATTTGTAACTATTCCAATTATCATGGCATTTTTCATGCCTTCCATTTAAGTAGACAACTGGAAGGGTACTTGATCGCCTCCAGAAGAATGGTACGAATATTGTCAAGCAAGCAAGTGTTTCAATTATTCTGTCCAACCAAGAGAACTCATGATAAAGGAACAAAGTCATTACACTTATCATCGGTCAGGAAGACTATTCTCACGCTAATCCTACAGAAGTCTTTAATCTAATACTAAGAAATTTTATTATAGACTGATTGACAAAAAAATAGGCAAATGAGAACATGTGTATAAGTTTGACAAATCAGTTTTGTTAATTTGGCGCCTGAAACCTTTTGTTGCGGTTCCTTCCTCCCCTTCTTGGTAAACACACCCAAGTACACTAAAACAGTTCTATTACAAGGGCAACTCTTTGAGCTAAACATTATTATTTGCATATGCAATTTACTTTCACTATTGTTGTTTCTGTGTAGTATGAGTTACCCTTCCATGTGATGGTCGAAATGATAAAGCTTAACTCATACTTTATGGGTGCCAATCCCCTTAAGCTAAATGCAGTTATTTCCTGTATTTTTTAATAGCATAGATGTGTTGGAACTGATTGAAAGGGAAATACGGCAAGGATGATCCATTAAGAGCTTACTTCTCACATAGAATTTGCATTTGGAGTTCTTAATCATTGTGTGTATATTGAGCTTTTCACCTAGATTTTCAGCTTGGGATGTTTGCTATTTCTAACTTTTTGAATAGCTGTTGTTTCAATCCATACTTGTCCTAATTGTTGCATATTGTTATCTTTCCTTTTTAGTATTGCTAAGTTTGGTTGCATAGTATTGGATTTGACTTTAGGCATTTTCATATCGCAGTACTATATGTTTTTGAAATAAGAATTTGCTCTACTCTAGTATTATTTTTATATTTTCCAGTAGTAGCTAAATATACTGCATGCTGTTAACTAGACTCCCTTGAAAATTCTGTTGTATACAACATGTAAGTCGGCCGTCAAAATGTTGGTGCGTCGTATTCAAATGTCCATTGATTAGGTTTCTTTTATTGAATTTCACAGACAACTTGTAATAAACCTATAGGCTGTTGAAAACTAAGAATAACAATTTTTTGTCAATATCTGAATAGTTGGAAGCAGCTTTGCAATAATAAGGAGAGTCAGGACAATATCTTTATTGGAATACAGTACAAAGATCGAGGTGTATTGTTAAGTGAAAATCATCCATACTCGTGTAGCCCTGGTAGGTGGTGGGGTCGACTTTTCCCCCAACTCCAACCAGGAAAATATCCAAACCCATAATAGAAGAAGCACTCAAAGCATCAAGCTATTGGAGAACAAGGAATTTTGCGGGATTCTACCACAATTGCTTTCAAACACTGGGTTATGTGGGCCAAACTTCATGCGCTCATTCTCAAGTTTTGGTAATAATGTATAGAAGCTAATCTTGGGGGGGGGAATTTTTGTTCTTAGCCCCCCTCCTTACTAAAAATTCTCTTGGGATTACATGAATAGCCTCGTGCAAGACTACTACACTGAACCAGGTACACAACTGGGTATATATGCTTGTTCCCAACCTTCCTTTAAAGCTTTGGACTTCAAAGATTTTGGTTTGAGGGGTTTTAGAGCAAATCAAACAATGTTAGAGCCACTTGGCCCCTCACGTGTATGGATGGAGCTCTGTCCGTAGTTGGAAGAGATATGATGATGCAAAGAAAACATCATTTATTGTTTGCTATCTAGATTCAAACATTTAAATACAGTATGCACAACACATGCATAAATTTATTTGCTATCTAGATTCAAACATTTAAATACAGGATGCACGACACACATGCATACATATTCTCTTTAAAAAAAACTAAAAATATTCAGTAATTTGAAACGATCCTTATATGATACGTAAACTTCCTTTGGCTAGTGAAGAAGGCTATGTAACGGCCGGTATTAGTCTGTGGACAGCGTCATTTATCAAGCTGCCATGATGGAATTTGTGTCCTCCAAAGACTTTGAAGTGGATGGTTGGATAGAATTTGTACTCTGGAGACTCCCGGGTTGCTGCATTGGCAGATGAGGGCTGAGAATTTGAATGGCAATTGTATGCCACTACCCCCATCTGTCAGTGCAGCCACCTGTGGAGTAGCCACTGCCAGTACATTCATTGGTTATAAGACACTGATAAATGAATTAAGAGTTCAATTAAGAGATGTAATATTGCTGACCTATGCTCAAATTTTTTATCATGCCTACAGAGAAAGAGAGAGATGAATGTGTACATATGTACAGTATGATATATATATATGGATACACAGTATATAGAATATACCATTACAATGAAATTAGTAAGTCATACAAATGAGTGTACTGTAGCGTTGGATCATGTCTTTGTAAGTAAAAATAAATTCTAAAGAATCTACTGTCATGGTAATGCAATAATGATGCAATTACTCTTTTAAATATTACAGATAAATATGCCAAAATCATTGGCTTCTAATGTTAGTTTACAGTAGCTTTGTATCATAATGATCCGAGTAAACGGAAATGAAATCTTAAATATGTCACATAAAACCACAAATTGATTATACAAGTAGTGGTTGTCCATTGTTGCTGTAGATTCAGACATTAGAATATATACTGTGTATACATACATGCACACATTCTCTCTAAAATTTAATATGTGCAAATATTATGACTGCAGCCATTCAGTAGAGCTAATAGTGGATTGCTAAAACAGGTTTTTGGCTCGGTTCAACCAGAGGTGTTATGTCCTGTCCTGAGCCCACACAGTGTGAGAGAGAGTTATATATGCATTCCATCTATATAAGTGTGATATATATATATATATATATATATATATATATATATATATATATATATATATACACACATATATATATATATATATATATATATATATATATATATATATATATATATATATATATATATACACAGTATATATATCACAAGTATACTGTACTGTAGTGTCAGTTCATGTAACTGTAACAACACAAAACCACATACGCTAGTAGGTTATATGTTCAGGAAGTTTCAATGAAATTTAGGTGTCACGGTAATGGAAAATACATATGTATATATAAATGTGATAGTTGATAGGGAAGCAATCTGGAATGTTATGAGGTTATATGGAGTTGGTGGAAGGTTGTTGCAAGCAGTGAAAAGTTTCTATAAAGGTAGTAAAGCATTTGATAGTATAGGAAATGAAGTGAGCGATTGGTTTCCGGTGAGAGTGGGGCTGAGACAGGGATGCGTGATGTTGCCGTGGTTGGTTAACTTGTATGTTGACGGAGTGGTGAGAGAGGTGAATGCTCGAGTGCTTGGACGAGGATTGAAACTGGTAAGCGAGAATGACCGTGAATGGGAGATAAATCAGTTGTTGTTTGCGGATGGTATTGTACTGATTGCAGACGCGGAAGAGAAGCTTGACCGATTAGTGACAGAATTGGAAGGGTGTGTGAGCGAAGGAAGTCGAGAGTTAATATGGGTAAGAGTAAGGTTATGAGATGTACGAGAAGGGAAGGTGGTGCGAGGTTGAATCAAGAGTTACTTGAGGAGGTGGATCAGTATAAATACTTGGGGTCTGTAGTTGCAGCAAATGGTGGAGTGGAAGCAGATGTACGTCAGAGAGTGAATGAAGGTTGCAAAGTGTTGGGGGCAGTTAAGGGAGTAGTAAAAAATAGAGGGTTGGGCATGAATGTAAAGAGAGTTCTATATGATAAAGGGATTGTACCAACTGTGATGTATGGATCGGAGTTGTGGGGAATGAAAGTGACGGAGAGACAGAAATTGAATGTGTTTTAGATGAAGTGTCTAAGGCGTATGGCTGGTGTATCTCAAGTAGATAGGGTTAGGAACGAAGTGGTGCGGGTGGGAATGGGTGTAAGAAATGAGTTAGCAGCTAAAGTGGATATGAATGGGGTTGAGGTGGTTTGGCCATATTGAGAGAATGGAAAATGGCTGTCTGCTAAAGAAGGTGATGAATGCAAGAGTTGTTGTGAGAAGTACAAGAGGAAGGCCAAGGTTAGGGCGGATGGATGGGGTGAAGGAACCTCTGGGTGATAGGAGGATAGATGTGAGAGAGGCAAGAGAGCGTGCTAGAAATAGGAATGAATGGCGAGCGATTGTGACGGAGTTCCGGTAGGCCCTGCTGCTTCCTCCGGTGCCTTGGGTGACTGCGGAGGTAGCAGCAGTAAGGGATTCAGTGTTATGAAGCTTCATCTGTGGTGGATAACAGGGGAGGGTGAGCTGTGGCACCCTAGCAGTACCAGCCGAACTCGGTTGAGTCCCTTGTCAGGCTGGGAGAAACGTAGAGAGGAGAGGTCCCCTTTCTGTTTCGTTTGTTTGATGTCCGCTACCCCCCAAAATTGGGGAAGTGCCTTGGTATATATATGATATATATATATATATATATACATACACATAAATGTGTGTGTGTGTGTATTACAGGTTATGGTGGCCTTATGGAAGCATCCGTGCTTAAAGTACTGCCAAACTGGGGTTCGAGTCCTGCTCACACTCGATAGTTTCTTGTTTCTGCAACCACACCACTCTTTTGAGCTAAGATTAAGTGTTTGGTGGAACCTATAGGTAATTAACAGTCATTACCTAGTCCTGCCTGCTCCTTGCTTGAGTGGTGAGCATGCTTGGGTGCTGATCATACAAAAATATGGTCAGTCTCGAGGGCATTGTCACTGCTCCTTGCCTCTACCATTCATCAGTGGCCTTTAAGCTTTTAATGAAAACATGAAAAACATTAGTTTCTAGGTTTTGTAATAGTCTTGTCCTAAGTTTTGGCAACAGTAGGGAGATAACTTTACGACATAGCTATTCAGTGTATATGAGTGTGTATATGCTGTATATATATATATATATATATATATATATATATATATATATATATATATATATATATATATATATATATATATATATATATATATATATATATATATATAATATATATATATATATATATATATATATATATATATATATATATATATTATATATATATATATATATATATATATATATATATATAATATATGATTTATACATAGTTTATGTAAGTACAGTGTATATATAATTACATACTGTACCCTATTTGGGTACAGTTGGATAACTCTCCACAGTAGTTTCCTTGCTGACTCACATTGGTTGATGAGACAGTACTGTATTGTGTTCATGTACAGTATATATTTATATATACCTATACAACATCTCTATACCAACATATCTCAACTTTTAAAAATCATTCGAGGCTTGCAGAGGTGTATTTTGTAATAAAAAAAAAAAAATTTGTTTCTGCAGCGAACGCAATGTCAACATTTCGTTAGGTTTCGGTATTCATTCGTGTGCATTTTGTTTGTCATAAAAATTTTTTTTTTTTTTTTTTTTTTTTTTTTTTTACAAAATTTAGACTCCTTTATAGTTCTTAGTTTATGAATAGATGTGTGTGTCTTATTAGCTTATCAGTATTTTTATTGATTTTAGCTTACATTGTTTTTAATTATTTTGACTAAATTTCTTTGGCATCCATGACCTTTGTAGTTTATGATGCCTTGGTGCCCAAATGTAGGGTACGTTCTTATACCAAAGATTACTTTCAACTTGAAATGTAAGTTGTTAGTAAATACTTTGCATCTTCTTAAGTTGTAAACAACAGCTATTTTGTTCTAGGCAATAGAAATGTTATTGAGCTTCGATGTGCAATAACATTGTTACCCCTTGAAGGGAAGCCTGGAAAATTGGTTTTATAATGCCTCTGCAAACTATGGTCACAAAAAGTTGGTGATGATGTTTGTGGAGTATTGGAGGAAGAAAATGGAATCATTGTAACAATGGGTAATCAAATAATAAAATTTGGATTTCTGGTAATCCAGAATTACATAGTTGGACTACAATATCGGGGGCATTTCACTTCAGGCTAATGTATAGTGACTGAAAGTCTTCTTGGGACATGAGCAGATGCTTTTATTACTTAGAGGAGACTGCATTTTCTTGGAAGAATTTTGCGGTTTCCAAAAAGGGGTTATAAATCTTTTGGATGCATACGGGGCATTTGTTGGAAGCTATAGGTTTCTGCCAAATTTGTGTCGCAATTAGAAACTAATATTGATGTAAATTCCATTTGCATATAGTAGTTTCTGAAGTCTGGTATAACTGTTCTTCTTTTATTCTGATAGAGAATAAAATATTTTATCTAAGTTGAAAACTTTTCGAGACAGGTTATCCCACCTCCTGTGTGTGTTTTTTAAGGCACTTTTCGGATCTTCAGGGCAAAATAAACTCGAGGGAAAATAGTGAGAATTGTGAAAAATTTTCCAGCTCTCATCCGAGTCAAAAATTTCCTATAATACAGTATTGGACTAAGTTTTAAACAAACCCGTTTTAAATGTTGTGGAATGTTTAGCCAAACAATGATTAGGGTGTGTGGTTGTTAGATATTAAGGTAATGGTAGTGTTTGTTTGCAGATTAAAATGGTAAGTAAATGTAAAGGTAATATTAATGTTAAGTGGCAACTCACAACTCCGAGTTTAAAAATCCGTCCGGACTTGGATTTGTCCGTGATTTCTATTTCGGTGGGAAACCACAGTTGCTGTTCTAAATCTCTGAAGATAATCTTTGGAAGTTCATCTTTGTATGATAAATTTGAGTGCATTTATTTCATACGTGCTCTTACAAAGAAGTTAGTGATTTAGTCTTGGTGCAATAGATGAGCTCTGCTTAGTGGATCATGGCCCTGATTGGATTATTAGTAAAAACTTGCCTCATAGTTGTGGCCGTGATTGGGTCATTGGTTGAAACTTGAAACTATTTGGATCATGGCCAATCATTGGTAGTAGATTTAAGCCAAATGGACTCTGACCTTGATTGGCCATTGATATAAATTTGAAACTGAATTATGGCTCCAGTGGGGTGAAAGGAATAAGCATTGAACCCAAGTGGATTGGGGCCATAATATGATCATTGGTGGAAAATTAGATTTTGACATTGGCAAAACTTGACGCCAGCTGGCTTATGACCTTGATTGGGTCACTGCTAGAACTTTTTGAGCTAAATGGATCGAAGGCTCTGGTTGGGTCATTTGCAAGCAGTAGCAAGTAAAGGGGAGCTTTCCTGGAAGGTCAAAGCTCTTTCCTTAATCACTGTGGATGTTGGCCATTGTAAATGCCAGTCTTGCTGCCTAACCGAGAGATTTTAATTTGGTTTCAGGGTCATACTTTTTTTTTCTCTAATTTTATCTCCAGATAGACTATTTTGGCTTACCTGGAAGCTGGCTTTGGTGAGCGTAAAAGTGTAGTGGGTCAGGGTCATCGAATACCAGATAACGTGTTTACATTTTATGCAAATAATCAAATTGTAAGACTCATACGTATCAATATAATCACGGTGTAAGATACAAACTTGATTAAATTTGCCTGCAACACTCTCTCTCTCTCTCTCTCTCTCTCTTTTTTTTCTTTCTCTTTTTCTCTCTCTCTCTCTCTCTCTCTCTCTCTCTCTCTCTCTCTCTCTCTCTCTCTCTCTCTCTCTCTCTCTCTTTCTATTTCTCTCTCTTTCTATTTCTCTCTCTTTCTATTTCTCTCTTTCTATTTCTCTCTCTTTCTCTTTCTCTTTCTCTTTCTCTTTCTCTCTCTCTCTTTCTCTTTCTATTTCTCTCTCCTTCTCTTTCTCTCTTTCTCTTTCTCTCTTTCTCTCTCTCTCTCTCTCTCTCTCTCTCTCTCTCTCTCTCTCTCTCTCTCTCTCTCTCTCTCTCTCTCTCTCTTTTGTGTGTGTGTGTGTATGGACCCAGTTGTATTTCTTAAGTGAACAGGGTATGAAGGAATGTTTTGTTTTTCTAGTATGTCATGCGATAACATTGATGACAAAAATAGAAAACAATGTCCAGTTACTAAGTTAAATTATTTGGGTCTCATATTATATTAATGGTCAGTTTATATTTGAACAATTAACCCTTTTTCGTAGCTGTATAACCTTTATTTGTGGGTTTAATCCTTTTAGATGAAGTGTTTAATGACCTCGCAAGCCCCACAGGGCTATTTAGTACAAATTCGTGAATCCATCTAGCCTGACAAAGATGATGTTTAAACATTACTGGAGGCTATTTATGGACATGGACGAAAGTGCTAATTTAATTTGCATTTTTGGAATTGTCAAATGTTCTTCAAGAATGTAAGCCTTGTGATAGGACGTTAGGATGGAAACATTAAAACAAGCACATACACACACCATAGAGTTGGAAAAAATTCCAGTATCTTTTGAAAATGTTCCAGCTTGACATGAATTTCAAATTCTTGTACAAATTTTATTGAAATAAGTTTTGACTTCTGTTTGAAAATAAAAAGAAAGATTATCCGTTGGATACGGAGATAAATAGTCATGAAGTTATCTGGGGATGGGAATACTAATGTTTTAAGGTGGTGGACAGTCATTTTGGCACTTGTGTTTGGGATTTGTAATATAGTTGACTGGAGTATATTATTGGGTCAGGCTTTGAGACATGCACTGTATTTATGGAAAATTTGGCCTTTTCTAGGCACAATCATATTTCTCTGAAATTTGGCTGATACGTTCACAAAATGGCCAAGAATGCCGTTGCCAATTTAATTACTTGTTACATCACTAGTCTTCTCTGTATTGAGGCCAGTCAGCAGTTTGTTTTCGGAATTTAAGAATAATTTAACAATGTATAGAATTGTATTTTTAGTTTCTCAGTTGCAATTACAAGGAAATGTGTTCCCTTCTTCTATAATAGTTTAATGTGGATAATTGTCTATAAAGAACTATGCTTGATTCACAGTTCCTGTACTTTGGATATACCGGATTTTGATCAATGATTTTCTGAGGCAGTCCATCTCAGGTTCTGGGTTGAGACATAGCCTTTGCAACGACGCCTCGATAGTTTCTTTCTCTTGTTCTGTTTTGTCTTTTCCTCATCATCAGTCTTAATATATTATTTAATTTCTTTCTCTGAATAAAAATGATTCTATCATTTTCTTTAGGTCTTCCTTGTACGATTATTGGATTTCAATTATTTCATTACTCTCTCTTTTATATTCTTGGCAAAAATTACAATTTACATTCCCCCCATTTCTTCCACGTTTTATATATTTCTAAGCTTGCTCTACTTTCTATTTCTTCTTTCCATTTTTCAGTGTCCCACTTTCTGGGTTTGGATTTTATTTCTGTCTCGGTCATTCTTCTTATCTGCTTTATATCTAGATTAAATTCTTGTTGGTACTTAGCTGGTTGTTTCCACCATCTTCCTTCTTTTTCTTGATTGGTCAGGATTATTGTTTTCAGTATTTTTTTTCCCCCATTTAGGGTATGACTTGCGCACTGCAGCTTCCCATCCATCACCCTTGTTTTCATAGAAAATGTCCCTATTTCTCCCCATAAAGTACTTTTAGTGGCACCTAATATTTTCCTATATACCCCATTCTCTATCCTTTGCAGTTTATTTCAGTTTCCGTTAAATTTATAATTTTTGTTCCATTAGAAACAGCAAGAAGCTCATTACAAGTAAGAAGTAATAGGAGGTTCAATTTTTAGAAATCTTAATTCCCTGGAGAAATATTTGTATAAAGGGAAATTTTTCATTAGTTATGTGGTCTGCATCGGTATGCCAACTCCTCCTAGTTGGCGTCATGCTTTTTTTTTTCCACTATGCTGTCTTAATTTTTATCCTTGGTCAGCACTTTCCTTGGGAAACTTAATTCAAAGCAGGTCTGGCTATGCTACTTCAGCTTTTAAGACAAAAAAATTTAATTTTCTACCAGCAGAGCAAGCCTCTGTTATCACCATTGCTCCAGTTCTGCTTGAGCTGTTAGAGGTGTTTACTCCTATGCTATGACTTCAGGACTTGTCAATCTCTACTGCTACATCATATCACTTGAGTTACTGATTCTGCTGTGGTTCATCCCCCTTCAAACTGGTATTTTAAAAAAATTTTGGGGCTCTCCTTTCCTTCAGAATTGTATCCCTTTAACTTCACCTTTATTAAATGTGGTGAACGTTGAAATATTTTAGGGGTGTTCCATTCAGACTAAAGGATGTTCTAAGGAATAAAGGAAACTGTGGAAGGATGTTACACAAGTTCCTGTTGTTCCCTTTTTTCAAAATATACAGATATTTCCTATGGTGTGTCGGTTTTCCTGTTCCCCCTTTTTTTTTTTTTTTTTTTTTTTTTTTTCTAAATTACAGATATATCTTATGGTGTGTGTGTGTTTTTTATTATTATTATTATTATTATTATTATTATTACGAATGTAAGGGTGTTCAGTTTCCAAATCTCTATGCTGTGGTTATGTATGTTGGTGCCTCTAAGCACTAACCTTATCTTCTGATGAAAAAAAGGTTTGTGCTATGTTAGACACCACTATTGCTGCAAATCTTTAGTATCGGAGGATCACTTTTGACAATTTTGATGAAGGAGAAGCCTCTTTGGATTAAAAGCAGAGATAACGTATTGTTTAGTTTGAGCGATACACATGCAGTGAGACAGTTGATTTCCATGTGCACAGAAGTGAGGATCTTTTTAATTTAAATGATTAAATTGGAGAAAAAAAAATTCTTTTTTAGCTATGGTTTTCTGGTTACCTAAATTTAATTCATTCCAATTATACAGTTATGTTGATTGAAAACCTGCCGCCTCCTTTTCCCTTGCAACACATTACGACGTTTAGTTTGCCATTCTCTTAGTTCCCAGCGTGTGAAAATTGTAGAATAATATAGATGTTGACTTATTCCAGTAGATTGTTGGGAAAGATGCTCTTCCATAAGGTTTCATATTTTACATGAGGAAACGCCTTACTTATACTCAATGTGAGAATTAGATTTGACATTCCCAGTAATCATAGTTACTAAAGTGGAGTATTTTACTCAAATTTTTTTATAATAACCATAGTATTTCCCGAGAAAATTGTGCGCTTCACTTTCCATACACAGAAAAGACACCATAGGGTTGGTAGGCAAATTTTGTAGAGCCTGCCAAACACAAAAGGGGTAATAGTATACTTAGTGTCAAAAGCCTTTTTATCTATATGTATTCTTTCCATCGTGTTTGAATCATTGGACAGTAAATTTTATGGGATGAAAGTGTTGTTGAAACAAAACGTTATTGATTTGTCTCATTAATTGACTTACAGGATATGAAACTTAACTGGTTATATTAATATTTCTCTATGATCCGTTGGATTTACGAGAGTGGCAGGAATGGCCAAGTATATTCTAATTTCTCTCCGATCCGTTGGATTTACGAGAGTTGCAGGAATGTCCGAGTACTGTATATTCCAAGCATTAGTTTAACTTACTACTGTGCTGTACTATGGAAATGAATGCATAATCAAAAGCATTTAGAAGGATATCTTCAGCCAAGGATTTTTTTTTTTTACCCCATTTCTCAGCGGAACTTTGGCTTTGTCCACATATTTTGGAACAGATGTTGGCATTGAGCATCTGGTACCATACCGTATTTGCGAATGCAGATTTTTCTTAAAAACTTTATTCTTATATAAATTTTGGAAAGTGTAAGACTGTATTGTGTTGTAGGTTAGATAGTAAATAGTAAAAAAGACATGTACTGTGATTTAAAAATGGGAAATCATGATTTTATATATATATATATATATATATATATATATATATATATATATATATATATATATATATATATATATAATATATATATATATATATATATATATATATATATATATATATATATATATATATATATATATATAAATGGATCTTAAGGAAACAAAGGTAGAAAAAGATGCTCAGTACTTTATGATGTGTTTTTGATGGTGTGTTTTAGGCTGGGGTTTAAAAAAATATGACTAATATTTGAAAATGAAGATACAAAAAAGCGGGTCGATATTTGTTAGAGTAGATTGCCAATAAGTACTATAGTCCAATTTGTTTTTGTTATTTTAAAGTTAAAAGACAAGAGTTAACTTTTAAGGTATAATTTAGATTGATGATGTAAAGATATTGAAGTACATAATTGGTTTATAAAGATATTTATTTCTAGTGTTTGATATAATTGGTTTAGTTTGGAAATTGTAGCCTAAGTTTAGTTAAAGTTAAGCATATTTATAGGATCATTGTTATTAATGTGCCTTTTTATGGAATTTGGCTCCTTACAATATTATTGTACAATATTTAGGTAATACAGTAGCCTACTCAATCAGCCTATGTGCAATATTTGGGCAAAGTAATCTATGTAAATGTACACGGTCAGTGGGGATTTAGGTAATGCAGTAGTGTTATCTTTATTTCAAAGATTATTGGAGTGAAATGTGAAAGCTTACGTAAACCAGTTTTTGCTCACCTTTGTAAGTGTATTGGGAAAGGGTTTAATTTGAAGTGTTCATTTTTTTTTTATATATAGTGACAGATGAAATTTTTATATCGATGCCTAGTTATCGGTAGGTGAAAGGCCAATATTAAATAATGATAGACAGCCTCCAAATATTGGGTATTGTAAACAGTTATCCTAACTTTATATTTTGAAAAATGAAAGTTTAAAAATTAAAGATTTTTATCTGAATTTAGTTATAATTTTTTTTTAATGAGTATGTTATAGAAATTTCCGGTAAGTAAGTAAATTTTAATTTGTAATGTGATAGCGTAGCTTTCTGATGATTTCTTCTTTTTTATTTTCAGAAAAAGGAGAAGAGAGATAATCCAACACCAGGTATGTGTAAATTTTTTTTCTATTTCTGCATTATGGAATCAAATTTGGGTTTCATGAACAAATTTGTGCAGTATTTTACATTTCCCTTGATATAAGCTTTGGTTGTTAGAAGGTTGCAAAATTCAGGATTTGTGATTTACGAAATATTTCTTTGTGAAATAACTACAATGACAATTGTATTTGTGTTAAGGGAGGGCATTTAGCTTAAAACTCTTATATGTCGACTATAGGTTATCATTTTATTGTAAAAGAAAAAGTTATTGTTTGAGGTGTTAGAGTACAGATTTTTATGTACAGTACATGTATTCTAATTGAAAAAGAATTTAGTGCTCTGCCAAAACTGTCTTGAAAATGGTGTTACACATTGGGATACAAGTAGCTTTGTTCTGATGTGGCGTTTAGTATGAAAGTTTGACTGAAGTTCTGGTAATTTGTCTTATGAACTTTGTGCAAAGTACATTCAGGTAGTGGAAATAACTTACACATTTTACCTGGTAGGTTTATTTGTTTCTCCTCCCAATTTTTAGATAATAAGATCACTAGCTCAGTGATTTGTTAATGTTTGGGCTCTCAACATTCATACTGCTTATCTAGATTCTTGTGTATGTATTTTTCAACTGTCTAAAGATCGCCCATATAAATAGCATACTGTATCTTCTATTTAGTATAGTGCTGCTTTCAACTCTTTCGTTATGATCACCCCTTTTATATATAACATGGCTTCTTTTTTGTATGGTACGTATGTAGCTGTCTGTTGATGATTTTTGTTTTTGGAAATTCAGTATATTACCCCCAATATCCTTAGCTATATCTGGAGTATTTTAATAGCGTGTTACAATATCATTCTGTATTATGCTACACTGATGCCCTATCCTTTTTTTTCCCTTGTAATGGTATAGAAATACTCTTCACATTCCTGATCCAATGGATGATTTTCAGTTGTTTTTCATTCAAATACAAATTATTCAGTTTCCTTTACTATTACTAATCACAAATTTTAGTGATTATCTTTTAAAAGTAAATAAATAATTCCAAATTTGAAATAGAAATGACATATTTTAATGTTACCATGATAAGCAATCGTATTTTTTTTTCTGGTGAAATTTCATTTCCCATTTTTTATAACTACATAGATTTAAAAAGAATTAGATGATTCTCCGCAAAAGTCGGTATTTGTAACATTTCGATGTCTATGTAAAGTAACCGGGAATTTTATGTTTTTTATTAGAAGCATAATTTCTATTGAATGTACTTTGCTCAGGTCTCATATTTTAGCTGACATTTTATTGATCAGTACTATACTGTATTCCTGTGCATATGCGTGCTTACATCAAAGTAGAATACCAAATTAATGATCACCTCTCTACTCTCATATTACCTACCTGAATTAATGGAGATTGAAATTTCCAAATACAACTAGGCATCTTATCGGTTTGGACAAATTATTTTCAGTTGTCACTTTTTGTTTGCTATAAAAGGGCCTTATTCTATTTTGCCTTTCATGATTAGCCTGTTTGGAGATAGTGTGTTATATTTATTGTATCGAATTATTGTACATCTTTTAGGTTTCCTACATACCATGGCAGTCGTGTTTGGAAAGATGTTGCTTTGTTATACTTTTAACACATTGAGATTTCATTACATATCAATAGTTTTCAGTAGATTGAGTTTATGCACAGTATTTTTGTGAATATATGTACAGTGAGTGATTTGACGGCTATGAAAGGGCAATAGATTTTGAATATGGATATGCTTCTAACCGATAACCAAATTCAATGGGATCAATCTTTCCAACAAGGCTATTTTCTTTTCTATATTTGAAAATCTCAGTAAACAGTTAATTATAACGTTTAGGTTTTCTGCAGAAGTAATTTATCATTTCATTGAAGGAGTCTTATTCCTAAAAATGTTGCTACAGTATTATACTGTACATTGTGAATATGAATTGATCAATGTTTATCTGATGTTTTGTTAGTTTGGTTTTAATGAATATCTTTTAACACTTCTCTTTCTATGGAAATATTTTTAAGACACGGACCCACACCAAAAAGGGATTTTATGCCCATGTATTAGTAGAGTCACAGGTTGAGAATTTTCTCATTATAGTAAAATTGGTTTTACCATATCCCTGGTAGAAAAGGATTCAAGGTTGGAGTAAAGTTCCCCATAGCAAGGCAAATTCAACCTCGTGCAACACAGGATGAACCATTACGGGTGATCCAGTTAAGTAGACCGATTAGAATTTATTAATCATCAGCCATGTAAAATTTTCATATTAAAGATAGCTGAGCAAGAGGCATACAGTAAAACAAGAATCAGGGTACAATAGCCTGGTGAAATCTGTTGGTGTGTAGTAATGGTATTCTGTTGGTTTATACGGTATTGAGTATTTTCTTTGAAAATCACATCTTTTTTTATTTCAATGATAGTGGACTTATTACTGTAATTTAAACTGACCTTTCTGAACTAGTTAACATTTTAGCCTGATAGTACACTGATATACCTGCCACATCATGAGTCATTGGTTTTTTTTATCCTGAATGACATTTGGGTATTAACATAAAGATCTTCCAAATGATGAGGTGGACACACAGTAGGTTGTAGCTTGCATCTTTAGACCAAGATGTGAAGAATATAAACATTTGTATGTTGTGAGGGAAAAAAGCCTTTTTGATTGTCAAAACATAGTTACTCTTGATATTTAGAAGTTCAGGTATTCACTTTATGTTAAGGTTTGTAATTTTATTAAGTCATTGTTTTCTTTGGGTATTTTCTTCATAGTGTATATAGAGAATGTGATCCAGTACACTATTAGCGTTAAACTTCATTAAAATGTCCGAACCACTACTTATAAGTTATTCTTGACTGTGTAATTATTTCATTGTACATAACAGTGATGCTCTTGTTGTACAGAAAAAGGTGAGAAATGAAGATAGTTCATTTCCATTGTGCACTAAATGGAAGATTTTGGAGAAGGTGGTAGATGAAATAATCTAAATCGAGTTTGTTCTGTTTAGTTTGTAATAATAAACTTTACAACTTTCAACAAATTGTAATACAGTAAAAAGGGATTTGATAGATCATCATTATTGCTAGTCATACTTTTAAATTTCATTTCAGAATCGTCCATTGCAGACTGGTGGCGTATTATCAGATTCTGATAATTGTGGTTGAATCCATGGTTAGAATTAAAAAATGGATTTAGATTTGATTGATAAATCCATTTTTTTTTTTATTCCTTGAAGGCCATGACCAGCCAGCCTTAACCGTCTTCTCATGTTAGGGATTCTTCACATATATTTCTACACAATTGTGTAACAGTCTTGACTATGAATGAGTTTGAATCTTCTTTCAGCTCATTTTGAGGGTAACTAGCGATACCACCCGATTGGTATTGCTATCTCTGAGGTAGTTTGATTCGATTTTTCATATAGAATACAAACCTGAATTTTACAAGATTGCTATTGTAAAAGCCTTCTCAAAAATGCAAACCAAATTTTACTGGGTGAAAAATGAAAATTTTACTTTGGAGTTGAGAGAGAGAATGCAAACCCAAGTTTTACAAGCTCGCGCTTTTTTTTTTATGAGTATTGAATAAGGTGTGTTAAATCAATGAGTAGTTAATGATTTACTCATGTATATAGGCAATATTTATTCTCTTTAATGCACATAAAATTTATCCTTAAAGACCTGATAATAGTTCATACTAAAGGACAGAAATTTTGAAAATCTAATACAAAGAATGCCATAAAATACATCTTTTTAGCACAAAGGTATGGGGATAGTCGCTATCATACTTTCTTGTTCAATAGAAATCCACTTGACATTCCTTTCAGAAATAATAGTGTTGAATCCAGTGGCCTCAGAATATGTGGAGTATGAAGAACGTGTAATTATCAGTACCCTGACCTTTGATGTACAGTATTGTTTTTTGAAGTATCAAGTAACATTAAGCGTAATGTTAACAGAAACTGTTATGCTTGAAAAATTCTTATGGTAAACACGAGCTCTCAACAAACACGCTTAGCAGTTTTTACAAATTTCATGGAAATTTCATAATCCCACTTTGGCCATATGTTTCAGGATTTACAGTTATGGTTTTGGTACACCAACAAAGGCAATGTATTTGTGTTTTGTAGCTCAGTAATAGGAATATAAACCTTGTCTTCTAATCATGATTAAGCTTAAAATCTTGAAAGGATTCTTTCATTCCAGTGATCACCGTCTGTAATTTTGACAAATTACCTCTCAAACGTGTGCAATTAGGTTAGGTAAACCACCATTCCGTCTTAATTTGCTGCCATCAGATAGTAAAGCTTCACATTTCAATTGATTGTCTCTGGCTAAAATAGTGAAAAAGGACTTGGGAATCAATCTTGCAAAATTGAATAGAACTCAAGTTACTATGACGACTAGCCTCCAAACCTTTGTCTATCTGAGTGTTAAGGAAAGAAAATTTTTGTTCTTCGGTAAATGGCGTAACATTTGTTTTTCCAAAAATAAAGGATGTTCAGCACAGTATACTTATAAATCAGGTATAGGCCAAGACACATATTTTGTTAAGCTCACATTTTCTCCAAAATTAAGTGACCCGTTAATAATTACTCTTACCTAAATAAGATTAACATGGTACATGGTTCATGTATATCTTCAAATTCATAGATTAAAATTGTCTTACAAAAAGTACATTTTAGAATTTCTGTTGTCGCCTTCAACTAAAATAGCCAAGATTAAAATCTTTTGGACATAGTAAGGTTTTATATGATCTTTCGCAAAAGAGCCGTGCAGTATCAAATGGGCGGCTCATTTGAATTCTGCCACATTTCTTAAAGGGTGGGTCTCTAGAGTGTGGGTTGCAAATGTCTACAAAATCTGAGCTTTTCGGATGCCATGATATTGTGAGACTGAAACTAGTGTATTTATCTTTGATTTCAATAAATAGAAAATGCTAAATGTAGATTGGATACATTCTCAAGTCTTATGATAGCTACTATCTTTCAAACTTCCTTTTCACCTGGAAAGTTGTTGGCAATCTTTAAAAGAATTCTGTTACACACTTTGTACATTTTATTTTTTCTGTTTAAATAGTGAACTAGGATTTTGTTGTGCCAAAGATTTATTTTTCCCATGCAAACTCTGTAATCATATATTGCCACTTTTCTGTGGACACAGAAATTGAGTCACACCCGCTTATCCCATTCAAAAATGAGAAGCCTCTATTATGCATGCTAGTCTTGCGTATGATGCCTCCTTTCTTTTGCTTTGGGTACTTAAAAGATTATTGGTAAAAGAATGTGAGGGAAATATTTAAAAGACGATGTAAATTTAATGTTTGTATAGAGAAAATCCTCTGGTATAGTAGAAACATGGTTCTTCACAACTCCATTAATCATATATTTAGGAGGGTATAAGAAACTGCTGTAATTTTGGGTCAACCCAGTAAATGCTGTATTATTGAAGGATTAAACATAATAATTATCAAAATTTTGACCTTAGAGTCTACTGTGAATACTGCAAAATTAATTAGGTAAGTGTCTGTAGATTCAATGCCAGCATTGAGCTGTAATGATCAATTCTATAGAGAACTATACTTCATAATGGTGCAAGATGGACAAAAGTCTAAATATTGGGAGGAAGATCGTTTATAATTTCCCCATTGGTAGCATGATCAAGAAGAGAAGGTTGGTGAATCTCATGCTAAGACCATATGGGAGAAATGTCATAATATTCAATCCTGAGTGAGACATACTAAAGGTTGTTGGAATCAGTCCACCATGGCAAATTGTCATTACGAGATGACTCCTCGTTATTCCTACAAAATTCTGCCACCAATATCTCCTTTTGGGCAATAGGAAGTAGATTAATCGCAGAGGATACTATAAACCCATTCTCATGCTTAACAAAGAATCATCCTTTGGAGCATGAATCTTCAGTTGGCTGCTTATCCAAGTCTTTACAAAATAATTAAGATAAATTTAATCCTGTTTGATTTTGTAGGTTATAAGTACCCTAGTACTGGTGACTAAGCTGAACCAGATTTAGATGTACAGCAGTTGAAAAAAAGTATCTACTTGTAAGATCGTAAAATTCATTGAAGTGTCAAGCTAAAGAACAAGACAGAAGGTCTTTTCAATAAATCACAGGTTCATTCTATGAGGAGATGACTTGAAGGATTATTCAGTAAGGAGCTATGGAAATCCATAATCACTTGTCCACATGTTGTACCTCTTATAATCACTGCAAAGTTTAGAGAAGAGTACTGTCTTGTGCATGGCCATTCCTTGTAGAGCAGGTAGGATCTCTACGACATTGAGAAAGAATGGTCACATTCCTGTGACAGAGGCATTGCAATGGTGGATGGACTAGAACCAATCTGCGCAGCTGTTCACAAGCTAGAGAAGTGGGAAAGCAGCCGATAGCCATCAGTGAAGCGCTGTCCAACCCATATGAAGGCCTTCCCAGTAGACAGGAAGAATTGGGTAACCCTAAACAGAGGAAGGGTGTAAGTGGGCATATGTCGGGCAACACAACAGACAATGGAAGACATCCTATGAGGGTGCCAACTGTGCCATCATTGCTTGGATAAAGACCTCAGAGAAGCAAATGTCAGTGTCCTCCTTTGGTTTCGACATTGCTCTGTAAGATATGATGTGACTATTGCTATACTTTTCTAGGCTAACTTGTTTCAGACAAGGAATACTCCATCTTAAAAAGTTGTAAGATGTCCTGACTGGCTGAACTAGAACTGCTGCTCCTTTATGACAGGCTGACTTGAGTGACGAGGTCTAAGCGTATCGAGAATGATCCCCTGGGGGGGAGGGTGATATGGATTTCAGGGTTAACTCAGACTACATGAGGTGGAGGCACAGCATCGCAAGTTTCAGAAATAGAAAAAGAACCAGTTATTATTTTTATTACTTGCAAAGCTATAACCCTAGTTATAAAAGCATGATGCTGTAAGCCCAGGGGCTCCAACTTGCGAAAATAGCCCAGTGAGGAAAGAAAACATGGAAATAAGAGGAGTAATTAACAATTAAAATATTTTGAGAACAGTAACAACATTAAAATAAATATTTTATGTATAAATTATAAAAACTAACAAAATAAGGGGAAGATGAATAAGATGGAATAGTGTGCCTGAGTGTACCCTCAAGCAAGAGAGGACTACCCCAAGACAGTGGCTATGGCACTTTCCAAGACTAGAGAACAATGGTTTGATTTTGGAGTGTCCTTCTAGAAGAGCTGCTTACCATAGCTAGAGTGTCTCTTCTACCCTTGCCAAGAGGGAAGTAGCCTCTGAACAATTACATGGCATTAGTTATCCCCTTGAGAGAAGAACTGTTAGGTAATCTCGTGTGTAGTCAGGTATCTGAGGATAGAGGAGAATATGTAATGAATAGGCCAGACTATTTGCTGTATGAGTAGGCAAAGGGAAAATGGACCATAATCAGAGATAACGATCCAGTGAAGTACTGTCCGGTCAGTCAAATGACCCAATAATTCTCTAGCGGTAGTATTTCAACGGATGGCTGGTGCCCTGACCAACCTACTACTTATAGTGGTTAGTGTCCACTGTTACAGAAGTTGGAGGGCCCAAGAACCTGCGAAGAATGTAACCTGCTAGGAGTTAGCAGTGTATATCCTCTTAGTAGGACAATCTGGATACTGAAGAAGGCATTGTCCCAAGAAATCTGATCCTAGGCAGAGTTACTGGAAAGGGAGATTAACTCAGGACAATTCTGAAGGATCCACGAAAGACCCAGGATTACGTTTCAGTGATCTTCATTAGACAAAGCTGCTCCCTATTATCAGTATGAAATTAGGGAATCGTAATGTCTTGAGCATGTCCATGCCTTTTAGAGCAATCTTGTGTCTGTCCGACCAGCTGGGACCTCTGCGACTCAAAAGGGTGCCATTCTTCAGGCAATTGCTACACTTGCCTCAGCTTGTTTCAGACAAGAGACACTTTCAGAAATGTTTTTAAGTTGTCCTGACTGGTAGAGCATGAACTTGGCTTGAACTGCTGTACCTTTATGGCAAGTGGGCTTGAATGACCGTCATAAATGCATGGAGAGAGATATCCTTAAGTCGGGGGCTATGATATGGATTTCAGTATCGTTACTCAGTGAACTGGAGATGGAGGCTTAGCATCACAGATTTTAGACTTAGAAGAAGGGCCTGTTTGAGGCAAGTGGTTGGTGTCCATACTATTACAGAAGTTGGAAGGCCCAAGAACTTGTGAAGATCGTAACCTGCTAACAGAGCTGGCAGTGATGGAGTAGGCGAGTCAGTGGCATTGCTCTTCTTCGCAGGACAATCTGGATACTGAAGAAGGCATTGTCCAAAAAGTCTGATCTGGGAAAGGGAGAGAAACTCAAGACATTATGAAGAAGCATTCACTTAAGACTCCAGTTTACAACATTTCAAGCATTTTTCACTTGGTAAAGCAAAATCATTTTGATCCACCAACTAGTCGGGGCAAGTCTCTCAGACAAACTCACGTAAAACGTACATCCCTGTGACATTCCACAAATACAATGACTGTTAGTGTTCAGTATGATTAGGTCTAGCCACAGCACTGAAAATTATGCAGTAGGAATGACAAAAGAAGATTATGGTACAACCTCTGCAAAACATCCAATCTACTGTAATTATATTTAGGTTGAAAAATCCCATTTATGTAAAATATTTCTACTTGGTGACACCCAGCCTGCCTAACGAGTAAGGAAAAAGGAGAATGAACAGACACCTTAAAGTGAAATACTTTCTGTCTGAAAGGAAAGCAACCCAAAAGTGGGTATACAAGACTTTATTTCCCATCCAAACACAAGATTTTATTACAAACAAACAAAAGAATCTGAATAAGATTAACCTGGAAATGGAAAATAGTTGATGGCTCTATGTAGTGAAACTGATGATAATACTATGAAGAGCTAATTTTTTATTGTCACACGAAGTGAAGGGAAGTGAGTGACATGCACAGGTGAGCATGTTCAATAGAGGCTTCAGTCTTGATTAGCATAATCAAGTGTGACACGAATTTAACCATCCGTCGAATTACGGCAACCTAGTTTTTTTAAATAGGAGAATTGTCATGAGATATTAACTATTACTGGAAAATTTAAGAAAAGCAAAATTCAAATCGTCGTTAAAGTCCAAGAGTCCAAAAACCAAATTGAGCAAAAGAAGTTGAATTCTAAATTCTTTAGTTTACATGACCAACACTTTCAGTGTATCTATTCGGTACTACTTGTTTCCTTGGGGTATTGCCCGTTGGAGGGTGCTTGCCTTCTATGATTTAACAAATTTATTTTCAATTATTTATGGTATCCATTGTTCACATACTATAAATAAATATGTATCTTCTACTATTGAGATATTAAGAAATGGAAAAATTATATAGTGATAATTAAAGTAGTATAAATGCAGAGCAATCGATAAATATTGTTATTTAAAAGAAATCAAGGTTATAATGACAGTAAAGGGTAGATGAAACTTGTATTTTAACCCGGGGATGTGAATTCAGCAGTGGTAATTTTCCCTCACTAACATATACAGTCATGCCCATTATCTGTTTATCTGTAATTGCCCTCTGGGATTAAATATAAATATACACTGTTCACAGCTTCCAAACCATTTATCAGTCTTAAACAGTTCAATAGGGCATCCTTTTGGTGTTCGAGTAAACTTTTAGTGTATCAGTATTTCTTCATTTCATTATATACTCACTCTTGGTGATTGTGTTATTTACATAATTATTACTTCCTTTTTCTTTCTGCTAAACTTTTTCCCCCTCGAAAAACTTCAACCTTCAAGAAGCTAAGAAATTTAAATTTTGTAATTCGAGCCTCCATATTAATTTAATTTTTTGCTTGGGCCAAACTCCCATATGTCATCTTACCTTGCAAGTATTTTCTGTGCTGATTCCAAAGACTGTATTAGTATTCATATTTTTAGAGATGAAAATTACTGATATTGCTATTGTTACTTTTTTATTGGGTATTTTATAAGGCTTATAGAGAGATTAATATTGTGGTTTTTCTTATCATTCCAGTACAGATTACTTTCCCTATTTTTTTCATTTTTATTTACGTGCATAGAAATATTTTTTCTATGTATGCAGAATAAAAATTTGTCATAACCGACTGCAACTGGGTCTGACTGTAATAACTGCCGATATTGGTACACGACTATATTTCAATTATATAATCTTTCTTGGCTTCTTACATACAATTGTAAGAAGGCTGATATACTATATTCTTCATATTGTACATTTGTTTGGATGTTAATTAGACCATGACCATAATGACTGGTACCTGCATGGTTTATCAAAATTATCTAAGACAAGGCCAGCATGGCAGTCTGGTTGAAAAATTAATACTGTCATGGGCTGATACCCTCATAACTATGTAAAATAATTTTTTTTTTTTCAAATGCTTTCTTTTGTACACTTGCAGAAGAAAATTGTCTTGCTCTATTTGGTTTTAGACTTAGAAAAGGATTAACTATGTTTCTTTTATTTCAGAACCAATGCCAAATCAAAAGAAAGATAAAGGTGGTGGATCAAGACCAAGGTTATTACCTCCTGAAGCATTTGGTGGAAGGTAAGCATTCCTGTGATTGGAGATTTATTTACTTCATACACATCTCTTAACCTTTTGAGACTACTTAGTTAATTATTCCTCAGAGGAGTGCACGATACAAAAATTACAAATTATAATTTGTGGGCAGGATATTTAATTGGTACAAAAGTGAAGGCTCACCATAATATTTAGTTACTGAAGTATCACATGCAGTAGATTTAAAATTTCATAATGATTTACTTAGTTATTTATGTAGTAGTTTTGGTGGCTCACATTACCTTTATAGATATTAAATGTTGCCAATTTTTTTGGCGATTTGATTGGTTGATAAGTGTAAAAGTGCAGTTCGATTGGACTAAATAATGGGGCATTATTGCTACTTGTTAAATGCCTAGAATGCTTAAGTGAAGGCTATATTACAATGCTCTTTTAGGGGTCTTTCCTGCGTCCCTTCAATCCCAAGGTGTATTCAGCTTTTGCTTTTCCTGTTCCTACTTTAGTTTGTCAGCCTTGTTGTCTACTTTTAAATGTAAATTATGAGGCAAATGCATGGCTCCACAATTGACCTTCCTTCCACAGTGCTGTAGTCAAACCAAATTTGGTACGGAGTCATTGCCACTTTTCATAGATTTCATTCTTAAAATCTTGCTCCAAGAGATATCTTGTAAATGTAGAAGACTTGTTACAACTTCTACAAGTTATCCCAATTTTGTCAAGACTTGATGAATGAAATTGGAAAAGTGGCAACATCTCAAATATTTGTTAGTTGTCATTTTGGTTTGACTATGATATGGTCAAAATATACTACCTGGTCTTTATTACTACCAACAATCAGAAATAAAACAAATAGGAACCCTTGACTAGTTTGCTATATGAAGACAGTAAAGAAAAGAAAATATTTAAAAGTACAGGAATGATGAATACTTTTGGAAGATTATTTTTATGTATATATATATATATATATATATATATATATATATATATATATATATATATATATATATATATATATATATATATATATATATATATCTATATCTATATCATGAGGTGTTTGCTTTTACAGTATGTTATTTTGTAAATTAAAACAATAATCAGTCTTTTGTTATCGTGAATGTTTGTTAATGAATTTTATATATATTTGTAAGTAAAATATGTATTGATTTTTTACAATAACTTTTTCATTATTTTTCATTTTGTACAAATAGCTGTTTCTTATTGCTAGTGTTGGGATGTCATTTAATGGAAGCTGAATGATGATTGGAAGTTTTTCTTTATTTTGAACAGTTTAATTATGACATAAGTCTGGTAACCCTAATATAGTCTAATCAACCAAAAATTGAGCTTGCATAATACAGTAATCCCTCGTCTTTTGAGTGAATCAACTTTGGAGTTTTATCTCCTGATTTGCTGTCATCTTGAGATATAGCATGTTTCAGCGATTTGTCGTTAATACTATATATATATAGTATGCTGTATATAAAATAAATGCCCTACTACAATACTATATAGTAAATTATTTTCAATAGAGTTTAGAAGTTTTCTAGTTTATTTATTTTTTCTTATTTTCTTTGAACAGATTTTAATTTTTTTTTATTGAAATGTTAATAGTTGCAATACCAAATTTGTTATTTGTTCAATAGAGTTTGTCTTATACTGTAGTATTTTTTCAATATCTTCTCTGCATTATCTTTGTAACCCATATTGCAAGCTCTTGTGAAATTTTATGTCCAAACTTGGGTAAATTCAAAGTTTTTAGATGTTTTGACCTTTGTACAGTTATGTTTTATTTATCTCTTTGTTTGTATATGTTAAGAAGATTATTCATAATTTAAAGTAAATGATCATGTGCCCATAATTTATTTTTATTTTACAGTAACCACTAAACTTGCTAAATACTTCAGGGGTGTTGCCATCTGATAAGTAACAAAGACCCTTAACTGTATGGCATTATACCATATACTGTACACACATTTTCAATATATCCCTTAGCTAACTATAAGGCTTATACTTTGTAACATAAGCTAAACGGTACTGCACTTTTAACTTTGAATTTAGGAGGTTTATCCAAATATATACGTCATGTATAAAAAATGTCTAGAAATAAGTCACCTTTGAAAATGTAGCTGTTGAATACACAATTATGATAATTGCATGGATTACTATATTACAAATAATTTCTTTTTAGGGATGGCGGAAATGACCGTGACAGGGGAAAGGATCGTGATCGTCAGAACAGAAATAATAGAAGTAGATTTGACAACGATTCATTTGACAACAGAGGTGGTAGAGGAGGAAATATGGGACGCAATAGAGACAGAGATAGTTTTGGTGGTGGTGGTGGAGGTGGCAACTGGAATCAAGGCAACAATCGCAATGATTATGGTAAAGTTTTATTTTTGTCATTTTGGTGGGGGGGGGGAATTTATGGAAATTATTAGGGCAATGTTGCATTTCATTTGAGTGTTGAATGGTATCTTATTGCTTATCTCCATATTAGACACGTTTTTCTGAGAACTATTCAGGGATAGGCCGTTGTATTTGGCATGGTAAGGTGCCAAGTGGCTACACAGCAAGTGAATGGTTTATCAGTAAAACTTTGGTCTTCGGGTGTATTACTTTGAGGCCTCGCAACTTCTCTATCTTTAGTTTTGTCTGCTCTCACCTGTTTATTAGTATCACTTTGCTCCTTATTTAAAGGAATAAACCAAGTCTTCTGGGAAACTTTACTTGAATTGTTAATTCTCAGCTAAACCAAATATTGTTTAGTAATTTATCGGGAGATTTATCTTCAAAAGTGCTCTCTTTGGAATATAGCTGAATTCAGACCTTGTCTGTATTCACCACTAGTTAGGTTGAGGTGATTGATACCAGTTTGGCCTTTGAAATTTTTTTTTTACTTATTACAACAAACCTGCTTGTCTAAATTCTTTTTGGTAAATATAGGAGACATGTAGTGCTCACTGTGTTAAGTGAAGTGAAGTGTATGGAAGATGCAAAAGGGGTGTTTTTTAATTGGGCCCATCTTATTAATTCTCCAATCAGTCAAAATTAGAGCTTGGCATCAAAACAGCAGGTTTTTAATGTGTTTTGCTATAAGCAAGGTTAAGAGCTATTTAGGTTCCATTGAGTAGTAACAAGGGTTGATTATAGAAAATACTTCGACCTGAAAACAGCTAAAATCTTTTTTTTCATGTGAAGCAAGTAATGGCATAAATATTATTTTTTCATATGAAGCAAGTAATAGCATAAATAAGTATTAAATTGTATAGGCATGGCAATAAATATTTTTGATGGGACACTAAAAGTAGACGATTTGTTGAAGTACTTTAGAGTTAAAGCCCATGTATTTATTATTATTTGCAAGTGGTAAATAGTTTGCTTTGAGAATTCTAAATAAATCTACTTTTCAGGTGGGAATGACTCCTTTAACAACCGTTCTCGTGGGAATTGGTAAGTGTTTTTTTGGTTTGATTTATTCCATCATCTCCTATGCCTATTGATGCAAAGGGCCTCAGTTAGATTTTGCCAGTCATCTCTATCTAGAGCTTTTAAATCAGTAGTTCTCCATTCGTCATCTACTTCACGTTTCATAGTCCTCAGCCATAGTAGGCCTTGGGTCTTCCAACTCTTCTAGTGCCTTGTAGAGCACAGTTGAAAGTTTGGTGAACTGATCTAAACTCTCTTGGTGAGTGTGAAGAGCATGCCCGAACCATTTCCATTTTTTAGCCTCCATAATTTAGTATATGGGTTTTACAGAATTTATAATGTTTTATGGGCTAAAGAAGTCATGTAGCAAAGATAATTTTAATGATGAATTAGATTTTATAGGCAGTAGCTGTTACAGTATAATTTATTGAGCACATATGAAATGCAATTCAATAACTAGAAATTTGAGTCAAAGTTCTGGATCAACTAATTTTGAAATATTTGAATCCTGCATATTGCTCAGATCTCAGATTTGCAAACTCTTAATGTAAATCATCAAATTTACACCTAAATCTTACTTTGGCATGAAAATGATTATGGTAAAAATTGATGCCACACAGCCTATAGACTCAAATAAAGGTTTTCCTTACCTGTCTGGTAATTGATTTTAGTTTCATGAACTTTGCCTGTATGGTAATGTTTTTTTAGTTGGTGAACTTAGCAAGAAATTGTCTTTTTCTTATGTGCATAATTAAACTGAGGGGAAAATTGGAGAAGGAAAATTACTTTTTCTTAGCTTTGTTTGTTAGAGTCCTTACAAACTATGGATTAAATTTTCTTTAGTCTACAAACTTGCTGCTATAGGGTCAAAATGAGCCTACAAATCCATTTAAACTAGAAATCACTTCCACGTCAGATTTAAAGCTGGCGCTATTTGCACGTGGGGTGGGGGTTGTCTAGAAGTCAGTGAAACCTTTAAGATTGTGTTACTCTTTTTCAGGAGAGATAATCGCCAGTCAGGAGGATTTGGAGATGGTGGTGGGCTTGGCGGTGGGGGAGGTGTTGGTCTGACTGGTGGTCCAACTGGAACTCTCCTAACAAAACTTGTAAGTATATAGAAGTGAGGATTTATATCTGTGATTTATTTAAAATACTCTACTGGTAATAAAACTATATCCTTAGCACTGAAGGATTTTCAAATGGGATTGAGTCGCACAGAGGCCTGATATTGTAATTATAAGGTTAGCAATGTTACCAGTTTTTTCTCTCAAACAGAAGAAAGAGAAGTTGTTTCCACATGCCAACCCTGTTACCATTTGGGAGGAGACTGCATGTGTATTTATAATTGGTTTTTATCAAGGTCCTTTTTTGTATGGAGATATTTTCGTCACATGCACTTGAAATATGAATTTGGTTGTATCTATTTATGTGGTAAGTCAAATAGTAGGAGTCATAGCTAGGTTTCCTGACTAAAGAAACCATAAAGCTCCCAGTAATGTGTATCAATATTACTTTTTGCAAAACACCAAACACAGTTTCATACGACTAACAGTCAACTGTTGAACATGTGATATTGATGAAAACAGAAGAGGTAAGTTGGTGTCCAGATGGCAAGGAAGGAGTAGAAACACCCACGTACAGCTGTGGGCCAACAGTGAACATGTAGGAAGAGGTTGAATGTAACCACTCTTGGGTAGAGAAGACAGATGTGAATATGGTCATGCAGGGTATTAGTCAGAGTTTGCCCTGTTCTCCAGATGGTTCCTGTTTGGTGAGGCGACTACCTTCATTTCCTTTAGGACTTTAATTTGGTGATTGGGAACATCTCAACCAGTACAATAGGCATATGTATTATGGATGCATTGTGATGAAACATGTTTATGTAGCAATTGAATAAACTTTTATTTTTACTTTGCAGGCTGATTGTTCTGTGAAGAGTGAAGGAGATGCAGAATTGGCTACAAATGTTATAGGTCTATTATTGAAGTCTCTAAAAGATTATAGTATGAAGAAAGGAGAATCAAAGGTTGCAGAAGTAAGTACCTTGGCCATGTAGGAGATCTGTACTGTTGATCGCATAAATTTAGGCTTTGCTTTTAAAGCCATTCGACAAGTGTAATTTTATTTATATAATGAGGTTTTTTGTAGTATAATTTTATATGCTAGGGAGTTGTCCAAACAGTTTCCTTTGCTATAGGAGAAATTTTAAAAAGGGGAAAAATGCTGATTTTCTTTCAACTATTTAGAAATTATATATATATATATATATATATATATATATATATATATATATATATATATATATATATATATACATACATATATATATACATACATACATACATACATACATATACCATGGCACTCCCCCAATTTTGGGGGGTAGCTGACATCAACAAAGAAACAAAAACAAAAAGGGGACCTCTACTCTACGTTCCTCCCAGCCTAACAAGGGATTCAACCGAGTTCAGCTGGTACTGCTAGGGTGTCACAGCCCACCCTCCCACATTATCCACCACAGATGAAGCTTCATAATGCTGAATCCCCTACTGCTGCTACCTCCGCGGTCATCTAAGGCATCGGAGGCAGCAGCAGGGCCTACCGGAATTGCGTCACAATCGCTCGCTTTGGTATTTTCTTTTATAGTTAAGTAAAATTATATACTGTATGTATGCAATAGGCATATGAAAATAAAGCATTAAGAAATTGAAGTAGACTGCTGTAGGTAAACAGTAACAGGAAGGAGCAAGGCAGTAATAGATAGCCCAAAGTAAAGTTATATACAATTTTGTAAGTATTGCATTCATAATGCCAGCTTTTGTAACTAGTAATTAGGAGGAAATGATACAAACTTCAATTTTTATTTTATTACATTTAAGCTATTTTACTTACAATTGATTTTTTATTTTACAGCTCCTCCTTCAGGCCGAACTAAAAATGAGTACGATCAAGGCCCTCAAAGTTGGACTACAGTACCTGTCTGGATCATCCGATTCACAAGGCTTTGGTGGCGGAATGGGTGGCAGTAGCCTAATGGGCGCTCCACCAATGGGAGGAGGCATGATGGGCGGCGGCATGGGTGGAATGGGCGGCGGTATGGGTGGAATGGGAGGCGGTATGAGCCGCTTTGGACGATAGGTAGGTAATAAAAGATACTTTATACAAGTTAATAGTTATTTAAATTCAAAGAATTAAAGGAGGTTTAACTAAATTTAATTTTGTACATACATATACCAAGGCACTTCCCCCAATTTTGGGGGGTCGCCAACATCAAACAAATGAAACAGGAAAGGGGACCTCTCCTCTCTACGTTCCTCCCAGCCTGACAAGGGACTCAACCGAGTTCGGCTGGTACCCACAGCCCTCCCTCCCACATTATCCACCACATATGAAGCTTCATAATGCTGAATCCCCTACTGCTGCTACCTCCGCGGTCTTCCAAGGCACCGGAGGAAGCAGCAGAGCCTATCGGAACTGTGTCACAATTGCTCGCCATTCATTCCTATTTCTAGCATGCTCTCTTGCCTCTCTCACATCTATCCTCCTATCACCCAGAGCTTCTTTCACTCCATCCATCCACCCAAACCATGGCCTTCCTCTTTTACTTCTCCCATCAACTCTTGCATTCATCACCTTCTTTAGCAGACAGCCATTTTCCATTCTCTCAACATGGCCAAACCACCTCAGCACATTCACATCCACTCTAGCTGCTAACTCATTTCTTACACCCGTTCTCACCCTCACCACTTCGTTCCTAACCCTATCTACTCGAGATACACCAACCATACTCCTTAGACATTTCATCTCAAACACATTCAATTTCTGTCTCTCCATCACTTTCATTCCCCACAACTCCGATCCATACATCACAATTGGTACAATCACTTTCTCATACAGAACTCTCTTTACATTCATGCCCAACCCTCTTATTTTTTTTACTCCTCCCATAACTGCCCCCAACACTTTGCATCCTTCATTCACTCTCTGACGTACATCTGCTTCCACTCCACCATTTGCTGCAACAACAGACCCCAAGTACTTAAAATGATCCACCTCCTCAAGTAACTCTCCATTCAACATGACATTCTACCTTGCACCACCCTCCCTTCTCGTACATCTCATAACCTTACTCTTACCCACATTAACTCTCAAGTTCATTCTCTCACACACCCTTCCAAATTCTGTCACTAATCGGCCAAGCTTCTCTTGTGTGTCTGCAACCAATACAGTATCATCCGCAAACAACAACTGATTTACCTCCCATTCATGGTCATTCTCGTTTACCAGTTTCAATCCTCGTCCAAGCTTTCACATTTCTCACCACTCCATTAACATACAAGTTAAACAACCACAGCGACATCACACATCCCTGTCTCAGACCCTCTCTCACCGGAAACCAATCGCTCACTTCATTTCGTATCCTAACACATGCTTTACTACCTTTATAGAAACTTTTCACTGCTTGCAACAACATTCCACCAACTCCATATAACTTCATCACATTCCACATTGCTTCCCTATCAACTCTATCATACGCTTTCTCCAGATCCATAAACGCAACATACACCTCCTTACCTTTTGCTAAATATTTCTCGCATATCTGCCTAACTGTAAAAATCTGATTCATACAACCCCTACCTCTTCTAAAACCACCCTGTACTTCCAAGATTGCATTCTCTGTTTTATCCTTAATCCTATTAATGAGTACTCTACCATACACTTTTCCCACCACACTCAACAAACTAATACCTCTTGAATTACAACACTCATGCACATCTCCCTTACCCTTATATAGTGGTACAATACACACACAAACCCAATCTACTGGTACCATTGACAACACAAAACACATATTAAACAATCTCGCCAACCATTCAAGTACAGTCACACCCCCTTCCTTTAACATGTCAGCTTTCACACCATCCATACCAGATGCTTTTCTTACTCTCGTTTCATCTAGTGCTCTCCTCACTTCCTCTCTTGTAATCTCTCTCTCATTCTCATCTCCCAACACCGGCACCTCAACACCTGCAACAGCAATTATATCTGCCTCCCTATTATCCTCAACATTCAGTAAACTTTCAAAATATTCCGCCCACCTTTTCCTTGACTCCTCTCCTTTTAACAACCTTCCATTTCCATCTTTCACTGTCTCTTCAATTCTTGAACCAGCCATCCTTACTCTCTTCACTTCTTTCCAAAACGTCTTCTTATTTTCTTCATATGAATGACCCAATCCCTGACCCCACCTCAGGTCAGCTGCCCTCTTTGCCTCACTTACCTTGCGCTTTACTTCCACATTTTTCTCTCTATATCTTTCATACTTCTCTACACTATTACTCTGCAGACATTCTTCAAAAGCCCTCTTTTTCTCTTCCAGTTTTACCTTCACTCCTTCATTCCACCATTCACTGCCCTTCCTCATGCTGCCTCCAACAAACTTCTTGCCACACACATCACTTGCAATCCCAACAAAATTTTCTTCTAACTTCCACTCCTCTAAATTACCTGTTTCTCTTACTTTCACTTCGTCATATACCATTTTCAACCTTTCTTTATATTTACTTTTTACCCCCGGTTTTATTAGCTCTTCAACCCTCACTAGCTCCCTTTTACATCCACCTACTCTATTCCCCCACTCTTTTGCTACAACTAATTTTCCTTCCACCAAAAAATGATCAGACATACCGTTAGCCATACCCCTAAACACTTGCACGTCTTTCAATCTTCCAAACATTCTTTCAGTTATCAACACATAATCCATTAACGCCCTTTCTACCACTCTTCCATTTGCCACTCTTACCCATGTATACTTATTTTTATCTTTCTTTTTGAAAAAGCTAGAACTTATCACCATCTCTTGCTCAACACACATATCTACCAGTCTCTCACCACTCTCATTTTCACCTGGTACGCCATACATCCCAATGACACCTTCTACATCTCCAGCGCCCACTCTAGCATTTAAGTCACTCGTGACAACTACATAATTCCTTCTACCCAGTCCTTCTACACACTTAGTTAATTCATTCCAGCACTCAATCTGCTCTTCACTTTTCTCACAACTTGGCCCATACGCACTGACAAAAGCCCAACATTCCCTAGCCATCCTAACCCATACCCACATTAACCTAGATGATTATTCTTTCTATTCCACTACTTTACCTGTCATCCATTCACTCAGCAATAAAGCCACACCTCTTGCTCTTCCCCTTTCAATCCCAGACACTACCAGACATTTCACCAAACATCACTTCACCTTTCCCTTTTATCTTTGTCTCACACAAAGCAAATATATCCATCCTTCTATTCTTAAACATACTTCCAATCTTACATCTTTTACTCTCTATCGTACTACATCCACGCACATTCAAACACCCCTAAACTAGAGTGCGGGGAGCGGTGACTCTCCCCCCAGCTCCACTTCTTTGATGTCTCACAGGATTATAATACTCCCATTTAATTGCTGTCTAATTTTTTCCTCCCTTATGTTGTTTAATACGTCTCACAGTGGTTTTTTCATTTTATTCTGTATGATTGTGCTCTAAAATTTGGCAAGTTGTAATAATGCTGACATGCATTGCCAAGTATGGAAAGAGTAGCACCATCAGTGCATCTTTTGCTGTGTACTTTATAGTCTCTATTTTTACCTCTGTTCTAGTTTCCTTCTATTTTGGTTTGTGCCCCCTCTACTTTTATTACTTGATGCAACTGTCTGGTTTTTCTCCTATTGCACATGTTGCTGGATGGACTACCTGGCTCACTCATAAATCCAATTCAAGTTTAATTATTGTCCTTTGTACATATGGATAGATGTATGATTTATCTTTGCCTTTGTCTGATATAAGTAATCTGAGGAAGAGTGTTTATTTAGGTCCTGTTAAACTCCCCTGCCCCGTAGATAAAATCATAATGTTCAAGTAAATGCGTTTGATTCTTATTTATATGTCAAGCTAAGGGTACAGTAATATCAAATCTTAAATCTTACTGAATTATTCTTGTGTATCTTGATCATTCACATCCAAATTGTGGTTTGGTTTGGCTTTGCTATGAATAATGGGTTTTGTTGTGAAAACAGATTTTGTCATACATATTATACTGTAGTGAGAGTTATTGCCTTTCACTTCATCTAATTTCCTCATTGATCAGAAAGTGCAAGGATGTATGCAAACACTGATCAGAAAGTGAAAGAAGTATGAAAATACTGTGTAGGGACTTAATGCATTTTATAAATGGGATTTAAATCTAATATATTTTTTCTTAGGCTGCATTTGAAACCAAATATATACAATGTGCATGATGTTCAAGGTTTAAGTGCAAAAATATCGTGTATGCCGTATTTGGAATTCTTATTGCTCTTTTTTGTGTAAGGTACAATAATTTATTTGCTCTTGTATGGGTTAATTATAATCATATCTACAGAACTTACATAATTACAATCATTTCAGGTGTGAAGTGTTCATAGCTGGTGAGGAGTGATGAAGGGAGAATGAAAACCCTGACATGAACTTTAAGAAGACAGTTGGGCATTCGATGATAAAAAGGCTTACCCAAAGTGGTTTTAATAGTATGACCCTAGAGTTCTAGAGTTTTATAAACTATTTATTGAGGTACAAAGTTATGTATGTACAGAATTAAGCTGGTTTTGAGACCCATGGATGCCACAAACCATTTTAATTTGCGAGTTATAGTGTCAGTAGTACAAGGTATCATAAGAATTGAAATTATACAAGAGAAGTAGTTTATAGGCAATATGTTCATTTATTTGTGAAGGATGCATTGATAAAGTGGTCTTTGTTTCATTCTTCATATTCCAAGAGTTGTAATTAAGATTATTCAGTATCTTTTCCTTCTATAACATTGTCAAATGTATTTTTATTTTACACAACTTTAAAAATTATTATTTTGAAGGAATTCAAATATACAAAGGAATTTTCTGTTATTGTTTATGTTACCTAAAAGTTCCAATATTAGTAGCCTTCAGTTATTTTGTGATCAAAGCTACAATTATGAATTTGATTGTGAGGATTTTTCTGCTTAAGAACCCTAATGATTTAACAGGAAGTAGGAATTTCTTGAATCGTATCTTGGTATTAAAGTTGTTGTTCGTGCAGATACCAAAGAGTTATACCTGGATAAAATGCTTGAGGACAAATTAGTTTAAAAAGTAGAAAACAATCAGATTCACCTTTTTGTCATTATCAAAGTCAATGATAAAGTGGTACTGGAGTGGTGATTGATATTAAAACAGGTAAGATTTATGTGTTGCTATCATGAGAAGAAGAGCGTTGCTTTGTCTTAGTATGATTAGGAATTGAACACATGCTTGCACAAAGGTTATCCATCTTTTTCAAGTAAATTATCTACAAATTTGTCATACAGGGGAAATACAATACAGTACTGTATCATAACCATATAAAAGATAGTGTATATGCAATTCTTTATTTTTAATTGAATTGCATAATGTAAGAAATCAGATTATCAAAATATTACAACCAATGTGCAGTCAATTAATAAATCTAGAAAGGCAATATAAAGTAGCTTCATTGAAATGGCAGTTATCAACATTCCTCACAGCATACTAGTGCAAGAAATATGGAGAAAAAAAGGACAAATTAATTAAACAAGATTCCTCAACATTGGAGTATTAGTGTTGTTAGTGTATCACATGGTACACTGTCTCGATTGGTGGTTTGGGTTAGTGGCATCAGTGCACCACAAGTTGTAATCTATTTGCATTACTTGGGTCTTTGCAGGATTTCCGTGCCCCTTTACCTGCATTTTCCCTATGTCCTATGTTAAGTCAACATTCTTGCTGTCCTGCCTCAATGGTTTTACCCTAAATGCACTTAGGTGCAGAATGGCTGCACAGGTCCCTACACCAAGCTATTGATCCAAAATCCATAAATCCTACATGGTGTACCTTAGGCATCACTGAAGGCACAACGTAAAGGCACTCTTCAGTTTGGCTCGCACTTGTGTTTTTATTTTTCCCTTTGCTTTCCAATGTGATTATTAGCTTCATAGTCCAACTAGAGATTGGCCCCATAGTTGATTCTCAGTGCTGGCACATATTGTTAAAATTATATAAGTACAATTCCTTATTTCTAGAAAATAATACTATTTAAACACACAGGAAGGTAGCCCTACAATTTAAGGTGAAAATTGTTTAGGGGGAAATAAAGCTAAAATTTTTATACCAGTGTTTGCCAGAGAGTGCTAACTTTGATGGCCTTATTTTGCCATTTCCATAAGAAAATGTTGATTTTGTACTAAACTATGCTATGCACACAAATAAGCTGTCAGTTGCCAATTCGTGTGGAATTTACTGGAGTATAATCAGTGTAAAAGTATCCTCATTACCTAATACAGTTTTTTTACAGATTTTCTTTGGGTCTTTTCTGTATTAAAGAATATTAATGATTAATGTTATGCATTACTTTGGGATTTGTGCATTGTTCCTTCTATCCCCAGCTGCACTTCATTTCATATCCGTCTACTTAACTTATGTTCTTGCTATCTAACCTCATCTATTACCTCATGTTGTAATTTAAGGGTTTTACCCTAGATGTACTTGGGTGCTGAGTGGCCTGGCCATAGGTTGTAGCACCTAGCCACATAGCCAAATTCCATTAACCCAATCTAATGCACAAAAGTTTATAGTTTATAATTTTAGAAGTTATTGAAGTAAATGTTTTTGCTCAAAATATCAATTTTCCTTATTCTACAAAGGTAGTAAAGCATGTGTTAGTATAGGAAATGAAGTGAGCGATTGGTTTCCGGTGAGAGTGGGGCTGAGACAGGGATGTGTGATGTCGCCGTGGTGGTTTAACTTGTATGTTGGAGTGGTGAGAGAGGTGAATGCTCGAGTGCTTGGACGAGGATTAAAACTGGTAGACGAGAATGACCATGAATGGGAGGTAAATTCGGATGATACTGTACTGGTTGCAGACGAGGAAGAGAAGCTTGGCCGATTAGTAACAAAATTTCGAAGGGTGTGTGAGAGAAGGAAGTTGAGTTAATGTGGGTAAGAGTAAGGTTATGAGATGTACGAGAAGGGAAGTTGTTGCGAGGTTGAATGTCTTGTTGAATGGAGAATTACTTGAGGTGGTGGATCAGTTTATAAGTACTTGCAGTAAATGGTGGAGTGGAAGCTGATGTACGTCAGAGTGAATGAAGGATGCAAAGTGTTGAGGGCTGTTAAAGGGTGTAGTAAGTAATAGAGGGTTGGGCATGAATGTAAAGAGAGTTCTGTATGAGAAAGTGATTGTACCAACTGTGATGTATGGATCGGAGTTGTGGGGAATGAAAGTGACGGAGAGACAGAAATTGAATGTGTTTGAGATGAAGTGTGAGCATGGCTGATGTATCTCGAGTAAATAGGGTTAGGAACGAAGTAGTGAGGGTGAGAACAGGTGTAAGAAATGAGTTAGCAGCTAGAGTGGATATGAGTGTGTTGAGCTGGTTTGGCCATGTTGAGAGATTGGAAAATGGCTGTCTGCTAAAGAAGGTGATGAATGCAAGAGTTGATGGGAGAAGTACAAGAGGAAGGCCAAGGTTTGTGTGGATAGATGGAGTAAAGAAAGTTCTGGGTGATAGGAGGATAGATGTGAGAGGCAAGAGAGCGTGCTAGAAGTAGGAATGAATGGCGAGCGATTGTGACGCAGTTCTGGTAAGCCTTACTGCTTCCTCCGGTGCCTTAGATGACCGCGGAAGTAGCAGCAGTAGGGTATTCAACGTTATGAAGCTTCATCTATGGTGGATAACGGGTGAGGGTGGTCTGTGACACCATAGCAGTACCAGCCGAACTCTGTTGGGTCCCTTGTCAGGCTGGGAGAAACGTAGAGAGGAGAGGTCCCCTTTTTTTGTTTCATTTGTTTGATGTAGGCTACCCCCCAAAATTGGGGAAAGTGCCTTGGTATATGTAAGTATGTATGATGAATATATGCTAGGAAATTGTGGAATGAAATAGATTAAACCCTTAATTGGGATGCGGCAGCCAATAAATGTCGAAGTACTGTTATCCCACGTTTGAAAAGTATATTTTGCAAAGCCGATTTTTTTTTTATAACTAAAGCCCAGATACTGCATTTCATTAGATTCCATAAATTTATGAATTGGTATCCATAAAAGTGCAATAAAGTTTTCAGAAATTAAGAACGTAGTAACTAAAAAGAATTTCAACCTGAGATTTATATAAAATTATTTTCGAAACATTCCATTTAGGCCAAAAGAGTTCTTAAATCTGTTAATATATGTAATATAGTGTATAACATTTCATTGAAAAGCAGTTTGAAAACCAAGAAAAAAAAATTGCCTGAATGAAACAATTCAGATTGGTCTAGTTTAACCCTTCCTATCCATTAATTCCCCTTCTATTACTCTATGGAGGCCAATTTCAATAATTTTACAAAACTATAATCACAAAATGCATTTGGGGCAACAAATGTGTATAGGACACTTGGAGCCTTGGTAATGCAGAGGGAGAGATAGAGAAATCAACCAATTCCAATTAAAGATTATACATACATATACCAAGATTATAACAGCAATAATGTGTGTGTGTGTTTGTATATATGTATGTATATTTTTGGGCTCAGGCCATGTCATCCTGTGGAAGGTTCCTATAAGTAGCTTCCTAGGGTATATTTGACTACAGTGATATTCCCAGAGAATTTACCTTTAGGTCTCCAGAATTCTAACTCCTGGCGTGAATATCCTTAAAATTTCTCTTAAGGATATCGCATAATATCGGGACGTATATCTTGATGTGACACACAGCAATCTTCACCCCGAATAGCGTTTCGGCTTCGAGGGGGAAAGTGGCAAAAATAGAAGGGGAGCCGTTATCAAGGTACCCTTCCTCCGTTACTACCTTGAGTATCCAGATGGCGCTGTACGTTGCCGCCATGTTTTATTCCTATAAGTGTAGCGCTACAGCTTGGGGATTTTCCCTTTTGCTCTTTTGTGTACGCTCTACTTTTTGGATTTATCATGCAATCTCCAGCCTCTTCTGCTCTTGATGTCATGTTGGTTCATATGGTATATGCAAACCTTGAGACTCTTTCCTAAGTCTAGTATGACTTCCCTGCAGGGGGCAGGAATCACTAACATAGTTCATGATTAGAAGTAATGATGTATAACGGTAACGTCATATGTCTCTATGGTCTGGATGACCAAGGAAATATTGTCCTGAGGTTAAGGCACATTTGGAAAATCCATAGATACAGTACTTTGTAAATAATGCTCTGGTAACCTTCCATTAGGACGACATGGCCTGAGCTAAGCGAAAAATCTTTTTTAGAAAAGGCCTTGGCAGGATCCCTCCCAAAACTACTATTTCTTTAGCACCTTGCTCAATGCTACAAGGAATAAAACATGGCGGCGACGTACAGCACCATCTGGATACTCATACATATACCAAGGCATTTCCCCCAATTTTGGGGGGTAGCCAACATCAAACAAATGAAACAAAAAAGGGGACCTCTACTCTCTATGTTCCTCCCAGCCTGACAAGGGACTCAACCGAGTTCTGCTGGTACTGCTATGGTGCCACAGCCCACCCTCCCCCGTTATCCACCACAGATGAAGCTTCATAACGCTGAATCCCTTACTGCTGCTACCTCCGCGGTCATCTAATGCACCGGAGGAAGCAGCAAGGCCTACCAGAACTGCGTCACAATCGCTCGCCATTCATTCCTATTTCTAGCACGCTCTCTTGCCTCTCACATCTATCCTCCTATCACCCAGAACTTTCTTTACTCCATCTATCCACTCAAACCTTGGCCTTCTTGTACTTCTCCCATTAACTCTTGCATTCATCACCTTCATTAGCAGACAGCCATTTTCCATTTTCTCAACATGGCCAAACCACCTCAAAACATTCATATCCACTCTAGCTGCTAACTCATTTCTTACACCCGTTCTCACCCTCACTAATTTGTTTCTAACCCTATCTACTTTAGATACACCAGCCATACTCCTTAGACACTTCATCTCAAACACATTCAATTTCTGTCTCTCCGTCACTTTCATTCCCCACAACTCCGATCCATACATCACAGTTGGTACAATCACTTTCTCATATAGAACTCTCTTAACATTCATGCCCAACCCTCTATTTTTTACTACTCCCTTAACTGCCCCCAACACTTAGCAACCTTCATTCACTCTCTGACGTACATCTGCTTCCACTCCACCATTTGCTGCAACAACAGACCCCAAGTACTTAAACTGATCCACCTCCTCAAGTAACTCTCCATTCAACATGACATTCAACCTTGCACCACCTTCCCTTCTCGTACATCTCATAACCTTACTCTTACCCACATTAACTCTCAACTTCCTTCTCTCACACACCCTTCCAAATTCTGTCACTAATCGGCCAAGCTTCTCTTGTGTGTCTGCAACCAGTACAGTATCATCCGCAAACAACAACTGTTTTACCTCCCATTCATGGTCATTCTCGTCTACCAGTTTTAATCCTCGTCCAAGCACTCGAGCATTCACCTCTCTTACCACTCCATCAACATACATGTTAAACAACCACAGCGACATCACACAACCCTCTCATCGGAAACCAATCACTCACTTCATTTCCTATTCTAAGATAAATAGGATATATAATTTAACCAGACCCTCATCTATTCCACATCTAATGAACTTGTGTGTGTGTATATATATATATATATATATATATATATATATATATATATATATATATATATATATATATATATGTGTGTGTGTGTGTGTGTGTGTGTTAGTTTATGAGTTGATAGTGTGATAGATAAGAAGATAGACAGATTTTACTTATATTCATTCATTTGAAGTGATTTCATGACATTTTACAGATGAGGCATTGTCCAGGAACCAGGGAGTAGGAAAAATAATTTTACTTCTTTTATAAGGACCACCTCTACTACATGATTGTGATTTTAAGATATCGAAGTGGTTAGCTCAATCAAATATGTCTCTCCATATACCTAGGCACTTCCCCCAATTTTAGGGGGTAGCCGACATCAAACAAATTAAAAATATGTATTATCAATAGTTTCAAACGAGAAACTGCATCCTAATACATACAGAATAAATATTTAATAAAGCCTGCAAATTCATAATCCAGACAGTTCCCATCTCGACTGAAGCAACAATAGTCTATTGATAGGAAAAATCTTTTGGAAAAGGCTTGCCCCACAAAAGTCTCCTGCACTCAACAAACAGAGGTAAACACCTAACTAGAAAGGAAATAAAGCTACAAGCTATTGAAAACAAAACTTATGGATTGATATTAAGAACTCCAAAAGTAAACATCATTAAGAGCAAAAGTCGAGTTCAAAAAAAAGAGAGAGAGAGAAGGTTAAAATTATATTTCATATTTAATCAACCTATAGAATAGGGGGTGAAATATATATTAGTAGCAAAGATGCTACTAAAGTCAGTATTATCAAAATAAATATTAATATTTTAATTGATTCCGTAGAGGTTTAGTTGTGGTCAACTTTAAAAAAAATGATTACCGTGCTTTTATATACAAGACACTCCTCACTCTTCTTTCGAAGTCTTTCTATATATCTTTCTCGATATGTTTTAAAAAAAAACATGAAATGAGCAAAACAATTTAAAAATATTTTAGTTCTAAACTTATATATCCACTATCTCCAAAATGCAAAATAACTACTGTGGAAAAAAAGCATTGTAATAAAGATACGGGTGGATGAAATGTAAAATAAATGCACACTGACTTTACCATTGATGGAATCGACATATAAAATAAAAATAAATCATTTACTGAAATGTACAAGATTCAGCACTAATTTTTATAGCAAGCAATTACGATCTTGATCTGCATTGGTGAGAAAAAATAGAAGTGGGTATACAACAATTGACCATATTATTATTATTATTATTATTGTTATTATTATTATTATTAATTGCTAAGCTACAACCCTAGTTGGAAAAGCACAATGCTATAAGCTCAGGGGCTCCAACAGGGAAAATAGTCCAGCGGGGAAAGGAAACAAGGAAAAATTAAATTTTTAAGAGTAACAACATTTTAATAGATATCTCCTATGTAAACTATAAACACTTTAACAAAACAAGAGGAAGAGAAATAAGATAGAATAGTGTGCCCAAGTGTACCCTCGAGCAAGAGAACTCTAACCCAAGGCAGTGGAAGACCATGGTACAAAGGCTATGGCACTACCCAAGACTAGAGAACAATGGTTTTATTTTGGAGTGTCCTTCTCCTAGAAGAGCTGCTTACCATAGCTAAAGAGTCCCTTCTACCCTTACTAAGAGGAAAGTGGCCTCTGAACAATTACAGCACAGTAACCCACTTGGATTAAGAAGAATTGCTTGGTAATCTCAGTGTTGTCAGGTGTATGAGGACAGAGGAGAATATGTAAAGAATATGCCAGACTATTCGGTGTGTGTGTGGACAAAAGGGAAAATGAACCGTAACCAGAGAGAAGGATCCAATATAGTACTGTCTGGCCAGTCAAAAGACCCCATAACTCTCTAGCGGTAGTATCCATGTAATTAACCAGCAAATGGAAAAATCAACATACTATAACAAACAACTATGTATGCCCTCTATACACTAAATGAGAAAGATTGTGTAATGAAAGAACTGCAAGTGTGTTGAATCTACTGGAAGCATTGTAAATGAGTGCAAGTGGTGTTATAGCTAGTGATTATAATCTTCTGTAAGCTCTGTAAACGTTGTAGAGGTTGTATGATACAATATTTAAATTATCAGAATAAGAAACTCTAATTCATTTCTTATTAGACTGCAAAAAATATGATAATGAGTGAATTTTTACTAATGAAACCACACTCAGAAGGTAAAGAAAACATAATAAAAAGACTGTTACTGATTAAGATGGAAAATGAGGAAGCATATTTGAATAAAGAAATATTCATGTTATGGAAATCCAGAAAATAAATACTAAACATTATAAAAAGTGAAACCTAAACAAATAGAAAACCACAGAGAGCCGTTACAGAGGCTTGAATCCAACGCTCTTAACACAGTGCTGAGCTTCATTGGGATTTGGAAAATTTTCGTAAAATATTTCAGTTGCAACTGACAAGTTACTCCATTACCATAAGTGTACAAAGTTAAAATAACACACGTAAGTCAAGGTTTATTCTTCTAAAGGGTTCTATGTTCTTCAATGTAAAATTGTTGTAGGTAATATTTCTTATTTTGGGGCAAAACATGGCTCGTATAAGCACTATTTCCGACTGCAATGGTTAATGTTACAGTAATTTGGAAAAAAATGCAGATTATTCGTGTGTAAAAGATCCTATGTAACAATCATGTATGTCTAGGCTAAGCGAAACTGAATAGTGAGAGAATTAGGTAGTATTACGGTAGAGTCCCACCCAGTGCCATTACCCCATGCCAGTACTTAGGAGCTTGATGTTTTTCTCTTTTTTTTGCGAGCACACGGCGGAGCAAAAACCATTAGACTCTATCGAAATATTACCAAAATCTAATGTTTTTTACACCGCCCTGCACTCGCTTTGCTCGAGAAAGAGAATAACATCAAGCTCCTATGTAGTGGCAAACGGTAATGGCGCTGGGTGGGACTCTACAGTAATATTACTAGGAAATATACAGTACTAACAGGAATGGTTCAAATTATTCCCTTGCAAAATGAAAAAAATACATAGTTCATACTTGTCATATCAATCTCAAAACATAATAGGGACATGATTTAAAGTTTCAAAAGTTGAGACAAAAACTACATTTTTAAAGGGAGACAAACAAGAACACTACCTAATATAAGATTCCTCACTTGACCTAACCTAGGAGCTGTATCCTTACACACTGATAGACCCCCTAAGACCACCGTGTTCTTAGCTTATCCTAAGACTAAGTCTCACCCCTGTGTTTGCTTCCAAACCAGCTTGACTCCTGGCAAGGTATAACTAAATCATAATATTTCATAAATTGTAAAACTACTTTTATAATACCATATTTCTGACAGTTTTGCTAAATAGAGTAAAGGAAGTCAATATATGTTGCTTTCTTATCAAGAAATTTTCCAGGCAATACCAATATAGCTAGTGTTGTTCATGTGAAAGTACTTAAAAATATCCCCGTAAGTAGTGACCCACGGGGCTTGAGATCGCAGCTCAACATGTACTGCTTGCCAGAACAGAGGAGCAGTGATGTAGTGTTAATTTTGTAAGTGCAGCGAGCAACGGCAGAGCAAAATCCATTAAGATCAAGGCCCTATACTGCAATGTTCGGTATTGTAAACGCACTTTATCGCCCACGCTATCAATTGCCAATGTCCATTACTGGTATACTACCAATCACTTTCTGATGAGTATTAACTAGTACAGTAATATCCTAATTTTATACCCGTTTACGTTCCTTTACGTTAGTTATTTCCTTTACGATCCTTTACACTTTTCAGTCCAACCCTATTTCAAACAAAGATAGGCAACATTATCCTCATAAAAAGAAAATTGATTTGACAAGTTATTAGAAAGTTTTTGCCTATCCCAACCAACTATATACACTTCCATAATAGCATAAAAAAATTTTCAAATTCAAGAGAACAATCACGTGAATGTGTCTTAGCCAAACCTAACCTAACAAAATAAAGACCATCAATATCCTACTTAATTTTGCATATAATCTTTCGTTTGTTTACTCAGTCGTGTCTCTTATTATTATTATTACTTGCTAAGCTATAACCCTAGTTGGAAAAGCAAGATGCTATTAACCTAACGGCACCAACAAGGAAAATAGCCCAGTGAGGAAAGGAAATCAGGAAATAAATAAACTACAAGAGAAATAATTAAGTACCAATCAAAATAAAATATTTTATGAATAATAACAATATTGAATTAAATCTTTCATATATAAACTTTAAAAACTTTAAAGAAACAAAAGGAAGAGAAATAAGATAAAACAGTGTGCCCGTGTGTACCCTCAAGCAAGAGAACTCTACCCCAAGATAGTGGAAAACTATGCTTCAGAGGCTATTACACTATCCAAGACTAGAGAATAATGGTTTGATTTTGTAGTGTTCTTCTCCTAGAAGAGCTGCTTACCATAGCTAAAGAGTCTCTTCTATCATTACCAATAGGAAAGTAACCACTGAACAATTACAGCGCAGTAGTTAGCCTCTTGAGCGAAGAAGAATTGTTTGGTAATTTCAGTGTTGTGTGGTATATGAGGACAGAGGAGAGTATGTAAATGAAAGGCCAGACTATTCGGTGTATGTGTAGCCAAAGGGAAAATGAGCATAGCCAGAGAGAAGAATCCAATATACTATTGTCTGGCCAGTCAAAGGACCCAATAAGTTGGCTTCTTTTTTGAGAGGCCTCTATCATTACCAGTTAATTATGATGATGGAAATGATTGAATAAATATAAAAAAGTAATGACGGACTACAAAGCTCCTTATATATTCAACTCTGCACTTGAAAGTTATCATGCCTATAACAGGATACCTATACTTCATAATCTCTCATTTACATATATTTGTGAAAATATATATGCATATAATTTGCATTTTTCGTAGCCATAGAAACCGGAGTCCTTTAATCCTACTTCCCTCATAAACTACCCTCCTCAGTCCTGCGCCAAAAGGTCAAAAGTGAAGGCTCTCGAGCTGGAAAGGGGTTGGGGCTACTCGCTCCCTCACACTCACCAGCTGGATAACTGCTTGTTATCCAAATTTAACAATCGATTCCAGTTTGCTCTGAAACAATTTCCTTCTAGTTTTATTCCAACTATGACTTGTTTGTGGAATGGTCTTTTAAATATTTAACTTAGCCGGTGAATATATAATAGCTGAGCCTCCGGCGGCTCGACAGAAAAACACGCCAAAAACTCGCGAGCGATCGCTATGAAGGTTGTGGGTGTGCCCACTAGCGCCAACTATCGGCCAGATACCGCATATACATGTAAACAGACCCAATTTTTCTCTGTCGGCCTTAACGACAAGACATATCAATACTCGCTGTATAACCTGGAGTTTTCTCAACATATTTGGTGAAGTACTTCCTTTTGGTTTGAGCTTTCGCAGTGCAGGTGTTTTATCTTCAACTTAAATCTTGAACTCGTTTTTGGATAGATTTAATTTTTAATGACTTTGGATTGTTTTTTTGGACTTTCTTTGACTTTTAAATGGCCGACCCTTCCCTTAGTACGGAAGTGTGTTTTATCTCAACCGCCTTTATTAGGCCTCTTCGATTAGCTTTCCATTTATAATAAACATCAAGATAAATTTTAATGATTTGTTTATATGCGACCTTTCCTATTCCTCCTCTAATCCGAGAGTAGGCGGTCCTAACTTGGAAACCGAAGTTAAACAACATTGAGCCCTTTCAATCGTAAATAACTTTTACAGAGCAAATGATTTAAAACTTATTAAATAAATATTTTTTAGTAAATATTTTATGAAAGATTTTCTTTGAATAGTCTTCGTACTGTTTCAAAGATGAACTAACGTTTAGTTTATTTATGCTACGCAGTTTGCGCTCTATCGTTACGATAGAGAGAGAGAGAGAATCACGGTTTCACTTTGCAGAAAGAGTAAATCGATTCTGACGTTTTGTTCATTCTTCTTTCAAACTTAAATGTTTTAAATACTATTTTAAAGGAACTTGTTAATTGAAAAACCTTTCAGTTTTTTCCTTTGGTCAAATAACCTGTTTATTGACGAAAGGTAAGTGGGCTCTTCTCTTCGGTGCGAAATCAAGAGAGAGAGAGAGAGAGGGAGAGAGACGGAGAGAAAGAGAGGAAGAGAGAACATTCCGATCTTTATTCTCGTCCCAAGCGAGTAACGTTGTTCTCGAGTCAGTTTTTTACTCTCGTCCCTAGTCTCTGTACGGGGAGAAAGGATAAAACGTTTTTAGTTTTTATTCTCGTCCCAAGGCACTGTACGGTGAGAGATTGAAAACGTAGTTTTGAATGAAGTAGTGTTTAGTCTCCTTCCCAGCCACTGATCTTTTTATCTTAATATATGTTTACTGTTTTTTGCTTGTATTAATGTGCTTACATTATACGACTGATTTCGCAATTATAACCTTTTGATGAGGGTAGAATTGCGTGCTTCAGGTAGAAATCAGTTTTATTCATACCTAATGTGAATTGTTGTAAAATTCGATTTCAGTGAAGTAAGTGCAAAACAGAAAATCGTAGTGATAAAGTGATAATTGCGCAAAGTGTTATCAGTGTTGCGACCGAGGGTTCGTCTGTTCGTGCCTGTCGTTCACCTAGTCCGAGACCTCTTGCAAGCTCCCAAGCCCAGGGGAGAAGTAATGTCGTACGACTTATGGGTTCGAGAGGACTTGATCAGCGAACAGACGTTCCCTCTATGGTTTCAGGCGTGTCTCATCAACACCGCCCCTACCATAAGACGAGCGAGACGATTTTCTCCTCGTCATCCGAAGGCTTTTCGCATAAGAAACCGTGGAACAAGGTTTCGAGGCCCTTTAAGCGAAAGTCAGTCCTTTCAGGACAGGTCCAGCGTCCTGGTTGTAACAATTAGGACAGCTCTGACCCTATGCAGTCATCGGAAGACTGCTCGCCGCCTAACAAAAGCGTAACACAGGCTCCGAGAGTCTTTTTGTAGGCAAGGTTTTGCAGTCACAGACGTTACCCTCGTCTCTTACCGCAACCATTCCCGTTGATCCTAAATGGGTTGTACGGCAAGACATGCAGAATAAGCATGCCTCTTTTATGGAGGACTATTCTGTTGAGCAGGTTCACGATGATCCTCGCCGCTTAGCTGATCGAGATCTTGGCCGTCAGCCGCCCAAACGAGCCTTTGCTCGTCCTGTTGACATTGACGTTACAAAGTCACGTCAATCGTGTTTTGTAGAGCCTCACTCGATGCAGTCCCGTGTTGACTCTCAGCCGCTTGTGGACGTTCAGCCGCTGCAGCTTGCTCTTGTTGACGTTCAGGACGTTCACCAACCAGCAGAGTTGACTTGGTTTGACGTTGAGCGTCAATCACCGCAGTCAAGAGTTGTTTTGACTGCTCAGTCTAAGCAGTCAAGGCAGTCTCGAGTTGACGTCGAACGTCCTCCCGCACCTGTTGTTGTTACTGGTCAGTCCTTTAAGCAGTTACATGACATAGCGTCCTTGACTGCTACTGATTGCTCCTTTGCGTGTGGACTCTGCTTGTCAAGCATTGCCACCACGGCAGGTCTCTCCCTTGCTTGAGACTCGGCTATTGTCGGACAAGGTTCCTTCAGATGAGGAAGTTGCTGATCCCCTTCCTACTGATATTCCCTTGAGGACTCTGTCAGACGGAGAGGAGCCTAAAGCTGCTCAGCCCTCTATGGACTTTAAATAAATCATGCTGATTTTTAGGATCTTTGTCCGGATCTTTTTGTAACTGCTGCTCCTCGTTCGCCTAAACGTCAGAGTTTACACTAGACCTAGCTACTTCGAAGCCGTTGTTTTATAAGCTAGTGCTCTCTCGCTCTTCTAAGAGAGCTTTACGTTTGCTAGGCGACTGGTTAATCACCAGGAGGAGTTTGGGGGAGACAGCCTTTGCTTTCCCTCCTTTTAAGCTGGCTTATAGAGCGAGAGTCTGATATGACACGGGAGAAGTTCTCGGCTTGGGAGTTCCTGCCTCTGCCCAGATAGACTTCTCAAACCTCATAGACTCTCCCTGGCGCCTGGCCATGAGACACTCCAAGATTTTATGGTCGACTTCAGAGCTAGACCATCTCCTGTTAGGAGTTTTTTCGAGCGTTTGAAGTTTTGCTGTACAATTATGTCATGCATAAACAAGGCTTTCAGGGATGGCTCCAATGATCTGACAGCCACGTTCTCTGCAGGAACAAGTCCCTCAGGGATGGCTCCAATGATTTGGCAGCCATGTTCACTGCAGGAGTACGTAAGAGGCAAGTGCGCTCAATGTATTCATTGTCAAGACAAACTTCACGATGAAGTCTACCAGGCTGTCTTGACAGCATTAATGGAAGGCGACTGGATGGTCTCTCTCGACCTTCAGGAGGCATACTTCCACATTCCTATACACCCGGATTCCCAACCGTTACTGAGGTTTGTTTACAGGAATGTGGGGTACCAGTTTCGAGCCCTGTGCTTTGGCCTCAGTCCTGCTCCTCTCGTGTTTACGAGGCTCATGAGGAATGTGGCAAAATCCCTCCATCTATCGGGGATCCGAGCCTCCCTGTACTTGGACGACTGGCTTCTCAGAGCATCGTCCAGTCTTCGCTGTCTGCAGGATCTACATTGGACGTTGAGTCTGGCCAGGGAGTTGGGACTTTTGGTCAACCTAAAAGTCCCAACTGATCCCATCCCAGATTATTCTATATTTGGGGATGGAGATTCGCAGTCCAGTTTTTTTTTTTTTCGGGCTTTTCCGTCTGCCACCCGAATAGAACAAGCCCTGCTCGAAGTCTAACTAATGCTGAAAAGAGAACGTTTGTTCAGTCAGGAGTTGGAACAGTCTCGTAGGGACTCTCTCATCCCTGGAGCAGTTTGTCTCACTAGGGAGACTACACCTTCTGCCTCTCCGGTTCCATCTAGCCTCTCACTGGAACTAGGACAAGACGTTAGAGACGGTATCATTCCCAGTCTCCGAACCAGTAAAGGCATGCCTTAAATGGTGGGACAGCAATATCAGTCTGAGAGAGGGACTATCCCTAGCAGTCAAGAACCCAAACCACGTGTTGTTCTCAGACGCGTCGGATTTAGGTTGGGGTGCGACCCTGGACGGTCGGGAATGCTCGGGTCTGTGGACCTCAAGTCAGAAGAGCATGCACATCAACGGCAAGGAGCTATTAGCAGTCCACTTGGCCTTGATGATATTCGAAAGCTTCTTCGAAACTAAGTGGTAGAGGTCAACTCAGACAACACCACAGCTTTGGCGTACATCTCCAAGCAAGGAGGCACACACTCCTTCACGCTGCTCGAGATTGTAAGGGACCTTCTCTTATGGTCAAGAAATCGAGGCATCTCCCTGTTGACGAGATTCATCCAGGGGGACTTGAACGTCTTGGCAGACTGTCTCAGTCGGAGGGGTCAGGTGATACCCACGGAATGGACCCTCCACAAGGACGTGGGCAAGAGTCTTTTGGGCTACTTGGGGTCAACCCACCATAGACCTCTTTGCCTCCTCGTTGACCAAAAGGTTACCAATCTATTGCTCTCCAGTCCTCGATACAGAAGCAATCCACATAGACGCGTTTCTACTGGATTGGTCTCTTCTGGACTTATATGCATTCCCACCATTCAAGATAGTCAACAAGGTACTGCAGAAGTTCGCCTCTCACGAAGGGACAAGGTTGACGTTGGTTGCTACCCTCTGGTCCGCGAGAGAATGGTTCACCGAGGTACTTCAATGGCTGGTAGACTTTCCAAGAAGTCTTCCTCTAAGGGTAGATCTGTTACGTCAGCCCCACGTAAAGAATGTCCATCAAAGCCTCCCCACTCTTCGTCTGACTTCCTTCAGACTATCGAAAGGCTCTCAAGAGCTCGAGGCTTTTCGAAGGAGGCAGCCAGTGCGATTGCAAGAGCGAGGAGAGCTTCTACCATTAGAGTATACCAGTCGAAGTGGGAAGTCTTTCGAGACTGGTGCAAGTCAGCATCTGTGTCCTCGTCCAGTACCTCTGTAGCCCAAATCGCAGATTTTCTTTTACATCTGAGAAATGTTCGCTCCCTTTCAGCTCCCACGATTAAGGGCTACAGGAGCATGTTGGCTTCGGTCTTTCGACATAGAGGCTTAGATCTTTCCAACAATAAAGATCTCCAAGATCTCCTTAAGTCTTTCGAGACCTCTAAGGAATGTCGTTTGGCAACTCCTGGATGGAACTTAGACGTGGTCCTAAGGTTCCTCATGTCAGACAGGTTTGAGCCATTACATTCAGCCTCCCTGAAGGATCTCACCCTCAAGACACTTTTCCTAGTGTGCTTGGCTTCGGCTTAAAGGGTCAGTGAACTTCATGCCTTCAGTAAGAACATCGGCTTTTTCTACAGAAAAAGCCACTTGTTCACTTCAACTTGGTTTCCTGGCCAAAAATGAACTGCCTTCTCGTCCTTGGCCTAAATCTTTTGATATTCCTTGCTTATCAGAGATCGTAGGCAACGAACTGGAAAGAGTATTATGTCCTGTTAGAGCTCTTAAGTTCTATTTAGCTCGTACTAAGTCATTACGAGGTAAATCTGAGGCATTATGGTGCTCAGTTAAGAAACCATCGTTGCCTATGTCAAAGAAGGCTTTGTCATATTTTATCAGATTTTTAATACGAGAAGCTCATTCTCACTTGAATGAGAAAGACCGATGTTTGCTTAAGGTTAAGACGCACGAAGTTAGAGCTATAGCAACCTCCGTGGCCTTCAAGCAAAATAAATCTCTGCAAAGTATTATGGACGCTTTTTGGAGAAACAAGTCAGTGTTCGCGTCATTTTACTTAAAAGATGTCCAGACTCTTTACGAGGACTGCTACACACTGGGTCCATTCATTGCAGCGAGTGCAGTAGTGGGTGAGGGTTCTACCACTACATTACCCTAATTCCAATATCCTTTTTAATCTGTCTCTTGAAATGTTTTTAATATTGTTTTTTGGGTTGTACGGAAGGCTAAGAAGCCTTTCGCATCCTGGTTGATTTGGCGGGTGGTCAAAGTCATTTCTTGAGAGCGCCCAGATTAGGGGTTTGATGAGGTCCTGTTGTATGGGTTGCAGCCCTTAATACTTCAACTCCTGGGAGTCTTTCAGCATCCTAAGAGGATCGCTGGGCTTCGTGAGGAAGACAGACTAATAAGGCAGAGTAATCGTCTAAGTCAACTTCCTTACCAGGTACCTTTATATATTTGGGTTTTGTTATGATATAACTGTCAAAAACTCTAAGCATATACGCTGTAAACTTAATTAACTCTGGTCTCTACCCACCACCATGGGTGTGAATCAGCCATTATATATTCACCGGCTAAGTTAAATATTTAAAAATGATATTTTAATTATAAAATAAATTTTTGAATATACTTACCCGGTGAATATATAAATTAAATGCCCCCCTTCCTCCCCGATAGAGACCCAGCGGGATGAGAAAAATTGGGTCTGTTTACATGTATATGCGGTATCTGGCCGATAGTTGGCGCTAGTGGGCACACCCACAACCTTCATAGCGATTGCTCGCGAGTTTTTGGTGTGTTTTTCTGTTGAGCCGCCGGAGGCTCAGCTATTATATATTCACCGGGTAAGTATATTCAAAAATTTATTTTATAATTAAAATATCATTTCTAATCAGGTCGTTGAATCGGTGGAACTTCAAGAGTTTAAACTTGCAGTGAATGTTTTTATGTTGAACAGGCTGACATGAGTCTCTTTTTATAGTTTATATATGAAAAATCTATTTTAATGTTGTTCATGTTCTTAAGATATTTTATTTCAATTGTTCATTATTTTTCTTGTAGTTTATTTCATTACTGTATTTCCTTTTAATCATTGAGCTATTTTTTCCTGTTGGAGCAATTGGGTTTATAGAATCTTGCATTTCCAACTAGGGTTGTAGCTTAGCTAGTAATAATAATGAAATGACTCAGATTTGTATGGTTAGGAAAAATACAAATTACTTAGAAAATTTAGGATTTCATTAATTCATCCATCCAGACCAACCCAACATCAATAAAGTAATCGGAATATAGCATTCTCATTAACTCTTTAAGCTTAGCTACCCAGGGTAAGCTTGCTTGGGTTGGCAGAGGTTGTAAGGATTGAATTTTTCCTCACACTTGAGCCTTGAGTCTTCACTTTGCACATGGTATTGAGCCATCTAAACAGGTTGTCGTATTTGATGAATTTGCACATTTGCCTTGAAAAATTGCAGTTCTACAATAGTCTAAGTTGATAAGAGAGGGTTATTTTAGTTTGAAGAATTGTCTCCACAACCATTTAGTGTAGTCTGTAATTATAGTGTATTGCATTAATTTGTAGAAATAAGGTGTACCTGTGAAAAATACCATGTACTGTAGTTTGCTCCTTCATCATTCAATCTAATTTTATTTTAATTTCAGGTGAATGCAGTCAAGGTGGAAAGTTACTGATTGACCAGCTTCATTATGCAGTTGCCCATCAGAATATTGTTTCTTAAAAGTTCACAATTAGTAATTCAAAGTTACTGTCATTCAGCAGAAGCAAAACTTATTAGAAACTACAGTGTTATTGGAGGTGTCTCATCAGCTGTGGTTACAAAATGCAGTACCTGGAAAGATCTGGCAAAGACTTTTCTTGAGAAAGCTACAAATAGTCCAGATAGTTTAGAAAACAAGTATATACCTATGAAAAGTAGCAAAGGAAAGTCAAAAGCATCAGAGGTAACATTGGCTTATTTTTTATTTTACTTTACCATAACATATCATTTTAAATATTTAACTTAGCCGGTGAATATATATAGCTGCAACTCTGTTGCTCGACAGACAAAAAACAGTAAAAACTCGCCAGCGATCGCTATACAGGTTGCGGGTGTGCCCACCAGCGCCAACTGTCGGCCAGATACCATACTCGATGTAAACAAAGACTCAATTTCTTCTCTGTCGACGTGTCGACAAGACGTACTTTACTCGCTGTTGAAACCTGGAGTTTTTCCCATCATATTTGGTGAAGTACTTTAATTTGGTTATGAGCTTTCGCAGTACAGGGTTTTTCTTCAAATAAATCCTTGAACTCTTTTTTGTATCGGATTCATTGTTGATGACTTAGATCGTTTTTTGGAATTTTCCCTTGACCAATTCAAAATGGCTGACCTTTCACAAGTTCCCAAGTTTAGAAAATGCAATGCTAGGGACTGTCATAGGCGTCTTCCAAAGGCTTCTCTCGACCCTCACACTGTTTGTTCCAATTGTCGGGGTAAAACCTGTCAATTGGAAGATCGGTGTGAGGAATGCGTGGGCCTTTCGGAATTCGATTTTATCGAATTTGAGAAGTATACACGCAGACTAGAGAGAGATAGGGTAAGGAGAAGTTCTTCTAGGTCGGTAGATTTTTCCTCTCCTCATGCCCCAAAACCTAATCCTTCCCCTGTAGTGGTTGTTCCTAACCCCCCTCCTAGCACTCAGGAACCATCGATGGCTGACATGATGCGTGCTATCCATGCCTTGGGGGAGAGAGTTGAGTCCCTTGCAAGTGACCGCAATCAACTCATGGCGGATGTTAAGGAACTAAAGTGCCAAAGTGCCGCGAGAAGTGATAAAGTGCCTAGTGTTTCTCAAAGTGTTGTGAACAGTGTTGCGCTTGAGGGTTCGTCTGTTCGTGCCTATCGTCCTCCTAGTCCGGGACCTCTTGCAAGCTCCCAAGCCAAGGGGAGAAGCAATGTCGTACGACTCATGGGTTCGAGAGGCCGTGATCAGCGAACAGACGTTCCCTCTATGGTATCAGGCGTATCTCCCCAAGATCGCCCCTACCAACGTAAGACGAGAGAGCCCGTTTTTACCTCGTCGTCCGAAGGTGTTTCTCGTAAGAAACTTTGGACCAAGGTCTCACGACCTTTGAAGCGTAAGTCGGTCCCTTCAGGACAAGTCCAACGTCCCGGTTGTAGCCACTGGGTCAGTTCGGACTCGTTGCCGTCATCTGATGACTGCTCGCCGCCTAAGAGAGGCAAAGCGGTACCGCCTCAGTTGTTCACCCCGTCTGTTGCCGCTCCTGCTGCCGTAGACCCTAAATGAGTATTGCTGGAGGACATGCAGTCCAAGCTTGCGTCCTTGATGGAGGACTTCAATGCGGAGAAGGTTGCTGCTGAACCTTCTGGCCAACAACCATCCAAGCGGTCTGTTGTGCGTCCTGTTGACGCTGAGGTAACTTTCTCGCGTCTACCAGTTGAGGTTGTACCCCCACCGATGCGACCCAGTGTGGCTTGCCAGCCGCACGTTGACGTTAGGCGACGCACGGAGGTGGTTGTTGACGTTCAGGACGTTCAACAACCATCAGAGGTGACTTGTTTTGACGCGGTGCGTCAACCTCCGCAACCCGGTATGGTGTTGACTGCACAACCCAGACGGTCTAAACAGTCTCGGGTGGACGCTGTGCGTCCTCGCGCACCCATGGTTGTTGACAGTTCACAGACTGTGCAGCAGTTCCATGACGTTGCGTCCGGATCCGTCACGCATGCACCAGTGCGACCGGACTCAGCGAGCCAAACGTTGCCCACCCCGTTGCCGTTTCCTCATCAGTTTTCGGATGAGGAACTATCAGATGAGGACGTTGCTGAACCACAAGAGGATCAACCTTCAGAACTTGACGAACCTAAAGCAACTCAACCATCATTGGACTTTAGAAAAGTCATGGCTGTATTTAAGGAGTTGTTCCCTGACCACTTTGTTTCTGTGGCTCCTCGTTCGCCGCCGTCAGAGTTTGTGTTAGGCGTGCCTGCTACCACACCTGCCTTTACTAGACTCGTTCTCTCTCGTTCATCCAAGAGAGCTTTGCGGCTGTTGGGAGATTGGTCAGAGACTAAGAAGAGTTTAGGAAAGACAGCATTTGCCTTTCCCCCATCTAAACTCTCATCTAGATCGAGCGTCTGGTATGCCACGGGAGAAGTTCTCGGCTTGGGAGTTCCTGCCTCTGCCCAGGGCGACTTCTCAAGTCTTGTAGACTCTCCCCGCCGCCTTGCCATGAGACGCTCGAAGATTTGTTGGTCACCATCGGACCTGGACCACCTTCTTAAAGGTATTTTTAGGGCTTTCGAAGTCTTTAACTTCCTAGACTGGTGCCTAGGAGCCCTGAGCAGGAAAATCTCTTCTGCAGATAAGGATGTTTCCTTGCTCATTATGTCCTGCATGGACAAGGCCGTCCGTGATGGGTCCAACGAGCTAGCCGCCTCATTCACGTCCGGAGTCCTGAAGAAGCGAGAGTCACTATGTTCTTTCCTGTCTGCTGGAGTGACGCCATGCCAAAGATCCGAGCTACTCTTTGCTCCCCTTTCCAAGAGCCTGTTTCCGGAAGTCTTGGTAAAGGAAATTGCCTTATCTTTAGTTCAGAAGGACACCCACGATCTAGTTGCGTCCTCGGCTCGCAAAGCTCCCCCTTTGCCTACATTGTCTGCTAGACCGAGGTTAGACACTCCAGCGTCTCGCTTTATTCTGCCCTTTCGTGGCAGAGCCTCCAGCAGAGGAGGTGCTCGTGCCGAAGGGAAGCGAGGGAAGAGGAAAGGATCCAAGTCCTCTAAGGGCAGAGTCTGACTGCCCACAACTTCAGACAGCAGTAGGAGCCAGACTCAAGAACTTCTGGCAAGCCTGGGAGAAGAGAGGCGCAGATCAACAATCTGTGAAGTTACTCAGAGAGGGGTACAAGATCCCTTTTGTACGCAAACCCCCTCTAGTGACGTCCCCCATCGATCTCTCTCCCAGGTACAGAGAGGTAGAAAAGAGACAAGCCCTGAAACTGGAAGTGTCTCTTTTGCTAGAGAAGGGAGCGGTGGTCAAAGTCTCGGACCTTCAATCACCGGGGTTTTACAACCGTCTCTTCCTAGTATCAAAGAAGACAGGAGGGTGGAGACCGGTGCTAGACGTCAGTGCTCTGAATGTCTTTGTCACAAAGACGAAGTTTTCCATGGAGACCACAATGTCAGTCTTAGCAGCGGTCAGAAAGGAAGACTGGATGGTCTCGCTAGACCTAAGGGACGCCTACTTCCACATCCCCATTCACTCAGACTCCCAACCTTTTCTGAGATTCGTCTTCGAAGATGTGGTTTACCAGTTTCGGGCCCTGTGCTTTGGCCTAAGCACAGCTCCTCTCGTATTTACGAGGCTGATGAGGAATGTGGCAAAATTCCTCCACTTATCGGACATCCGAGCCTCCCTTTATTTGGACGACTGGCTTCTCAGAGCCTCTTCCAGTCGTCGCTGTCTGAAGGATCTCAAGTGGACTCTAGATCTGACCAAGGAATTGGGACTCCTAGTCAATTTGGAAAAGTCGCAACTGGTCCCATCCCAAACTATTCTGTATTTAGGGATGGAGATTCACAGTCAAGCTTTTCGGGCTTTTCCGTCGGCCCCCAGAATAGATCAAGCCCAGTTTTCAATCCAGAAGATGCTGAAGAAAGAACGCTGCTCAGTCAGGCTGTGGATGAGTCTGGTAGGGACGCTGTCATCCCTGGAGCAATTTGTATCACTAGGAAGACTACACCTCCGTCCTCTTCAATTCCATCTGGCTTTCCACTGGAAAAAGGACAAGACGCTAGAGGCGGTCTCGATCCCGATTTCCGGAAAGATGAAGTCTTGTCAGACTTGGTGGAAGGACAATATCAACCTAAGAGAGGGTCTTCCCCTGGCTGTTCAGATACCCAACCACGTTCTCTTCTCGGACGCATCGGACTTGGGCTGGGGCGCGACGCTGGACGGTCGGGAATGCTCAGGTCTGTGGAACTCGAGTCAGAGGAGCATGCATATCAACTGCAAGGAGCTGTTGGCAGTTCATCTGGCCTTGAAAAGCTTCGAGTATCTCCTTCGAGGCAAAGTGGTGGAAGTAAACTCGGACAACACCACGGCCTTGGCGTACATCTCCAAACAAGGAGGTACCCACTCACTGACGTTGTACGAGATCGCAAGGGACCTGCTCATCTGGTCAAAAGATCGAGACATCTCCCTAGTAACGAGGTTCATCCAGGGCGACTTGAACGTCATAGCAGATTGTCTCAGTCGGAAAGGGCAAGTAATTCCTACCGAATGGACCCTCCACAAGGATGTGTGCAAGAGACTTTGGGCCACTTGGGGTCAACCAACCATAGATCTCTTTGCAACCTCGCTGACCAAGAGGCTTCCAATCTATTGCTCTCCAGTCCCGGACCCAGCAGCAATACATATAGATGCCTTCCTTCTAGATTGGTCACATCTGGATCTCTACGCATTCCCACCGTTCAAGATTGTCAACAAGGTACTGCAGAAGTTCGCCTCTCACGAAGGGACAAGGTTGACGTTAGTTGCTCCCCTCTGGCCCGCGAGAGAATGGTTCACCGAGGTACTTCGATGGTTAGTAGACGTTCCCAGAAGTCTGCCTCTAAGAGTAGACCTTCTACGTCAGCCACACGTAAAGAAGGTACACCAAAGCCTCCACGCTCTTCGTCTGACTGCCTTCAGACTATCGAAAGACTCTCGAGAGCTAGAGGCTTTTCGAAGGAGGCAGCCAGTGCGATTGCTAGAGCAAGGAGAGCGTCTACCATTAGAGTCTACCAATCGAAGTGGGAAGTCTTCCGAGACTGGTGCAAGTCAGTTTCTGTATCCTCGACCAGTACCTCTGTAGCCCAAATAGCTGATTTTCTCTTTTACCTGAGAAAAGGACGATCCCTTTCAGCTCCCACTATCAAGGGCTACAGAAGCATGTTGGCATCGGTCTTCCGGCATAGAGGCTTAGATCTTTCCAACAATAAAGATCTGCAAGACCTCCTTAAGTCTTTTGAGACCACTAAGGAGCGTCGCTTGGCTACACCTGGGTGGAATTTAGACGGGGTACTAAGATTCCTCATGTCAGACAGGTTTGAGCCTTTACAGTCAGCCTCCCTGAAAGATCTCACTCTTAAGACTCTTTTCCTGGTATGCTTAGCCTCGGCTAAAAGAGTCAGTGAGATTCATGCCTTCAGCAAGAACATCGGATTTTCGTCGGAAAAAGCTACTTGTTCGCTGCAACTTGGTTTTCTAGCCAAAAATGAGCTACCTTCTCGGCCTTGGCCTAAATCTTTCGATATTCCCAGCTTATCGGAGATCGTAGGCAATGAACTAGAAAGAGTCTTATGCCCTGTTAGAGCTCTTAAGTTCTATTTAAATCGTACTAAACCTTTACGAGGCCAATCTGAAGCTTTATGGTGTCCAGTTAAGAAACCATCCTTGCCTATGTCAAAGAATGCTTTGTCATACTTTATCAGATTGTTAATACGAGAAGCTCATTCACATCTGAGTGAGGAAGACCGAGCTTTGCTTAAGGTTAAGACGCACGAAGTTAGAGCTGTAGCAACTTCCGTGGCCTTTAAGCAAAATAGATCTCTGCAAAGTATAATGGACGCAACCTATTGGAGAAGCAAGTCAGTGTTCGCGTCATTTTACTTGAAAGATGTCCAGTCTCTTTACGAGAACTGCTACACACTGGGACCATTCGTAGCAGCGAGTGCAGTAGTGGGTGAGGGCTCAACCACTACAATTCCCTAATTCCATACCCTTTTAATCGGTCTCTTGAAATGTTTTTAATGTTGTTTTTTATGGGTTGTCCGGAAGGCTAAGAAGCCTTTCGCATCCTGGTTGATTTGGCGGGTGGTCAAAGTCATTTCTTGAGAGCGCCCAGATTAGGGGTTTGATGAGGTCCTGTTGTATGGGTTGCAGCCCTTGATACTTCAGCTCCTAGGGGTCTGTCAGCATCCTAAGAGGATCGCGAGGCTCCGTAAGGAAGACGTACTTACAAGGCAGAGTAATCGTCTAAGTCGACTTCCTTACCAGGTACCTATTTATTTTGTTTTTGTTATATTGATAACTTCCAAAATGAAATAAAAACTCTTAGCTTATACGATGTAAACATATTTAACTGGTCTCTACCCACCACCCTGGGTGTGAATCAGCTATATATATTCACCGGCTAAGTTAAATATTTAAAAATGATATTTTAATTATAAAATAAATTTTTGAATATACTTACCCGGTGAATATATAAATTAAATGACCCGCCCTTCCTCCCCAATAGAGACGCAGTGGGATGAGAAGAAATTGAGTCTTTGTTTACATCGAGTATGGTATCTGGCCGACAGTTGGCGCTGGTGGGCACACCCGCAACCTGTATAGCGATCGCTGGCGAGTTTTTACTGTTTTTTGTCTGTCGAGCAACAGAGTTGCAGCTATATATATTCACCGGGTAAGTATATTCAAAAATTTATTTTATAATTAAAATATCATTTTTACATATACCAGTTTTGCAGTTTACAGCTCCCTTTGGACACACTTATAGAAGTACAACAGTATTTTCACATGGCCTGGCATGTATCTAAGTTGGCCATGACGTCTAGTCATGGTTTCCACTGATTCCTTTGAATCTTTAGGAAGTAGTCAACACTTTGCCTACTTTCTTCATATATTTTTATATATTTCTAAGAATTTTTTTTTATTGACTCCCTTTCATTTAATTGTTTGCATAAGGATTATCTTTGATATACTGTACTAGAATGTCAAGATATTCTTTAATTTTTTTCTTTACTTAGATTTACATCATTGCATAAGTGCATTCCTTTTAGGCTAGAAGTGCTGTAAATGTCTCTTTCAAGTCAATTTCTGTAACAGCACAATTTTCCCTGTAAACAAACCCTTTTCATCATTATTGCCTACATTGGAATTTTATCATTAGAATTTTGCTTTCCTCAGTGTTTTGTTGAATGTTATTAATGACTGCATTCTGACATAGTATTTGTGTTATGATTATTATTTTCTCTTTTTCTTTATATGATATCAATCATATAAGCTTGCCACTGAAAAGTTTGATAGCTGCATATGTTTGTAAGAGCCAGTCTTAATTATGTTATGACATCTTTCAGCAGTAAGTGGTTTGATCTTTCTAGTTCATTGACTGGCTAGTTGAGGTGTGTGGAAGGGGGTAACATTGTATACTTTACAAGCAGAACCGCTTACTTGTTATTCTGCATTTATCAATTCAAAGTGTTTATTGCTGCTGTGGTCAAGAAATTCAACATTGGATGTGAAACTTTATCGTCCTTTAATTGTTCCTTCGCGAAATATAAACCATCTTCCTTTAAAAGGGAGATGTTTTACCACTAGTTGGACACAGTCATTAGAATCGCTTAACAAATGGTTAAATGACTGGTGGAAGGAGCAGGCAAAAGTCCTACCCACCACCAGCAGGAGTAACCTCACTTTTGTTTCAGCTATAAACGAATACAGTACTAATGTACTGTTTGCTCCCTTATCAAAATTTGTCGTTTGCTTTTTATTTCAGGAAGTGCATGCCTTTTGTTGTTAATGATTGATGTGAATAAGCATGATATTCGTACATGCCCGGGAAGGCTGGTATCAGTAACCAGTTCATGAATTAACCTTCTGTAGATCCACACTCCCTCTGCGTTTCTTGTAGGGGTTATAGTTGTTTGAAATTATTCCCTTGTTCCGAGTGCTGGCTTGTTATCTCCTGTGCAGTGGTAGGCGTATGCCCTGAAGGGGAAGAAGAGTGTTAAAACCTTTGCTGCTATCTGTCTTGGCAATGCCTTAGAAGACTCCAAAAAATTCTTTTGCCGTTTTGGTCTCCTCAGTGGGTATATCGGCTGCCATTGGTTTGTCTAAGTGGATTGTGTGTCAGGAGCAAGGAGACTTCACATCTGCATCAACTGGCTTTTTAGGTTTTGGTTGTGTGTGGGGTACTCCCAGTGTTTGCTGCACGCTTCGGAAGTTGATAGCTCTTTGTCTGTCTTTCATGCACTGCTGATGATGAGTTTGACCTAAGGAAGTCTTGGTCTTCCTTAAGTCTTTCAGGTAGGCCTTCTATGACTTTGTTGAGGGAGTCTGTAGCTAAGACTACACATCCCCTTGTTCCTCAAGTGGCAGTGTTCCCCATGGTGACATCAGTGGGGAAAAGCATGGTGGTGCCCCCAGTATCAGGGACTCCAGTGGTACCCTCCCCCATCCCAAGAGGACTGTCAAGGCTCGGGGAGTGATAACTGTGCTGGCGGAAATAGTTCCAGCACAAGGAGGTGACAAGCCTCAGGGAGTGATAACTGTGCTGGCGGAAATTGTTCCAGCACAAGGAGGTGACAAGCCTCAGGGAGTGATAACTGCTGGCGGAAATAGTTCCAGCACAAGGAGGTATCAAGCCTGAGTTTGGGTGTAAGTCGGCTTGGAACCGTAAATGTTTATATCCCCAGTGCCTGAGGTTAACCCATTCTCTTACTGAATAAATTTCTCTTCCACTGATATATAATTTTAAATATTTTATAAAATTTTCTTAAACATGAATAATTAAAGAAAGATAAAAAAAATGGTAATTTTTGATGAAAAATACATTCATCGATGATGAAGGGAGTAGAAAAATCTGATGTAAATTATGTCCAGAGGCCCTCAAAGGGTTAATTTCCATGTGTAGAGAATGAAGTTCTGTACTGTACATTATTGCTGTAACACATATTTTTGTGAATATAGCATACAGTTATTACAGTATGTTCAGTACTACTATATCTTAATTTAAATCAACAGATGATTAAAAGTCTAGAACATGACTCTTCTCAAGACCTTCAATCCATTAAACAACTAAATTTTAAGAAAGTTTTATATTTTGGTTAGGAAGCAATTTTAAGAACAAATCCTTTGGAGCAGTCTTGTGAGAGAGTCTTGTTTTAAATCAGTGGTTTGATTATGGCACTTTTAATAACACTGAAGGGTCTTTTAACAAAGTTTTATACCACAAAGAAAACTATTGAAAACTTTTAAAATTAAATTGACAATTTTTTTATGTCAAAAAGTCTTTTATTTTTCTTATTTTACAGGTACGACATATTGTTGATTATCGTAAAATTCGCGCTGTTGGAGGTAACGGCGGTGATGGTTGCATATCTTTTTTAAGTGTTTTTAAAGTTGAGAAAGCTGGTCCAGATGGAGGTGATGGGGGTAATGGTGGTCATGTTGTATTTCAGGTACAGTAAATTATTTGACTTCCCACTTTGAATGAAAAGTATTTATCCATATAGTATATATATATATATATATATATATATATATATATATATATATATATATATATATATATATATATATATATATATATATATATAAGGTTTCCTGTGGTTCAGGATATGACATTTGAAATAAGTCTGTATTCCAATATACAGTATTTTTTTAATGTCCTTTGATTACCTTGCATTTTTACTCTTGTTACTGATTAAGAAATGTATATTCATCTTTGAAAACCTTTTCTTATTAGTTTTTATTTTATTTGGAGGTCTGCATATGATTGCCTGTTGTCTGCTGAAAGAATAACTAATAACACAATCTGTGTGTCATATCCCAATATAAATGCTGAGAAATAAACAAAACCATTGGTATGGCTTATTGCGTTAATCTGCTGATATGTTGAAAAATAGGCTGGAATCTACTGATTATTGTGAATTAGTCGTTATGTCTGAACCTTCAGAAGTTGCATGTTGATAGTCTAGGTAGTGATTTTGGGTTGTAGTGATATTGAACAAAATATATTCAAGAAACACTTCACTAATGAAGAAAATACACCTAGTGGACAAAATTTAACCATTAAACAAAATGTACTTGATATTCAATGAACTTATGGTAAATTGTAAACAACAAATGGTCATCTACCTAGTCAACAAAATTTACTTGGAGGAAGAATAATAATGGACTTCATCATATCTATATCCCATGCCAGCTGAATCAAGCAAAATGGAGAATTAGGTTCTTTGCTATGGTAACAGTGATGTTTTACTTCATTTAAAGTTATATCTTTTGAACTTACTAAAAGGATTCTTTTCCTTTACTTGATCCCTCATCATTTTAAGATTTCCCAGTTTCATGTTCACCCATACAGTACTTAGAAGGATGCATTCTTTAGTAGCCTGGTTTAATATACTGTACATAATCAGTATGGCAAGAAATCCCTCCCACCTAAATGTCTAAGTTAGTTATAATTTTGGTAGAGTTTTGTTAAAACAAAGAAAGATTTTGATTTTTTTTCTTAGAAGAATGCCATAAACTTAGACAGGGCCTACCACCCTACCCCTTACTTATTTTGTAGTCCTAACACAGGGAGGGAGAATAATGTTCACCTGGCCAAGTTTTGATGCTTTTCTTTCTTTGAAACGTGTGTGAGGAGGTGCTGGACGATGGGATAAGCAATTTTGAATTGATTGGATTATATATATTACATATTGAAAATTAAGTCTTGCTTTTAAAACATTCAGTTCTATTTCTATAAATCTTAGACACTACATACCTATAGAATTAATGGGAAAAAAGAAGCTATGTTCTCTTTATATGTGAAAGTTAGGTGAACTTTTGAATTCCTAGTAAAGTACAGTAGATGAAAATTTTAATATACAGTATATTGTACTACGATATGGTATCGTCTTTTGATATGTGTATAATTTATAACTACGCTGTTAGTGTGTTAATGCTTTACAGTACTGTAATTTCAATTTTTTTTCCAGGCAAAAGAAGGCATGAGGAGCTTAGCACATGTGAGCTCTTACACTCATGCACCAAATGGGGAACAGGGTAGTCATAAAGATTGTCATGGAAGGAGTGCAGATAATTTGGTGGTTAAGGTAAATCCAAATTTGTTTGCATTTTTGTTACTGTTAATAGGGACTCATAAAAAAAGTAGCTTTTTCAATGTTTTTTGATTCATCACAACCTACTCATTGTGATCACTTTCTGGAGTTCTTGTAGTTAATCAATCTTGACAGCAGTAAATGAATGCTACATTACTATTATTATTATTATTATTATTATTATTATTATTGTGAGACATCAAAGAGGTGGAGCAGGGGGGGAGGGTGGCTGCTCACCGCACTTTAGTTTTGGGGTGTCTGAATGTGCGTGGATGTAGTATGATAGAGCGTCAAAGATGTGAAAATGGAAGTATGTTTAGGAATAGAAAGATGGATATATTGACTTTGTGTGAGACAAAGATAAAAGGGAAGGGTGAAGTGACTGGTAGAGTATCTGGGATTGAAAGGGGAAGAGCAAGAGGGTTGTGGCTTTATTGCTGAGTGAATGGATGACAAGTAAAGTAGTGGAATGGAAGAAGATAATCATCTAGGTTAATGAGGGTAAGGATTAGGTTGGGTAGGGAATGTTGGGCTTTTGTTAGTGCGTATGGGCCAGGTTGTGAGAAAAGAAAAGAAGAGTGGAAGGAATTAGGTGCGTAGAAGGACTGGGTAGAAAGAATTTTGTAGTAGGCATGGGTGACTTAAAGGCTAGAGTAGGTGCTGGAGAGGTAGAAGGTGTCATTGGGAAGTATGGCGTACCAGGTGAAAATGAGAGTGATGAGAGATTGGTAGATATGTGTGTTGAGCAAGAGCTATTAATAAGTTGTAGTTTTTTTTTTTTTTTTCAAAAAGAAAAATGATAATAAGTACATAAGATTGGCAAATTGAAGAGTAGTAGAAAGGACTTTATCAGATTATTTGTTTATTACTAGAAGAATGTTTGGAAGATTGAAAGACCTGCATGTGATTAGGGTAATGGATAATGATATGTCTGATCATTTTTTGTTGGAAGGAAAATTAGTTGTAGCAAAACAGTGGGGGATATAAAAGGGGGGTAGTGAAGGTTGAAGAGTTAATAAAACTAGAGGTAAAAAGTGAATATCAAGCAAGGTTGGAAATGCCATATGACAGAGTGAAAGTGAGAGAAACGTAATTTAGAGGATTGGAAGTTAGTAAAGGAAAATTTTGTTTGGATTGCGGCAAAAGGATTGTTGGAGGCAGCATGAGGAAGGGTACTGAATGGTGGAATGATGGAGTAAAGATAAAAGTGGAAGAGAAAAAGAGGGCATTTGAAGAATGGCTGCAGAGTAATAGTGTAGAGAAGTATGGAAGATATAGAGAGAAAAATGTGGAAGTAAATCGTAAGGTAGCTGAGGGAAAGAGGGCAGCTGACTGGAGGTGGGGTCAGGGTATGGGTTGTTCATATGAAGAGAATAAGAAGAAGTTTTGGAAAGAAGGGAAGAGATTAAGGAAGGGTGGTTTGAGAATTGAAGAGACAGTGAAAGATGGAAATGGAAGGTTGTTAAAAGGAGAGGAGTCAAGGAAAAGGTGGGCGGAATATTGTGAAAGTTTACTGAATGTTGAGGATAATAGGGAGGCAGATATAATTGCTGTTGCAGGTGTTTAGGTGCCAATGATGGGAGAGGAGAATGAGAGAGAGATTACAAGAGAGGAAGTGAGGAGAGCATTAGATGAAACAAGATTAGGAAAAGCAACTGGTATGGATGGGCTGAGGACTGAGATGTTAATGGAAGTGGGTGTGACTGTACTTGAATGGTTGGCGAGATTGTTTAATATGTGTTTTATGTTGTCAATGGTACCAGTAGACTGGATGTGTGCGTGTATTGTACCACTGTATAAAGGTAAGGGTGATGTGCATGAGTGTTGTAATTCCAGGGGTATTAGTTTGTTGAGTGTGGTTGGAAAAGTGTATGATAGAGTACTCATTAACAGGATTAAGGATAAAACAGAGAATGCAATCTTAGAAGTACAGGGTGGTTTTAGAAGAGGTAGGGGTTGTATGAATCAGATTTTTACAGTTAGGCAGATATGCAACAAATATTTAGTAAAAGGCAAGGAGGTGTATGTTGTGTTTATGTGATGAGGTTAAATGGAATTGGTGAAAGGTTGTTGCAGTCAGTGAAGAGTTTCTACATAGGTAATAAAGCATGTGTAGTGAGCAAGTGGCTTCCAGTGAGAGAGGGCAGAGAGAAGGATGTGTGATGTTCCCATGGTTATTCAATTTGTTTGTTGATAGAGTGGTGAGAGGTGAATGCCCGAATGCTTGGTCAAAGATTGAAAATAGTAGATTAGAGTGATTATGAATGGGAGGTAAATCAGTTATTGTTTGCGGATGATACTGCACTGATTGTAGACTCGGAAGAGAAGCTTGGTCAATTAGTGACAGAGTTTGGAAATGTATATGAGAGAAGGAAGTTAAGAGTTAATGTGTGTAAGAGAAAGGTTATGAGGTGCACAAGAAGGAAGGGTGGTGTGAGGTTGAATGTCATGTTGAATGGAGAGTTACTTGATGAAGTAGATCAGTTTATGTACTTGGGGTCTGTTGTTGCAGAAAATGATGGAGTGGAAGCAGAAGTACATCAGAGAGTGAATGAAGGTTGCAAAGTGTTTAGGGGAAGTGAAGGGAGTAGTAAAGAAGAGAGTGATAGCCATTAATGTAAAGAGAGTTCTGTATGAGAAAGTGATGTATGGATTGGATTTGTGGGGAATGAAAGTGACGGAGAGACAGAAATTGAATGTGTTTGAGATGAAGTGTCTGAGGAGTATGGCTGGTGTATCTCGAGTAGATAGGGTTAGGAACGAAGTAGTTAGGGTGAGAACGGGTGTAAGAAATGAGTTAGCGGCTAGAGTGGATATGAATGTGTTGAGGGGGTTTGGCCATGTTGAGAGAATGGAAAATGGTTGTCTGCTAAAGAAGGTGATGAATGCAAGAGTTGATGGGAGAAGTACAAGAGGAAGGCCAAGGTTTGGGTGGATGGATGGTGTGAAGAAAGCTCTGGGTGATAGGAGGATAGATGTGAGAGAGGCAAGAGAGCATGCTAGAAATAGGAATGAATGGCGAGCGATTGTGACGCAGTTCCAGTAGGCCCTGCTGCTTCCTCTGGTGCCTTAGATGACCGCGGAGGTAGCAGCAGTAGGGGAGTCAGCATTATGAAGCTTCATCTGTGGTGGAAATGTGGGAGGTTGGGCTGTGGCACCCTAGCAGTACCAGCTGAACTCGGTTGAGTCCCTGATTAGGCTGAAGGAACATAGAGAGTAGAGGTCCCCTTTTTGTTTTGTTTCATTGTTGGTGTCGGCTACCCCCCAAAATTGGGGGAAGTGCCTTGGTATATGGATGGATGGATCACAAAATACAAACCTTTTGAGACAACTAATAAAAAGAAATTAACTGTGAAAAGTTAGACCAGTGTTTCCCAACCCATTTTGGTTGCAACCCTAAATTCATTCTTACCCTTGAGTTTGCAACCCTAATTGTAATAAAAAATGCAGCCATTTTATGTTATAATTATATATGCTTGCAAAGTGTTTATGAGCTTTTGTTATTATATTTCAGTTTATATTTTTTAGCACAATGAATTTCAATGCATTATAAACAGGAAAGACAGACTGACCAATAGAAGCAAAGAGGGCGATGGGAGGGAGGCATGTACGAGTTGTTATACAAAACATAACAAACAAGTACGATGCATGCAATGTTTACTTTTTCTGAAGAACAAATTTTCTTAAGAAGTAACAGATGTGACAATGTTCAGCAGTCAAGTGCGGGGATTGTATATGAAAGTATAGGTGTTTTATGACCGCACCTCTTTTGTTACTATGCATCCAGTAGAATCTTTACTTTGTCCTACTAAAGTAAATCCATTACATTAATAGAAATACAAATGTGTACAACTATGAATTATTAAGATACTGTACGTATATATTTGAAAGAGACACTGATTATCCTCAAAATACCCTCGTGATATTAATTTGGGTCGGAACTCTTTAGTTGAGAACCGCCGAGTTAGACTGACTCAAAAAAATTTCAGTGCAGTAATCCTTTTCCTATCATTGGTGTTAGGTTCCATACACACATATGCACACCTTGCAATAATGTAGGTGAACACAGCAAAGCAGATACAGTAACTTATGGTATTGTATGTCTTTTTTCATTAATTTTCAAATATCTTCATATTTTATAAATTTTCCCTATTCTCTTATAAATTTGTTTTATTCTCATAAGCTCTTTTCAAATCAAACTTACTTTTACTGTAGACACATACTCACATATTAAAGAGAAACTTAAAATTTAATGCAATACTATACTTACCAATGAAAATATGTAAACACACACACACTCTCTCTCTCTCTCTCTCTCTCTCTCTCTCTCTCTCTCTCTCTCTCTCTCTCTCTCTCTCTCTCTCTCTCTCTCTTGCATTCAGTGTTTAGGCTAGGCCTATGTCTTAAAGATTAACATGGGTCTGTGGTTACATCTTTAATTCACTCATCATTGTCTTATAGAGGAGGGAATAGATGGAATCCAACTTAGGTTTTATTATATATCTTTCTAGTAATAATGATTTAAATGTTTCAGTATCTTTAGTTCCCAAACATTTTATGATGTACTGTACAGTACTGTATAATGTAGAAAATGTTACAAATATTTAATCATAAGATTTTTTACCGATATTATTTGGTGAATCTATTTCCTGCAATATAAAAAAAATTAAAATTTGCCATTGTTACTTTTTTCAGGTTCCTATTGGAACAACTTTCAAATACAATGGTTTTACTGTTGCAAGCTTAGAAGAAGATGGTAGCATGTTTGTAGCAGCACGCGGTGGTGCGGGGGGAAAGGGTAATGCATTTTTCACCACAGATGTGTAAGTTTGTTTATGATTAATTGATAAAGAAATACTCTTAAAAGTTAAGATAATCTTCTAGTTTAATATTCTTTTATTATCAGCATTAGTTTAAAAATTGTAGTACAATTGATTGTTTAATGAAGCAGGAGAAACATGCTAATACAGTAAAATACTATTGCCATAAAACAGGTTTGTTCCGTAACTGGAATGTAAACCACGCTTTTTCAATATTAATCTTACCCGATGATCATGTAGCTGTCAACTCTGTTGCCCGACAGAAAAATCTAAGGTCGGGATACGCCAGCGATCGCTATACAGGTGGGGGTGTACATCAACAGCGCCATCTGTCGAGCAGGTACTCAGGTACTTCTTGTCAACAAGAACTCAATTTTTCCTCTGTCGTGCCACCGGCAAGACCTACTTGGATACGCTGTTGTTTCTGGAGTTGTTTTCACGATTTTGGTGATGTATTCGCTCTAGATTTTAGCTTTCGCTATTCAGGAACTATTATCATTAGCTTATCAAGCTTTTTGATTAGATTTGGATTAATTGTTAATGAACTTTGGTAGATTTTGGATTTCCCCCTTGGCTAATTCAAGAATTCAAGATGTCTGACCATTCTCAAGTCCCTAAGTACAGGCAGTGTAGCGTTAGGGCTTGTTCTAGGCGTCTTCCGAAGGCCTCCATAGATCCTCACACCGTTTGTTCCAATTGTAGGGGTAAATCTTGTCAATTGGAAGATCGATGTGAGGAATGCGCTGGGCTTTCGGAATTCGATTTTAACGAATTCCTAAAGAATGCACGTAGGCTAGAGAAGGATAGGATCAGGAGGAGTTCTTCTCGCTCGTTTGATTTTTCCTCTCCCCATGCCCCTCAACCTATTCCTTCCCCTGTAGTGGTGACTCCCGACCCTGCTACTAGTGCTCAACCCTCCATGGCGGACATGATGCGTGCCATTCAGGCTCTTGGTGACAGAGTGGAGTCATTAGCTAATGACCGGAATCAACTTTTGGCCGATGTCAAAGAGTTGAAAGCGAAAAGTGCAGTGGGAAGTGTAGTGAGTGCAAGTGAAGTGCAAAGTGTCAGTGTCAGTGTTGCGCATGAGGGTACATCTGTTCGTGCCAGTCGTCCTCCCAGTCCGGGACCTCTTGCAAGCTCCCAAGCCCAGGGGAGAAGCAATGTCGAAGGACCAAAGGGTTCGACAGGCCTTGATCAGCGTACGGATGTACCCTCAGTGGTTGCGGACGTATCTGTCAGAGATCGTCCCATCCACAAACAGACGAGTGAGCCCACTCATTCCTCGTCTGTGGAAGAAGTTTCTAGGAAGAAACGTTGGACCAAGGTCTCACGACCTCTCAAGCGCAAGGTCCCTTCCGAGCGAGTCCAACGGCCCAGGTGTAGCCACTGGGTCAGTTCGGACTCGCCGCAGTCTTCCGAAGACTGCACACCTCCCAAGAGAGGTAGAGTGGTTCCGCAGCAGGCAACCACTCCGTCTGTTGCCGCACCAACCACGGTAGACCCTAAGTGGTCCATGCTGCAGACTATGCAGTCTCAGCTTGCTTCCTTCATGCAGGAGTATCGTGCTGAGAAGGTTGACACTGCACCTGTTAACCTACAACCTGCCACGGTTGTGCGCTCAGTAGATACTGCGGCTGCCTGCTCCCACACTCCACCTGTGAGAGCTCCACCACCGATGCGCAGTTGACCCTGCCAGACGCATGTTCATGCTGCACCCTCCGTTGACATGCGTGAGCTACCGCATCAGCAGTGGGAAGGTGCTGTCAAGCTGCCCTGTTTTGACGCAATGCGGCATGCTCCGCAACCCACGGCAGTCCCTCCCACGCACCAGCACTCCGCTTTTGTTGTTGCCAGCTCGCAGACTGACCAGCAGCGGCATGATGTTGGATCCGGTGCAGCTACGCATGCACCCGTGCTGCCGGATTCAGCCGTTCAGCTTTCTGCTCCACCTTTGCCACTTCCTCCTCAGCATTCGGATGATGGAGTATCTGATGACGACGAAGCTGCGCATTTGGACGATCCGCACTCCGACTTAGAAGAACCCAAGTCTACGCCTCCCTCCTTAGACTTTAGGAAAGTCCTTGGCCTGTTTAGGGAGTTGTATCCGGAACAGTTTGTGTCTGCAACCCCGCGCTCTCCTCCCTCCGAGTTCGCTTTAGGCATGCAGTCAACAGCTCCTGCCTTCACGAAACTCGTACTCGCACGCTCATCCAAGAGAGCTTTGAGGGTAATGGGAGAGTGGTTGCAGTCCAAGAAGCAACTGGGAAAGACTGCTTTCATCTTTCCGCCTACCAAGCTTGCTTCCAAATCTAGCGTCTGGTATGCCACGGGAGAGGAACCCGGCTTGGGAGTTCCTGCCTCTGCCCAGGGCGACTTCTCAAGTCTGGTTGACTCTCCCCGCAGGTTGGCTATGAGACGCTCCAAGATTTGCTGGTCCTTCTCTGACATGGACCATCTGTTGAAGGGAGTTTTTCGTGCTTTTGAGATCTTCAACTTCCTCGACTGGTGTTTGGGAGCGTTAAGCAGAAAGACTTCCCCTTCGGATAAGGACTCTGCCATGCTTATCATGTCTAGCATGGACAAAGCCATTCGGGATGGGTCTGGTGAGCTTGCGGCTTCGTACGTGTCGGGAGTGCTTAAGAAGAGAGATCACCTTTGCTCCTTCTTGTCTGCGGGGATCACACCATGCCAGAAGTCGGAGTTGATGTTTGCTCCGCTTTCTAAGTGTCTCTTTCCGGAAGAGCTGATCAAGGGGATTGCTGCCTCGTTGATCCAGAAGGATACCCATGACCTGGTGGCGTCCTCCACACGTAAAGTCACAGCTTTACCTTCCGTGCCTAGACCTAGGATGGACACACCAGCGTCTAGGTTCATCCCGCCCTTTCGTGGCAGAACCTCCAGCAGAGGAAGTACCCGTTCCGACAGTCATCGGGGCAAAAAGAAGAAGGGTTCCAAGTCCTCAAAAGGCAGAATCTGACTGCCTACCTCTCCAGACAGCAGTGGGAGCCAGGCTCAAGAACTACTGGCAGGCTTGGGAGAGCAGAGGTGCAGACGCTCAGTCTGTGAAGTTGCTAAGAGAGGGGTACAGGATTCCGTTCTGGCGCAATCCCCCTCTGGCAACTACTCCCATCAACCTCTCTCCCAACTACAAGGAGGAGGACAAGAGGCTAGCCTTGCAGCAAGAGGTGTCTCTCTTGCTACAAAAGGGAGCGGTAGTCATAGTCCGGGACCATCAATCCCCGGGCTTCTACAACCGTCTCTTCCTGGTAGCGAAGAAGACAGGAGGGTGGAGACCGGTGCTGGACGTCAGTGCTCTCAATGCTTTTGTCACCAAGCAGACGTTCACCATGGAGACGACGAAGTCGGTTCTCGCATCGGTCAGGAAGGAAGACTGGATGGTCTCGTTGGACCTAAAAGACGCGTACTTTCATGTCCCCGTCCATCCAGACTCCCAACCTTTCCTAAGGTTCGTCTTTGGAAAGGTCGTTTACCAGTTCCAAGCCCTGTGCTTTGGCCTAAGCACGGCACCTCTTGTGTTTACCAAACTGATGAGGAATATTGCCAAATTCCTTCACTTGGCAGACATCAGAGCCTCCCTCTATTTGGACGACTGGCTTTTAAGAGCTCCGTCAAGTCGTCGCTGTCTGGAGAATCTCAGATGGACTATGGATCTGACCAAGGAATTGGGTCTCCTGGTCAATATAGAGAAGTCCCAACTCGTCCCATCCCAAACCATCGTCTATCTAGGTATGGAGATTCAGAGTCGAGCTTTTCGGGCTTTTCCGTCGGCCCCCAGAATCAGTCAAGCCCAAGAATGCATCCAGAGCATGCTGAGAAGGAACCGATGTTCAGTCAGGCAGTGGATGAGTCTAACAGGGACGCTTTCATCGCTGGCCCAGTTCATTGCGTTAGGGAGACTCCACCTCCGCCCCCTTCAGTATCATCTAGCTGCTCACTGGAGAAAGGAAATGACGCTAGAAGCGGTCTCAGTTCCTATATCCGAAGAGATGAGGTCTGCGCTGACGTGGTGGAAGAACAGCATTCTTCTCAAGGAAGGTCTACCATTGGCTGTTCAGACCCCCGACCACCTTCTCTTCTCGGACGCGTCGGACACGGGCTGGGGTGCGACACTGGACGGACGGGAATGCTCGGGAACGTGGAATCCGGAGCAAAGAACACTTCACATCAACTGCAAGGAACTTTTGGCAGTCCATCTGGCCTTGAGAAACTTCAAGTCCCTCCTTCTAGGCAAGGTGGTGGAGGTGAACTCCGACAACACTACAGCCTTGGCGTACATCTCCAAGCAAGGAGGGACTCATTCGAGGAAGTTGTTCGAGATCGCAAGGGACCTCCTCACCTGGTCAAAAGATCGAAAGATTTCACTGGTAACGAGGTTCATTCAAGGCGATATGAATGTCATGGCAGATCGCCTCAGCCGGAAGGGTCAAGTCATCCCCACAGAGTGGACCCTTCACAAGAATGTTTGCAGCAGACTATGGGCCCTGTGGGGTCAGCCCACCATAGATCTGTTCGCTACCTCGATGACCAAGAGGCTCCCGAATTATTGCTTACCGATTCCGGACCCAGCAGCAGTTCACGTAGATGCCTTCCTTCTGGATTGGTCCCATCTAGACCTGTATGCGTTCCCTCCGTTCAAGATTGTCAACAAGGTACTGCAGAAGTTCGCCTCTCACGAAGGGACACGGTTGACGTTGGTTGCTCCCCTCTGGCCCGCGAGAGAATGGTTCACCGAGGTACTGCAATGGCTAGTGGACGTTCCCAGGACTCTTCCTCTAAGAGTGGACCTTCTGCGTCAGCCGCACGTAAAGAAGGTACACCCAAGCCTCCACGCTCTTCGTCTGACTGCCTTCAGACTATCGAAAGACTCTCAAGAGCTAGAGGCTTTTCGAAGGAGGCAGCCAGAGCGATTGCCAGAGCAAGGAGGACATCCACTCTCAAGGTCTACCAGTCAAAATGGGAAGTCTTCCGAAGCTGGTGCAAGGCGAATTCCGTTTCCTCAACCAGTACCTCTGTAACGCAGATAGCTGACTTCCTTTTACATCTAAGGAATGTAAGATCCCTGTCAGCTCCTACGATCAAAGGTTACAGAAGCATGTTGGCAGCAGTCTTCCGCCACAGAGGCTTAGATCTTTCCACCAACAAAGATCTACAGGACCTCCTTAAGTCTTTTGAGACCTCAAAGGAGCGTCGGTTAGCCACACCAGGCTGGAACCTAGACGTGGTTTTAAGGTTCCTGATGTCAGCAAGGTTCGAACCGCTTCAATCAGCCTCTTTTAAGGATCTCACATTAAAGACTTTTCCTCGTTTGCTTAGCAACAGCTAAAAGAGTCAGTGAGATTCACGCCTTCAGCAGGAACATAGGTTTTACATCTGAAACGGCTACATGTTCCTTACAGCTTGGTTTTTTAGCTAAAAACGAACTTCCTTCTCGTCCTTGGCCCAAGTCGTTCGAGATCCCAAGCCTGTCCAACTTGGTTGGTAACAAACAAGAGAGAGTACTATGCCCAGTAAGAGCTCTTAAGTACTATCTAAGACGTACAAAGCCATTACGAGGACAATCAGAAGCTTTATGGTGTTCTATTAAGAAACCTGCTTTACCGATGTCTAAGAACGCAGTTTCTTATTACATCAGGCTTTTGATTAGAGAGGCCCATTCTCATCTGAAGGAAGAAGACCATGCTTTGCTGAAGGTAAGGACACATGAAGTTAGAGCTGTCGCTACTTCAGTGGCCTTCAAACAGAACCGTTCTCTGCAGAGTGTTATGGATGCAACCTATTGGAGAAGCAAGTCAGTGTTCGCATCATTCTACCTTAAAGATGTCCAGTCTCTTTACGAGAACTGCTACACCCTGGGACCATTCGTAGCAGCGAGTGCAGTAGTAGGTGAGGGCTCAACCACTACATTCCCATAATCCCATAACCTTTTTTAATCTTTCTCTTGAAATGCTTTTATTGTTGTTTTTGGGTTGTACGGAAGGCTAAGAAGCCTTCCGCATCCTGGTTGATTTGGCGGGTGGTCAAATTCTTTCTTGAGAAGCGCCTAGATTAGAGGTTGTGATGAGGTCCTTTAGTATGGGTTGCAGCCCTTCATACTTCAGCACCTAGGAGTCGCTCAGCATCCTAAGAGGATCGCTAGGCTCCGTAAGGAAGACGTAATTAAAAAGGCAGAGTAATGGTTCAAGTCGACTTCCTTACCAGGTACTTATTTATTTTATGTTTGTTATTTTGAATAACTGCTAAAATGAAATACGGGATACTTAGCTTCTAATGTTAACATGTATGCTGGTCTCCACCCACCCCCCTGGGTGTGAATCAGCTACATGATCATCGGGTAAGATTAATATTGAAAAATGTTATTTTCCTTAGTAAAATAAATTTTTGAATATACTTACCCGATGATCATGAATTTAAGGACCCTCCCTTCCTCCCCATAGAGACCCAGTGGACCGAGGAGAAAATTGAGTTCTTGTTGACAAGAAGTACCTGAGTACCTGCTCGACAGATGGCGCTGTTGATGTACACCCCCCACCTGTATAGCGATCGCTGGCGTATCCCGACCTTAGATTTTTCTGTCGAGCAACAGAGTTGACAGCTACATGATCATCGGGTAAGTATATTCAAAAATTTATTTTACTAAGGCAAATAACATATTTAAAAGAGGTATTACTTTCGGCGTAGCTGAAATGACGAGCCATCAATTTTTAACCAGGGTTAACTATCCATACCGCTAATTAGCGGGGGTAGGTGACGGTAGCTTGCTACCCCCCCCCCCCCCCCCACACACACACCTGTGATTGAGCTCAATTTGCTTTTGGCTCGGATGGTGAACGGACGTTGCCGCTCTTCATCTTTGCCAAATATTGGCCGCTATTAGTGACTTTTGTATTTTCTTTTTCTCTTAATGTGTGTGTGTGAAGTTGACTTCTGCGACCATGCGCACCTGGCCTGGACTCTCCGGCCGCCCTTGTGGGACATTTATATCGGCGGTGAAGACTGATCCTCACACCTTATATCCCTTATGCAGAGGTCAACGGTGTGATAGCGTAAATAGGTGTAATGAGTGTTGAGAGTGGTCTTCCTCCCAGTGGGAGAGGTTTGCGCGACGGCGGAAGAAGAAGTCCAAGCGGGATATTTCTCCTTCGAAGGTTCCTTTGAAGGAAGAAAAACCCAAGGCCTCTTCTTCCGTCTCTCGACCCTCCTCCGAAGTTCCCACTCGTTCGGTCTCTTACGAGAGACCGTCGAGTAGTAGTGTAGACCAAGTTAATGTCGGCCAACCCTGGTTCTCGAGAGATGATTTTGCTTCCCCTAGCGAGGCAGCCCCACCTCTCCCCCCGGGTGAGGCCTTGTCATTTACCCCTCTTTTACAGATTTGGTCTTCCTTGGGACTTACGGGTCCGCCCTCCAAGGAAGCTTTGCTACAGTTCATCCGCATGGGTGCTTGTGTTAAGCAATCATCGTCGCCGTCAGAGGTAGATCCTCTGACCCTTGTCAACGTTATTGTGTCAGAGGTGTCTCATGCGGTATCATGCAACTCCTCTGCACATCCAGACTCTCCAGCAGTTGCTGCCGACTTAGTTTCCCCCGTTCCTGAACATCCTTCGAGGTGGAAACTAAGTTCGTCTGTCTCTCCTGCAAGTGTTTCTTCCCCTCCGGGGTGTTCACTTATAGAGACTCCTCTTCGGAGGATTGCTGCGGCGCACGGTTAGATTGCTGATCCAACGGCCCTCAGAGGGCGCATTCGTTGGAAAGCACGCCTTCCACTTCGCCTTAGAGGCAAGAGGCGCCTCTTTGGTTCATCGTCGTCGCAGCCGTCCCCTGCAGAGGAGCCTCCGCTGCAGTCATCTGACCTTCATTCATCGATCGTCACTGCTCCTGCAACTAATCTTGTGACTTCGGTCGTGGACACCTCTGCTGATCGTTCACGATCCCCTTCGGTGGATGGTCGCCCTTACAAAGGGCACGTCGACCATCCACCCTCCAGACCTGCCGACCTGCCATCACCGTTCCTGTTGCTGGTAGAGCTTATTGTAACTATACCAAAGTGCGCAGCTGCGCGCTACAGCCCTGCAGCTCGCCAACCGACAGGACTTCAGCGCTCATCAGCAGCTCGTCAGACTGCTCGTCAACACTCTACAGTGCTTCGGCGCGCCCCTTCACCTGCTCGCTCTCATAGAAGGCAGCAAATTCATGCGCCTGCACGCCAACATTCTCCTGCACGTCAGCGCTCTCTTGTGCGCCAACGTTCACCTGCGCACCCTACGCTCACACGCCCATGGTCGCCCACGCGCCGGTGCACTACAGCGTGCTTGCGCTCTCCTGCACACCCACGATCTCCTGCGCCTACGCGCCAGCACCTAACTGCGTGCCAGTGCTCTCCTGCGCGCCCACGCGCAGGTGCTTTCCTGCGCGCCCTTACTCTCCCACGCGCAGGTGCTTTCCTGCGCGCCCTTACTCTCCCACGCGCAGGTGCTTTCCTGCGCGCCCTTACTCTCCCACGCGCAGGTGCTTTCCTGCGCGCCCTTACTCTCCCACGCGCAGGTGCTGTCCAACGCGCCAGCGCTCTCCTGCGTGCCAGCCTGTGCGCCAATTATCTCCAGCGCACCAGCACTCCCCCACACGCCAGCCTGTGCGCCAGTACTCACCTGCGCGTCAACAAATGCCTGCGCGCCACTATTCTCCGGCGCACAAAAACTCTGTAGGTGAGACAGGAGGCACAATGCAGCTCTCACCTGCACGCCGGCGCTCTCCTGGACATTCGCGCTCTCCTGCGCGCCAAATCTTTCCTACGTGCACGCACAGAGACATTCGCACGCGCCAACTTTCACCTGCGCACGCGCGCCAATACTCTCCCGCGCGCCAATATTCTCCTGCGCTCGTGCACCAACATTCTCCTGCGCTCGCGCACCAACAGGTACGGGCACAAGTTCTACACCCGGCAAGGTCACCATTGCCTCATTCCCCTCGTCGCAAACGTATTCCAGCGTGCCCTGCGGGAGAAGGGAAACAGGCACATGCAGAGGGGTTCAGGATCCCTAAACTGCCATCTAAGGCAGACCCACCTATTACGGTGACTCCTCGTAGGGAACCTTCGGTCCCTTTTCCTTCAGGGGATCTGTCTTACAGTGCATCAGTCAGTCAGCAGCCTTGGTTCAGTGCCTTAGTCAGAGCTGTAACACAAGCATTCAAGCCCGTCCTGTCCGACCGCTCATCAGAGCAACCTATAGCTCAAGACACGGAACCATGGTTTCCTCTACCCCTTTGAAGAGGTAAAGAGGAGTTTCCGTTGTGGTCACTTCCTCGAGGGTGAAGCTGACTCCGTGCAGACCATCAAGGCTAGTCCCTCCAGTCTCTCCCCAAGGATACACGCAGTTCCCTTCACCAAGGGAATTGCGTGAGGAGAGAGACTCTTCCATCGCACCATTGGAGGAAACCTCCCTTCACACGGAGAGTTCCTCTTAATCTGAGACCAGGAGGGACATGACACTCAGGCCTTCGATGTTGGAGTCTTACCTCCTTCCTCGGAAGGAGTCCAAAGACTCCAAGACTCTGCCAAAGTCCTCCACTAGGGCTAAAACGGAGACAGCCAGCCACTCAAGGAATGTTCGCGACTCACCCCAAGAAGAGCTCTTGGGGATAGAAGGAGACTTCTCTGCGAGTCCATCAGGAGGAGACCAACAAGAATCAGAACATGCATTCTGGCTGGTTCTAACTCTAATGAGGGTTCTCAATGGGTTTTCCAACCCAGAGATACCCCCTCGAGAGGAAAAAAACACGGTCTTAGACTGCGTCTTCGCCACTCAGAAACACTCAAAGACCAGTGCAGCCCTGCCCTGGTCTCAAGGGTTGAAGAGTACCAGGGACAAGATCACCCAACAGCTCTCCAAATTTGCCTCCTCCAACCGTGCCGGCTCTACGAACGAGCTCCTCCCTCCTCCTCGCGTACAGCAAAGGAGATACTTTGAGATCCTGGAGGAACCCAGTTCAGCTCTTCCACTTCACCATTCTCTGGAAGACCTAACCAGGGAGGTCCCTCTTGAGAGACTCTCCAGCCGGCAGGTCTCGTTCTTGGCGGCCGAAGTCCTTAACCAGGAAAAGGTCATTAAGTATGCGATGCAAGCTACTTCGTGGCTGAACATCTGGTTAGGGACCTTAGGTATCCTGATACGATCCGAGGATTTTTCCAAGGAGCGTACCAGGAAGGTAATGGAGACCTTTATACTCTCAGGCACTCGCACAATCGAGTTTCTTGCCCACCAAGTTTCGAACTTGTGGGCAAACACTATCTTGAAAGGTCGAGATGCAGTGTCTGAGAGGTTCCACCAACAGGTCCCAAGCATTGAGATAAATAGGCTCAGACATTCCTCCCTAGAGGGGTCCCATCTGTTTGAGCCTAAGGACGTGGAACTTGCTGCTGAGAGGTGGCGGAAGTCTCATCGAGATTCCCTCCTCCATAGGGCTTTAACAATTAAGCCTTATAAACCTCCAGCACCTGAGCAGTCCCGTCCAACCAAGACAGTAACGACGAAACCAGCAGCGAAGACAGTGGTGTCTAATAAGCCCTTTCCTGTCAAGGACAGGAAAGGCAAAAAGTCCTCCAGGGGAGGAAAGAATCCTAGAGGGAGCAGCCGAGGCCGCAAACGCTAGGCTAGGCACTTCCCCTGCGTTTCCACCAGTGGGGGGGATGCCTGCAAAGTTGCTCAGAGAGGTGGAAGCAACTCGGGGCCGATTCCTGGACAATATCCATGATCCGTCTAGGATTTCGCGTCCCGTTCATAACATTTCTACCTCCCCTGACCAGGAATCCAGTGTCAATAGACTCCCTTGCCATGGGATCGGCAGGGAGGCAGGCCCTTCGGGCAGAAGTCCAGACCCTGTTGAAGAAGGGTGCTCTCCAAGAGCTCCTAGACGGGTCCCCAGGCTTCTTCAGTCGACTCTTTCTTGTAAGAAATGCATCTGGAGGCTGGAGACCAGTCATCGACCTCTCAGCCCTGAACAAGTTTGTCAAACAAACTCCGTTCAGCATGGAGACGGCAGACACGGTCAGACTAGCAGTAAGACCTCAGGACTTCATGTGTACACTGGACCTAAAGGACGCGTACTTCCAGATCCCAGTTCATCCGTCTTCAAGGAAGTACTTAAGATTCAGCCTAGACAACAGAAAGTACTAGTTCAAGGTGCTTTGCTTTGATCTTTCCACAGCACCCCAAGTTTTCACCAGAGTGTTTGCCCTAGTGTCATCTTGGGCACACAGGATTGGCATCCGTCTCCTCTGTTACCTGGACGACTGGCTAATCCTAGCAGACTCGGTGTCATCCCATCTTCAACACCGAGACAAACTTCTGAGACTTTGCCAGGATCTGGGGATCATGGTAAATCTCGAGAAGTCTTCTCTGCTTCCTACACAAAGACTGGTACAGTACAGTACCGAATTATGCGTATTCGAATTATACAATTCCCCATTTATGTGGTCACTATTTTTCAAAATTAAATTTTCTGTATTTGCGAAGCTGTTCAAAGTCTGCGTGTTATACACTACAAAATGTATCAAATCTATTGTCTTTTTAATTATATTGGTAGCCCTAAATACGGTAGTTGATACTAAATGTTACAAAACGATATTAACCTTACATCTTTTTAACATAATTTCATAATAAATAGCCTATTTAAGGATAAAATTCCACATCAACAATGAAATCAACTTTAACTGTGCGAGTCCAGCTGACAAAATATAAACAGAATTGTGGTTACGTTCTCGGCAATCTTTATCTTTCTCTAACCTTTCGATAATTTCAATAAAGGGATTTTGACGAAGGAAAAATCTATTTCTGGGCCAAAGACCTGTGCCGCCCAGTGAAATGCTCCTTTTACATCATTTCTAAGGTAAAAACTGCTATAAAATTACCAGAGAAAAAGTTGTATAGGAATGCCAGGTTGAACCCAGCTCGCTCACCTTATAAGGTGTCGGTATAATAATACTGGGGCTTGATAAATCACAACCAGAGGTCTCGCACCATTTAGAAATCTCCTCTCAATATCCGTTACAGCGAGGTGCCATTCAACACCCACCTCCGAACTCTACTACCACCAACAATCCAACCCACGCCAGTGACGTCACTCCTTTTTATAGCACTTGCTTGTTCGCACTTGTGTGTTTCTCTGAGGTGTTTTTCGGTGTTTACCCAGGATTTTGTACATGATGTTGGATTCTACTGTCTCCCCATCTAAGTTAAGTACCAGATCTATGAGTTTTGAGTCTTTGGAGGTAGCCTTGCCCTTAGTTTTATTTCTATCAAAGTTTTTTATTATTTACCATTCGTCGGCCCCACTTCGCGGCTGCCATGCTGGCTGGCTACCACCTTTCACTCGTTCTTAACGCCTTACAATTAGTCTTCTATACTGATTGTTTTTCGTTTCGAACTTTTTCGCTGGGTTTTATCAGCGATCACACCCTGTGTTATATTATTATTACATGATTATGATATTATACGTTTTTATGATATTATACTACGTATCATAGTTTTGATCTTAGGTTGGCATGCCTGCTCGCCTTCGGGCGCTCCCTAGTTGGTTACTTCGCGTTATTGCGTTTTTTACCCAGTGTTTTTATCTTTACCACCTAGTTATTTTGCTTTAGTTTGAGTGGGACTCTCGCGAGGCAGTTCTAGTTTTAATTATTTGTGTTATTATTCCGATCAGCATCTACCCGATTTAGTGTATGTTGGCCCCCCCTGTCCAGCTCGGTACTGACCCGTGCTGGAGGGCTCGGCTCGTTATTTCCCTGCCTCTTTCCCCTGCGTCCCTCTCTTACTATCTTATTTTAGCTGCATGCCTTACCTAGTTCATTATATCATATTATTTTACTTTATTCATTTATCCGTTTATGATCATTCCGTTGTTATTGTCGTGGTACATCGGCCAGGTTGGTACGCCTGGTCTCCCCGTCCCACGTGATCGCCTCCTGCCCCCTCATTAGCTTGTTCTCGCTGCAGGGGTATGGCCCCCATCCCCCTGCCTACCCCATCCCCACTCCAGGGATACCTCTCGTGTCTATGAGACTTGGAGTCAGCTGTTTTGCATTACGGGTCGAGTCCTCTCGTTCCCCAGTCACCTCCCCCCCCCCCCCCTCCCGGGGTATCTACTGACTCCTTCCCCCAGTTGGAGCCTTGAACACTAGCGAGGCTTGTTATCCTGTTTACGCTTACTCTGCCCTATCGTAGCCGTTTTTCTCCGCCGCTCTGATTGGCCATCGATCGGCTGGGGTGATTTCAGCTATGCTTTGGGTTTTTCCAGCGTGATTCCCCCCGTGACGTTCCGCACCCCACGGGACCCAGTCAATAGGATTCCCCCCGTGATGTTCCGCATTCCACGGAACCCACACGATATTAGCCCCGTTTTTATTTGCAAGGAATTCTGTTAATTTTAGCTTTCGAGCTTTGTCGAGTTTTGGGTTTTTGCTTTGTTAAGGTCCTTGTGACCGGCAGTGAGTCTCTGACTCTCCCCCTCCTCCCCCCTCCCCATTTTGTCCCGCCTACACCAGTAGGCTAGCGGTGACTCCTGGGTCTACCTCAGTTGTCTCCCCGGAGCCAACGGTATAACCATTACCCATATCATTATATCATTGTATTCTATACTCGACGATGCTCTTTTTGAATGATCATAGCTATACGGATTTGATTTATTTGCATTTTACCTTTACTAAGTGTTTTCTACCGATTACTCTTACGGTTTAGAATGTTATTCCTAGTCCTAGCCCGGCTGATGCCGGTTTATTTTTAGTACCCGGAGCCCCCGGGCTCCTCTTGGGATCCTTACCTACTATGGGATACTTATGTATCTTTAGTGTGCGGCCACGACGTGTGTAGGTCGCACGCCCACTGTGCTGTCCTAGTGGATGACTTGACCGTCTGGCATCCGGACAACTGTGAGGTCTGCTATAAGCTGGTCTCAACGGGGCCGACGAATGGTAAATAATAAAAAACTGTGATAGAAATAAACTAAGGGCAAGACTACCTCCAAAGACTCAAAACTCATAGATCTGGTACTTAACTTAGATGGGGAGACAGTAGAATCCAACATCATGTACAAAATCCTGGGTAAACACCGAAAAACACCTAGGAGAAAAACACAAGTTCGAACAAGCAAGTGCTATAAAAAGGAGTGACGTCACTGGCGTGGGTTGGATTGTTGGTGTTGAACGGCACCTCGCTGTAACAGGGATATTGAGAGGAGATATCTAAATGGTGCGAGACCTCTGGTTGTGATTTATCACGCCCCAGTATTATTATACCGACACCTTATAAGGTGAGCGAGCTAGGTTCAACCTGGCATTCCTATACAACTTTTTCTCTGGTAATTTTATAGCAGTTTTTACCTTAGAAATGATGTAAAAGGAACATTTCACGGAGCGGCACAGGTAGAGCCCAGAAATAGTGTTAATAATGGTATAAAGCATTATTATTTAGTGCAGTATATATACAGTAAAAACTTTATTGTTCCCTTCCGGTGTTCAAGGTTTTCACACAGGCTGGGTTTGTTTATCGGCAGTGAATAGCCTAAACTTCGGTAACGAGTCGGCAATATTTTGTCATCTTTTAAACAGTATAGATTTGCTTTACAAAGATTTGTTTTGTATAGTACACGATATAATTCTCTCTCTCTCTCTCTATGTAAGAAATAAAATTTTACTTCACATATGGCAACCTGAGTTTAAGAATGAAATTAACATGACTATTGTTAGTTGTAGCGATCAATTCTTCGCTTCAGGTGGTACAAGAAACAAAAACAAAGCATTCGATCACAACAGCTGATTCTCTCTCTCTCTCTCTCTCTCTCTCTCTCTCTCTCTCTCTCTCTCTTTCTCTCTCTCTCTTGTTATACAATACTTACATATAGATAAAGAAACCAAAATCGGTTTTCTTAATAAAAAGTGTCAATTAAATACGAAACGAAAAAATTATACCGTGTATACGTCCATTTCAATCGTAGCTTAAAATACGGCATTCGATTTCATCAGCAAACTACTATTTTTTAGGAAACATCATTTTATTCTAGAAAATTGCTACTCTTTAAATAGTTAATTGCACATTAAGAAAACGTGCACTTTTGTTTTTAAATAGGAGACTCGATACGTTCTCTATCTGTCCTGTGGTGGGTGCACAACAGCTGGTTTAAAACCTCAAGCTCCTTATTGGACAAGTAGCAGAAGGTTTAGAGCATTGTTACCCAGTTTTAGTCTGCGTGAATGAAAAGGTTTGACTGCCCCTTATTCTTTTCTTCATTCTCCCTTCTCTTGGGGAAAGCAGCATCCTGGATTCTCTGCATAGCTGATCTCAAACCACTGCAGGTAAACCATTCTCCCTTGTGTACCTAGTATTAAGACTAATACTGTTCTGTCCCTATACCCTGACGAGGTGGTATTGGGAAAGTCCTAGTTACACAGTTTTTCCTTCTAAAGAACTTGGAATAACTTTACCAGGACAGTCACACTTCTACATACCTCAATACACAGCTTGCGTAGGCCGCGTACCTTGTGTAGCAAGGTTTTAGCGAGGTGCAGGGACTCCTCATTTTTCTTGTACTGATACACTCAGATAAGGAGCACCGAATAAAGCCAAAAGCCAGATTGGCTGGGACGTCCACCCTTCCTAATGGGTGAGTCACCCCTATTAAATAGCGTGGTTTGTATTCCAGTTACAGAACAAATGACAAATTCGTAGATAATTTGTATTTTTCCTAACTCTACAAACCTTAGCTATTTAAGCAAACTTACCCGCCAGCCCTATCCCCCTTGAAGTCCTACCTCCAAGTAAAGTGAGCTCAATCACAGGTGTGTGAGGGGGGCCGGTAGCAAGCTACCCTCCTCTACCTCCCTAACTAGCGGTGTGGGTAGTTAACCCTCGGTAAAAATTAATGGCTCGTCATTTCAGCTACGCTGGAAGTAATACCCCTATTAAATAGCTAAGTTTTGTGTAATTATGAAAAATACTTATCTACGAATTTATCATTTTTCATAGAGTTGAATAAGATTTGTTTCTACGCGTATACAAACATTTCATCCTTTAAAATAGGGAGTGTCTTAAGCACAGCTGAAAAGCCATTGAATTGGTAATGAGGTAATTAACAGCAGGTGATGTGCACAGTTGAGTAGCCCTCACCCCACCCACCTGTTAAAGACTCTTCACTTTTGTCTTAAGCCTCAACAAGTTTGGATGTACTGTTTTGTTCTATCCAAGGCCGAAGGGCAAGAGCATAGAAAGCTCTGGAGCCAATGTACCTGTACGTACATTGCAATTCCCTCCTCCTGTGATTAGTTTCAGTGCCATTCCCCTGTGTCTGTCGCTCATCCCCTATTCCTGTGACCATGGCCTGTTGCTCCCTAGCTCTGTCTGTGTTACTAATGCCAGTGTGGGTCTTGTTGAAGCAGCCTGTGTGGAGGATGCTGGAGTCATCTTCGCTCTTATACAGGACCAAGGAGACTGGTATATCCTGGGAAGAAAAAGAGTTCAATTCTCAAGGGACTTCTTAACCACCAAAAAGTGAGTCTCCCTATTTAAAGGACCAATGGTTTGTGTATACGTAGGAACAAATAAAAAATTTTAGAATTAATTTGTATTTTTCTTAACTATATAAACCCGAGTCCTTTAAAGTTAAACTTCCCACCACAATCACCCCTATCGGTCCTGAGCTGAAAGCAGGTGGTTGGGTTAATCACCTGTGCACACCACCTACCATTAACTACCTTGTTAACAGTTTTAACAGCTCTTCCAGCTCTGCTAAAGACATTCCTTGTGATATAGGACTCGAGTTTTATAGCTAGGAAAAATACAAATTTATTTTGAAATTTGTTGTATTAGTTGTTTCTAATCAAATATGAGTACAGTATAGTACTATGTTTGGAAAAGGGTCTTCAGTGATTTTTTTTTTTTAATTAAGATTTTTTTATAGTTCCCAGCACGTTTAATTTCTAGCTGCACTATACTGTATGGAATTCTATAAATGTTATTAAATTCTTTTCATGCAATAGTACTTTGTCTATTTTTTGAAGCTTCATTCTATCTTTCATATTACATAAGTTGGTATTATTTGACTTTCATGAATACCATCTTGTGTTAAATGTGTATTATCTTCCAGGGACCAAGCTCCACGTGTATCTGAATTTGGTGGAAAAGGTGAAATGTTTGAATATGAAGTGGAACTAAAAACAATGGCCGATGTTGGTTTGGTAAGACTGAAAATTAAATTTTTCCTCATTATTAAAACTATTAGATTACATATACTTATCAGTTAAGAAAGTGGAACTGGTCCTTACCAGGATTAGTCATTGGGGACTGGTATTTTGACAGTTGAAAACTGTTTATTCCTTAAAATCCAGGTATTTATTTATGATAATCTTTTTTGGTTAAAAACTACTCTTTGTTCTTTAGTTAATGAAATGATTGCTATAGTTTTCTCTCACATTACTGTATTGCCTTTTGAAGAATCAGAGTACAGATAAAGGTCAGAGTGTAGCTGCATAGTTATAAGACAAATTTATGCAGGATATAAGCTGAATCTATGATAGATTAGTCCAAGTAGAAAAGGAACTGAGGAATATAAGGAACCTGTCTACCATTTTGAAAGTTGTTCTGATCCGAAACAGGGCACAATCAGCCAAACATTTAAGGTATCAAAAATCTGTTAAGCCATTAATATATGAAAAAGTAGTTGGTTACGGGCACTTACCTCAATGAGCGGAGAAATATTTGTAACAAGGCTACTAGCTTGGCCTTCCACCTTGAAATTCAGTGGTCTGAAAAGAGTGGACAGGATTGCAGAAAACAGGGGTCTTGCAGCAGAAGGAACTGACATAAATGCACTGTACCTGCTTTTGTCTTTCAGTCTTTTTGTTGGTTTACTTGTTGAAGGTCAACATTTAGTTTTACCTCATCTAGTTATAAGTGTCATGTAGGTTATTACCTGTGGTGGTATTCAAATATTTTGTCATCCTGTTCTATACAAATACAGTATATATATATATATATATATATATATATATATATATATATATATATATATATATATATATATATATATATATATATATATATATATATATATATATATATATATATATATATACATACATACATATGTGTGTGTCAAATTTGCATTATTTATGTCCACAAGTTGATCCGGGATTGTAGCAAATAAAATAGTCATAACTATTTCCCATATAAAATATGTAGAAAATGGTTAAACATATAATGGTGTATAGGTAATGATAAACTTAATAATATAAAGATATATCTATGTACAACTAGATATGCACTACCATGTCTAGGTTTGTCTGGTCCGTATGCACAACTGAGTAACAAATGACACGTTATCAGATGTGATGCCAGTAGGCTACTGACTATGAGTGACTAGTAGATGGTCGTCGTTCGCCAAATTAGCAAAGAAGCCATTAGATATAGAGTATATGTTAAAATAACAAAGGCCATATTTTGAATCTAGCTGCCAGTGTAATTACCTTGAACTATTACATCTTCATCTGGTAAAATATTTATTTCATTCATTTGCTAGAAATGGTAAATATTTCAGGAAATGAATTCATATGTTTTAATAAGTTATTGCTTTATTTTTATCATAATAGATAATATCATTTGAAAGGAAACATTGTGAGCAAGGAGTTATTGCTACATTTCCTGAGAATAAGTTGCTGATTAATAGTGAATATAATAATAATAAAAATAATACAGTTGTGAATAGATACAATATTATTAGTTTTATTACTTTTCTACATTATCTATCAGGAAGATCAGCAGCCTATACTACTGTACTATATAGATAATGAACTTAAAAACATCAAGGTATATCTATTTACCAGCATACTGAATACACATGTTTGAAAGTTGCGCTTTTTTAAATTGTCATTACTTTTCACATAAATTATATGTATGGTATTGCATATAAATTTCTTGATTATGTATATTTTCAGAAGGTACCAATAAAAACACTTAATATTATATTTATTATTTGGCATTAAATGTTGCTATTCTATAAAAGAAAAAAATAATAAACTTACTCTTTATCAAAGAAAAAAATATATCTTGGCTGAATCTTTTAACATAAATTTTGGAATATTTTACGTTAAATATTTCCAAATGGTGCCCTGTTCGTCATCAATGTCTTTATCTTTCTTTTTCTTCACCCTGATGTCATCATCAGAGTGTTTTCTTCTAAGCCACGTCTTGACCAAAAGTGTGAGCTCCCATGAGCTAAACTGCAGACCAATGCGATTAAATTATCATAAGATTTGCTACATTCTAACAGTAAGGCGACTACTTTCATCTGTGTTTATGATATTCACAACAACAGCATTGATCAAATTTTTATCTTTCTGTACAGTTTGATAAACCTTAGCCTTCGCAGGGTTGCTATAATTTTGTAAGACATTTTCCGTTTAGTCCAGAAAATCATTGATGCTGATTTCATGAGGAAATCAGTATCTGATAACTTGACAACGCTGGTTAACCGGTTCACCGAACTCGTGAAATTCCGTGAGACGGCTCTAACGAACCGATGCGAACCAGCTGAATCCGACTACTAATCATAAGTGATGTCTTTTGAATTTATTACTAATTACTGTGTAGATTGCTCGAGAGTGTCTTTTTTTGGGCAATCAGTATTCTCATTATCTTTGTGTTTCATGGTGGGGTAGTACTGCATTGTGATTTATATATTTCCTGTGAGGAATGCAAATGCTTTACTATTTGCTCTTATGGAAAAGTATGTTCAAATAGATTAGATTAAAAATTCCAAATGTAAAAGAAACTAACTTTTAGTTTAAGGGAAAATGCAGATAAGACTTGGGTAGAGATTATAATGAGGATAATCATGATAATGCCACTCCAGCTTTTGATGGTACAGTGAACCCTCGCTACTTCGCGGTTCGACCATCGCGGATTCACCACTTCGCGGATTTTTTCCATAACCCATATATATACAGTAACATATATACATATAAATATATATATATATATATATATATATATATATATATATATATATATATATATATATATATATATATAAATATATATATATGTATATATATATATATATATATATATATATATATATATATATATATATATATATATATATATATATATATATATATATATATACAGTATATATATATATATATATATATATATATATATATATATATATATATATATAAATATATATATATATATATATATATATATATATATATATATATACAGTATATATATATATATATATATATATATATATATATATATATATATATATATATATATACATATATATATATATATATATATATATATATATATATATATATATATATATATATATATGCAGTATACATATATATATATATATATATATATATATATATATATATATATATATATATATATATATATATATATATATATATATATATATATCTAAAGTAGGAAGATGTGATGTAGTTCTAAGGGAATAGTATGGGAAATATGTCTGGGTAATAAGCAAAGCTCTACCTCCAGTTTGTTTCTTCATTATGATCAGAGATAAATGTAAACAAAACATTGGTTGCCATTTTTTAACGTGCTTTTTAGCGTGTTTAGGAAACGCATGATATAAAATTGCCTTTAATATTTGTGCCTGTTTTAGTTTAGGGTACTGTAGTACATGCATTAAGTGTTCTGTACATTAAAGGGTAGTTTGTTAACAGTACTACGTACAAGGGAAGGTTTTAAAAGTCTGAATATACATGTTGAATAAATAGGTAAATATGGTGTCACTACTTCGCGGATTTTCACCTATCGCGGCCGCGTCTGGAACCTATCTACTGCGATAAACGAGGGTTCACTGTAATAAGCTTTTTATAGGATATCATATTTGGCTTCTTTTGTTCAATTGAAGTATGCCAGTAAGTCTTTCGACAAGGGCGAGATTTGAGCCTAACCTGCACCATTATGAACTCTAGCGTTAATCCTCAAGTTTTGCTTAGTGGTTTTAGTGTGCCAGTCAGTAAGAGTTCTCATGGTGCACAGTGCATGACAGTCTCTAAATGTCTCCCACTCTAAAATTACTTGAGGTAATTTTACTGCAAAATCCTTGCTTTCCATAGTCCAGTCCACTCTTTATATGCTACTGAATTTGAGGTAGTAAACTAAGCTGGGAGCCTGAATCCTGATATCCCTTCGCTCGTTGAAGTAAGCACTCGTGAGCAACCACTTATTTCATATGTTAATGGCATAAAAGATTTTATATTAAACAAGTGGAGATTGCACTAATGTTTTTGCATACTCTTGAATCACAGAGAACTTTATAAATTGTGATTCCATAAGGGTTGCCACAATGTCATTGCTTCCTTCATTCAGATCCTCTACTGTATATGAAATATTTTTATGTATGATCTTTTCTTTCAGATTGGGTTTCCTAATGCAGGAAAATCTACTTTGCTCCGTGCAATTTCAAGAGCCCGGCCAAAAGTAGCATCTTACCCATTTACAACTTTACATCCCTATGTTGGTATGATTCAATATGGAGATCATCATCAGCTAGCAGGTAATTTTGAAAATTAATGATTTAGTATTCTTCTTATTAAATACACTAGTGTTCAGTTACATTCCAGCAAAGTTGGTTTTAATTTATGATTTTTCATATTTGATCTGGTGATCACTTTATAGATTAAAAATTATTGGTTATCTTCGTAAAGTTTCTTTAGTGTATTAAAGGGGCTATTTATCTAGCCAATTACAGTATATTATAATGAAAAAAAAAAACCCTACTTGTTCTTGAACTGAAAAGATTTAGTGAAGTGGAGGGAATTTTTTGTGTTGTTTAAATATGCTTTACCACCTTTATCAAAAATAATTCTTACGTGATTCTGAATTATTTTTATGAACCTCCCCTGATGTTCATATTTCTTTATTCTCAAAGCTAACTTAAAATGACATTATCCCAAAAAACTAAAAAGTATTCTGTTTTGTACCTTTCAAGAGACTTTTACCCCTTACCTACCAATGTGACAACTGGTAACTAATAGGAAAAACCATGGTGTGGTTAGCCAGCAACCAATTGTCTTCAGTCATCTCCTTGATGCCATCTAATTCAAATTTACTTACTGTCCTAATAGATTTAAAATAGCCGTTTGTTAATTTTTTTTTTTTTTTTAAATATCTTCTGGATATTTTAGTTATTTCTGAAGTGAATTATTATGATCCTCATTCTCAGTGTCGCATGCTGAGGACAGTACCTGTACAGTATTGTGTTTTAGATGTTTTGTTTTTTATGTTAGGAAGAAGGTTGTTTCCTCTTTTTTAGTTAAGTTCAGCTGATTGAAGATATAGAATTTGAGGCTCTAAGATGAATGTCCCCTCTGATATGGTTTGTGCTTTTAATTTTTTTCAGCAACCTTTTGAATGTATTTTCTGGAACTGGTGATTTGGTCAGCAATTATCTAAATATATTTTCCCATGAGAGGAATAGTAACCCTTTGCATTCTTCACAACAATGATCTGAATCACATCATTGGCTTCGGCACGAGACAAAGAGAATGCCGATCTTGAATGCACTGAAAAAAGTTCTCTTGAACAATCTATGAAGTAATTATTAACAAATCCAGGAGAAAACATCCTTCACAATCCATAATAACCAAAATAACACTCATATCTGAAAAGTTCACATTATGTAGAGTTGGCTCGCAAAAGCAAGAATGACAGAGACTGAAAGACAAAAAAAATAGTACTGCCTAACCACGCCATGGCTGTTGCCATTAGTCACTAGATGTCTCAATACAATAAAAGAGGCCTGACAATTGAAAGGAAACAGAAATTTTTCCATTTTTTTTTTTTTTGTGGTAAAAATTGATATAAGGAAGCTTTGAGAGCCATCTTGGGAGGTTCATCTAAATTATTCATTTGTTCCGTAACTGAAATACAAACCACGCTATTTACATTGGGTATTACTTTCGGCGTTGCTGAAATGACGAGCCATTAGATTTTAACGAGGGTTTCCTACCCCGCGCTAGTTAGCAGGGGTAGGGGGAGGGGTAGCTTGCTACCCCTCCCTCCCTCACACACCGGTGAAATGTCTCACTTCGCTTTTGGCTCGGACGATGGACAGACGTGCCTGTCTTCGTCTTCGCTTGGCAGCCATTATTTGTTTTGTCTTTACTTAATCACTTACTTTTCTTTTACTCAATATATATGTAAAAATTTTTTCGTGTTTATGTATATATTTGAGTATAGAAATCAGTAAGTTTCCTTTTCAGAGTTCGTGCTTGTGTGTGTAGTGTACGATATCTCCGTGGAGCCCTCGGCAGTTAGGCCACCACGGTGTAGTTTCATGGGTCGCGATCGAGTTTGACTACGGTCTTTCTCTCTCTCTCTTTTGAGGTCGTTCCCCCTTTACTATGTTTTACCTTTACTACGTCTGAGTAGCTTCCTTCCCGGGTGGGTGGGGTTGCTACGCCGTACGTTGTCTCAATTAGTTTATGAATCTAATTGTATTTGTTGGTTGTTCAGCTTTTGTAGAACGTTTCCTTTCGAGGTTTTCGTTCTTTATTTAGTGTTCATTCATTTTTAAATTACATAATTACATAGTTACATAATTATAATTGTTATAATTCTGTGTTTGGTACAGCTCTCCTTCCGTGAGTGTAAGTGGTTGTGAAGGCACGTGCCTGTTGTGTAATTCTTGTGTTCTTTTCCCTCGGGATTCCTCTTCGGAGTCTTCCCGGGGGAATGAATGTTAACTAATGTTTTTTGTTTTTATTTTTCACAGTTAACGATCTAGTTCGTTTCTGTAATGTGACATCGGAGTGAGCTGTCTTGTTGAGGCCTGGGGAATCTGCTGTTGCTGCCTCCCCTCCCCTATAGATCTTCGTCAGGGGCGTGTCTCCTTCTCCTGGAAGTACTCCCGTGACGACTGACAGCTCTCCAGTTCATTTTAGAACACTCATGAGGTTCGCCTCCTTGGGTGGGTAACTTTCCTTCCGAGGGAAGTTTTCCTGTCCAGGCTTGAGTTTTTTCCCTTTGGGGGATCTACTCTTGCCTTTTTTTTCGTGCGACTATGCTCTTGGTGCTAAGCGGTCGCACCTGCAGTTACGCTCAAGGGGCTGGGCAACTGCAGGAGCCCCTCTTCGGAGGATTGCTCTTTTTAGGTCACTAGCTGACCCGTCTCTTCTTCGAAGTGTTTCTCTCTCGTTCACGAGGGAGGACACTCATAGAGATCCTCTTCGGAGGACTCTTCTGCTGTTGTTGCTGTTGGCCGCCTTCGCCGTAAGGCTCACCACCCGCTACGTCGTAAGGGCCTCCCGTCTCCCTATAAGGGTGCTAAGAGGCGCCTTTTTGAATCTTCTCCTCGTCGTATGCAACCTGCAGCTCCTTCCTGCTTAGATCTCTCCGGGGATCGATCTCCAGCGCCTTCCAGACCTTCCGCCCCTGGTGTAGATGGACAGCAGTCTGACCTCGTCATCCGACGGGCAACGGTCCCTTCGGGGCAAAGGGTTGCCTCCCACGGTGTGGGTGCTTCCCTTGCGCGTCAGGGTTCCCCTGCACGCCCTTTTACAGTGTTAGCGCACAGGCGCTCTCCTGCTCTTCAGCGTTCTCCTGATCGCTAGCGCTCTCCTGTTTGCCAGCGCTCTCCTGATGATCATCGCCCCTCTGCTCGCCAGCGCTCTCCTGAGGACTCCGAATATCCTGCTGTTCCTGTTGTGCGCCCTGCGCGCCATCGGTCTCCTGAGCGCTCTAGATCTCCTGCCCGTCAGAGCGCATCTGCTCTCCCAGTTCCTGATATGGCCCACACGTTCGCCCGCGCGACCTGGAACTTCAGTTTAGGTCTTGGACAAGGACTCTTCTCTCCTCGCCCTCGCGATTCGGCTCGTCAGCCTGTTCCAGCGCAGCAACGCTCGCAGTTGCCTATGCGTGCTTCTAAAGCTACTGTACACACAGGATTCCACGCTTCGCCCCTCTGCTCGCCAGCGACCACAGACACGTCAACGTTCGCTTGCTCGTCAGCGATCTCCTGCGCGTCAACGATCCCCAGCGCGTCAGCGATCCCCTGAACATCGGCGATCTCCGGACCGCCCGCGTGATCTTTCGCCTACGCGCAAGCACCATGCGCCAACATGACATCGCTTGCCTACGCGCCGGCGTTCACCAACACACCATCAATCGCCTGCTCGCTATCGATCTTCCACGCGTTACAGGTTCCCTGGACACCATCAGTAGCGATCTAGCGCTCGCCTGTTGTAGACCACGATCTCCGGTAGCTGAGTCTTGCCGTAGATCTTCCTCCTGCTCGCCGGCGCTCACCTTTACTTCTGTCCTTCTGTGCGCCAGCTTTCTTCAAATCGCCAGCGCACATCTGCGCGCCCTTACCTGCCACGCACCAATGGGCGCCAACGGTTTTTCCTGAACGTCCAGGATCGCCTGATTGACAGCTCGCATCAGCGCTCGCCGTCAACCGTCCCTAGTTTTTTACGCGTCAGTGATCTCCTACGCGCTCGCGCGATTCTTCGCCTGGGCGCTAGCGTTTTGTTAATGCACCACTGCTCGCCAACGCGCCATTGCTTGCCAACGCGCCTTCACTCGCTTACGGGCCATTGCTCGCCAAGACGCGCCTGGGTGCCCGCGCACGGGCGCTTTCACGTTCGCCCACGCGCGAACCATTGATTTACCATCGCGCGAGTGCTAGGGCGATTGCGACCGCGATTCCCGTCGGGGTTTCGCAACACGGCCAGCCTGGCGAGTCTTCTGGAGCGCGTATTTCCAGAGCACGGTCTTCACCCCGTAAACGCAGAGCTTGGCTCGTGCTAAAGCGGGAAGAATTTTCAGGGAGGTCTGTGCAACATTCTTCTTTCCAGAACCTGGGTTAGTCCTTTCTCTTCGTCATTCCCTGGAAGGGTCTTGCCAGGGAGTTTTCCTTTCGAGATTTCTCCGTCGGGCAAGGGGTGGCTGGTTTAGCCCTTCCTCTTCACCTCTCATGGAAGGGGCTTACCAGGCCTTTCCCTCCTCGGTTGCGACCCAAGGTTTTGTACTAGGAAGCCCCAGGAAGATCATGGGTACTTTCCTCCTCACGGGCTCAAGCACCTTTGCGTTCTGTCGCCAAGTTTCGAACTTGCGGGCAACCTCGATGTTGGAGCATCTAGACGCAGTGCCCGAGGGCTTCCTCGGGTGTCTCATCCGTGAATGTCGACAAGCTCAGACACTCTTCCATCCTTGGGAAGAGCTTGTTTTGAGCCCAAGGACAGAGAAATGGACAGTTGTTGGGCGGAGGAAGTCGCATCCCGTTTTCACTCCTCCAAGGCGCTTACTTCCAGACCCTGGAGGCCTCTGACGCCTCTTCATTCAGCCTCGTCAGCCTAAGTTATCGGAACCGGCTACGGCAGCTAAGACAAGGTGTACAATAGCAGTCCCCTCCTGTCAGGGACAGGTAGCACGGGAGGCTCTCCCGGGGGGGCATAATCCTAGAGGGAGCGGCAGAGTTCACAAACTCTAGGATTGGCAATCCCCCTCGCAGGTCTCCCGCTGGGGGGATGCCTAAGGTTACTCGTCCGGATAACAGCCTCCCGATGCCGATTCCTGCACGATCTCCGTGATCAGCCAAGGATATCGCGCCTCGCTCTTACCATCTCTCCTTCACTGTCAGCGAAGCCAGTGTCACTGAGCCTCTATGCCATGGGGTCGGCAAGAGGTTTGTCCGTTGGGAAGAAGGATCCATGCCTTAGGAGAAGGTCCTTCATAGGGTCGTCGACGGCTCCCCCCCCCCCGGCTTCTTCAGTCGATCCTTTCTTGTAGGAAAGCATCTGAGACGGGAGTTCCGTCATCGACCTCTCAGCTCTGATCAAGTTTGTCAAACAAACTTCGTCCAGCGTGGAACAGCAGAGTCGATCAGACTGGTAACAAGGCTGCAGGACTCCTTAGGCCCTGGATCGGAAGGACGGGTACTTCCAGGTTCCATTCCATCAATCTTCCAGGAAGCTCTTGGAATTCAGCCTAGACTACAGGTGTTCCTGCTTAAGATGCTGTGTGGCGATCCCGCCGCGGCATCGCAGGTTTTTCCCCAGAGAACTCTCCCTGCTTTCCTCATGGCCGCTCAGGAGCAGGCTTCCACCTCCTTTGCTTTTTGGAGGTCTGGTCAACTCCAGTAGGCTCGGGTTCGACCTCCTTCAACACCGGGACAAGCTTCCGGGTCTTTACCAAGAGTGAGGGATCATAGTAATTAGCTAGGAGCCTTCTCTACTTCTGCCTCAACATCTGGAGTATCTAGCCATGATATTGAGTCAACGGCCATACCACGTTGAAAACACTGCTTCTCGTCCGATCAGCGAAGTTAAGCAACATTGGATTTGGTCAATACTTGGATGGGTGACCGCCTGGGAACACCAGATGCTGTTGACTCCTTCGAGCCTTCCCTTCAGTTGACTGTGGCAAGGCTGAGGAGAGTTGCAGTACCTGTTCTCAGTCAAGGAGAGCTTTCAGCCCTATCTTGAAATGTTTCCTGGGTCTCTTCTCCTCATTGACCCGTCTAGTTCCGAACGGTCGCCTCGGGATAAGTTCCCTGTGAGGCGGCCCAAGTTCCGGTGGTATCCAAGCAACGATTAACCGGACTTTCAGGTCCCTATGGGTCCAGCGGAACGTTTAGACTGGCAATGGGTTGACCTATGGAACCTCTTGCATGGGAGTGGATATTCTCGTCCTTTCCCCACATTTGATGCTGTTCTCGGACTCGTCAAAGAAAAGGGGGGGGGGATGTTCTGGTTCAGGCCTATGGTCAGGACCTGAAGGGTACCTCCCCATCATTCAGGCAGACTTAGGGGCTGTAGTCTGGCCCCTCTACAGATTCTACAGATCCTGCCGAGTCGCTCCGTGCGCGACGACTTCATGGTACTGGCGTATTCCAACTAGCAGGGAAGCGCATTTTCATACTTTCGCATCTTGCAGTAGAGATACTGAGACGATCCGAGGTCCTCTCAATACCACTATCGGCTCGCTCATTCCGGGCAGAGGAATGTTCTCTCCGACTATCTGAGCAGAGCCTCACAGATAGAGAGTACCTGGGGGTCTTTGGCCTATAGTAACCAGCAAGTCCTGGCCTGGGGGACCTGATCACGACAGCCTGGAACTTCAAGCTTCCGCTGTTCTTCCCCCCCAGTCTCAGACCCCAAGACTCTTTGGCAAGATGCTTTCCGGTGACGGTGGGACAACATCGACGCCTGCGTCTTCCCACCATTGTTGTCTATTGAGAATGGGTCTCAACAAGACCAGGTTGTCTGTCAACCTTTCGAGGGCCCTGAGAGCTCCGCTGTGACTATACGCAGAACGGTTTCCGGACCCTCTGCTTCCCCTGACGGAACTCCCGGGAGAGCTTCTTCCACGACACAGGCTACTCAAACAACCACACTACAACATCTTTCACGAGCCGTTGCATTGTTTCGGCTTCACGCCTGGAGACACTACGCCGCCCCCTCAAGAGGAGACAACCCGCTACAGTCGCGCAGCGGAGGTCGCGTCACCTGCGATAGTCATCCGCAGGGGTCTACCAGGCGAAGTGGAGAGTCTTCTGTGGTTGGTGTCGTGGGAGAGATATCTCTTCCCTTGAGGCCTCTTCTCCAGCAATAACGGAGTTATTGCTTTTCGGCGGGAGGAAACTCTTTTCCGCTCTCGGCAGTGAAGCCTATCGCTCAGCCTTTCCCTGGCCTTCAGGTCTCTCCTGCGAGTGCTTCTCCCCCGGGGGGGAGTTCACCACAGAGACACCTCTTCGGAGGACTCCGTCTGCTGTTGTTGCTGTTGTTGCTGAAGGCTCAATCCCCTTCGGGGGGCAGCTGAACCCTACGGTCTCTCCCGCGAGTGCTTCTCCCCCGAGGGGGAGTGCACCACAGAGACTCCTCTTCGGAGGACTCCGTATGTTGTTGTTGCTAAAGCCTCTGTCCCTTTCGGGGGGCAGTTGAGCCTATGGTCTCTCCTGCGAGTGCTTCTCCCCTGGGGGGGAGTTCACCACAGAGACTCCTCTTCGGAGGACTCCTCCTGCTGCTGTTGCTGTTGTTGCTGAGGGCTCAGTTTCCCTTTGGGGACAGCTGATGCCTACGGTCTCTCCTGCCAGTGACTCTTCCCCTCGGGGGAGTTCACGTTCAGAGACTCCTCTTCGGAGGTCGGAGGGTGTTGCACCTGTCTGAGGTCGTCTTCATCTTTGTTCGACGTTCTCCGCAGAGGACCCTCCTTGACGAGTACCGACCGTTGCAGCTGCTCTACTCCTGCCAGACCTTCTAGTATACACCTCCGTTCCTGGACGCAGATGCGCAGTGGGCGCCAACTCACCCCGTTTACAACGGGCACCGGTCCCTTCGGGGCTAAGGAGCTTATTCCAGAGTGTGGGTAAGTCCCTTAAGTGCCAGGTTTTTTCCTGCGCGCCCGCACGCAGTAGCGCTCTAGCGCTCGCCTGCTGTGGACCACGATCTCCGGTAATTGAGTCTCACCGTAGATCTTCTTCCTGCTCGCCAGCGCTCCCATGTACTTCTGTCCTTCTGTGCGCCAGCTCTCTTCAGTTCGCCAGCGCACATCTGCGCGTCCTTTCCTGGTACGCGCCATGGGCGCCAACGGTTTCCTGAACGGCCAAGATCGCCTGCTTGCCAGCACGCATCAGCGCTCCCCTTCCTGATGCACCTGCGCGCCTTCTGATTAGCGCGATGCGCGCTAACGTTCGCCCTCTCTCCCACGATCTACCAGACCTGGGCTTAGGCAAGAAGATTTCCTTCGCCTTCTCGCCGACGACCTTCTCTAGTCTCTTACGCGTCAGCGATCTCCTATGCGCCCGCGCGATTCTTCGCCTGCGCGCGCTATCGTTTTTAACGCACCACCGCTCGCCAACGTGCCATCGCTTGCCAACGCACCATCGCTTGCCAACGCCCCATCGCGCCATTGCTTGCCAATGCGCCTTCACTCACCTGCGGGCCATCGCTCGCCAAGACGCGCCATCGCTTGTCAACGCGCCATCGCCCGCCTATGCGCCATTGGTCTCCCGACCGCCTGCGTTCGCCCTCGCGACCGCGCGCCCACGTGCCCACGCGCATGCGCACCCATGTTCGCTCGCACGCGAACCAACGGTTTTCCATCGTGCGAGCGCCAGCGCGATTCCCGCCAGTGAGCCATCGCTCGCCAACGTGCCCACGCGCATGCGCACCCATGTTCGCCCGCGCGCGAACCAACGGTTTTCCATCGCGCGAGCGCCAGCGCGATTCCCGCCAGTAAGCCATCGCTCGCCAACGCGCCGTCGCTCGCCCTACGCGCCATCGCTTGCCTGCGCACTATCGGATTCCGACCGCCAGCGCTCGCCCTTCTTCTGCGCTCCGTCGCGCACTTTGGTCTGCGCGCCCACGCGCCTGCGTGCTCGCGCACAGGCACTTCCACGTTCGCCCTTGCGCGAACCATTGATTTACCATCGCACGAGTGCCAGGGCGATTGCGATCGCGATTCCTGTTGGGGTTTCGCAACACGGGCAACCTGGCGAGTCTTCTGGAATGCGTATTTCCAGAACATGGTCTTCACCCCGTACACGCAGAGCATGGCACGTGCAAGAGCAGGAAGAATCTTCAGGGAGGTCTGAGCAACATTCTTCTTTCCAGAACCTGGTTTAGCCCTTCCTCCCCACCATTCCCTGGAAGGGTCTTGCCAGGGAGTTTTTCTTTCGAGTTTTCTACGCCGGGCAGGGGGTGTCTGGTTTAGCCCTTCCTCTTCACCATTTCTTGGAAGGGGCTTACCAGGCCTTTCCCTCCCCGATTGCGACCCGAGGATTTGTACAAGGAAGCTCCAGGAAGATCATGGGTACTTTCCTTCTCTCGGGCTCAAGCACCTTTGCGTTCCGTCGCCAAGTTTCGAACTTGCGGGCAAACTCGATGTTGGAGCATCTAGACGCAGTGACCGAGGGCTTCCTCTTGGGAGTCCCATCCGTGGATGTCGACAAGCTCAGACACTCTTCCATCCTTGGGAAGAGTTTGTTTGAGCCCAAGGACAGAGAAATGGACAGACTGTTATGCGGAGGAAGTCGAACCCCGTTTTCACTCCTCCAAGGCACTTGCTTCCAGACCCTGCAAGCCTCCGACGCTTCTTCATTCAGCCTCGTCAGCCTAGGTTATCGGAACCGGCTACGGAAGCTAAGACAAGGTGTACAATAGCAGTCCCCTCCTGTCAGGGACAGGTAGGACGGGAAGTTCTCCCGGGGAGGCATAATCCTAGAGGGAGCGGCTGAGTTCACAAACTCTAGGATTGGCAATCCCCCTCGCAGGTCTCCCGCTGGGGGGATGCCTAAGGTCACTCGTCCGGATAACAGCTTCCCGATGCCGATTCCTGCATGATCTCCGTGATCAGCCAAGGATATCGCGCCTCGCTCTTAACATCTCTCCTCCACTGTCAGCGAATCCAGTGTCGCTGAGCCACTATGCCATGGGGTCGGCAAGAGGTTTGCCCGTTGGGCAGAAGGAGCCATGCTTTAGGAGAATGTCCTCCATATGGTCGTCGACGGCTTCTCCCCCGGCTTCTTCAGTCGATCCTTTCTTGTAGGAAAGCATCTGAGACGGGAGTTCCGTCATCGACCTCTCAGCTCTGATCAAGTTTGTCGAACAAACTTCGTCCAGCGTGGAACAGCAGAGTCGATCAGACTGGTAGCGAGACCGCAAGACTCCTTATGCCCTGGATCGGAAGGACGGGTACTTCCAGGTCCCATTCCATCCAACTTCCAGGAAGCACTTGGAATTCAGCCTAGACTACAGATGTACCTGCTTAAGATGCTGTGTGGCGATCCCGCCGCAGTATCGCAGGTTCTCACCAGACAACTCTCCCTGCTTTCCTCATGGCCACTCAGGAGCAGGCTTCTGCCTCCTTTGCTTTTTGGAGGTCTGGCTAACTCCGGTAGTCTCGGGTTCTCCCTTCTTCTAAACCGGGACAAGCTTCCGGGACTTTACCAAGAGTGAGGGATCATGGTAATTTGCAAGGAGCCTTCTCTACTTCTACCTCAACATCTGGAATATCTAGCCATGATATTGACTCCTTCTCCTAGCCTTCCCTTCGGTTGACTGTGGCAAGGCTGAGGAGAGTCGCAGAACCTTTTTTTTTTCAGTCAAGAAGAGCTTTCAGCCCTATCTTGGAACGTTTCCTGGGTCTCCTTTCCTCATTGACCCGTCTAAGTCCCGAACGGTCGCTTCAGGATAAGTTCCCTAGTAGGCGGCCCAAGTTCCGGTGGAATCAAAGCAACGATTAACCGGACTTTCTGGCCCCTATGGGACCAGCGGAACGATTAGACCTGCAGTGGGGGTTGACCTATGGAACCTCTTGCATGGGAGTGGATATTCTTGTCCTTTCCCCGCATTTGATGCTGTTCTCGGACTCGTCAAAGAAAAGGGGGGGGGGGGGATGTTCCGGTTCAGGCCTATGGTCAGGACCTGAAGGGTACCACCTCATCATTCAGGTAGGCTTAGAGGCCGTAGTCTGGCCCCTCTACAGATCCTACAGATCCTGCCGAGTCGTTCCGTGCGCGACAACTCCATGGTACTGGCGTATTCCAATTAGCAGGGAGGTACATTTTCGTACTTTCGCATCTTGCAGTAGAGATACTTAGATGATCCGAAGTCCACTCAATACCACTATCGGCTCGCTCATTCCGGGCAGAGGAATGTTCTCTCCAACAATCTGAGCAGAGCCTCACAGATAGAGAGTACCTGGGGGTCTTTGGCCTCTAGTAACCAGCAAGTCCTGGCCTGGGGAACCTGATCACGACAGCCTGGAACTTCAAGCTGCCACTGTACTTCCCCCCAGTCTCAGACCCCAAGACTCTTTGGCAAGATGCTTTCCGGTGACGGTGGGACAGCATCGACGCCTACGTCTTCCCACCATTGTTGTCTGTTGAGAAGGGGTCTCAACGAGACCCGGTTGTCTGTCAACCTTTCGATGGCCCTGAGAGCTCCGCTGCGACTATACGCAGAACGGTTTCCGGACCTGCATCCCCTGACGGAACTCCCGGGAGAGCTTCTTCCACGACACAGACTACTCAAACAACCACACTGCAACATCTTTCACAAGCCGTAGCATCGCTTTGGCTTCGCGCCTGGAGACACTACGCCACCTCCTCACGAAGAGACACCCCGCAACAGTCGCGGAGCGGAGGTCGCGACACCTGCGATAGTCTTCCGCAGGGGTCTACCAGGCGAAGTGGAGAGTCTTCGGTGGTTGGTGTCGTGGGAGAGATACCTCTTCCCTTGATGCCTCTACTCCAGCAATAATGGAGTTATTGCTTATCGGCGGGAGGAAACTCGTTTCCGCTCTCGGCAGTGAAGCCTATCGCTCAGCCTTTCCCTGGCCTTCAGGCTGAAAGGAATAGACTTTTTCCTTCCCGCTGGATCTTTCTTCGCTCATGCGAAGCTACGAACGTACCTGCTCCCAGTCGGAGTGAGACCTCCTCCATGGAGCATGGTTCGGACTCTTAAGTCCCTTAAGAGATCTTCTTGCGAACCATTACGTCAGGCCTCTGATCGTCGTCCGTCTTGGAAGACGGTGCTCCTGCTCGCTCTGGCCTCGGCCAGTGTGTACGCAATCTTTATGGTCTCGTACGACTCCGCCCTTTCAAGAGGATAGGGGGAGGTAACATTCAGGTTCGCTCCTGAGTTGTTTACTAGACTCAGAATCTTGGAGTGGGGTTATCTTTGAGAACAGCTGCAGTTTGTTCTCACGTGCAAGCCCGGTTTGGGAGCACAGGAAGGACGCAGGGGAGAGTCACCAGTATGCCTTTTCAGCTCGGACTCAAGGGCATTCATCTCGACCTGAATCCAGACCCTCCCCCGTCACGTCGCCCTACAGCACGATGTCGGATGCATCGCAACGTCCCTCGCCTTCAAGAGGACCTACTCTGTGATGCAGGTGCTACAAGCTGGAGTCTGGAAGTGTCTATTGACCTTCGCAGCCCACTTCCTGCAGGACGTGACCCACAGGGGTATCGATACGTTTCTATCGCTCTGTGGTGGCTACACAACAGCTGGTCTAACCTCAGGCTCCTTTTTGGACAGGTAGCAGAAGGTTGAGGGCATTGTTACCAGGTTTTAGACTGCATGAATGGAAGAAGTATGTCTGACCCTTACTTCTTTCTTCATCCTCCCCTCTACTGGGGAAGCAGCATCCTGGTCTCTGCATAGCTGACCTCAAACCTCTGCAGGTAAACCATGCTTCCTTGTGTTCCAAGTATTGAGACAATACTGTCGCGTCCCCCATACCCTGACGAGGTGGTATTGGGAACGTCCTAACCCAGAGTTCCGTCTAGAATTCCAGGTCACACTTTCTTCCTTCACACACAAGCTTATGTAGGCCACACGTTTCCTTGCGGAGCAAGGAACTTGTGAGGTGCAGGGACTCCTTTTCTCGAGTGCTACTCACTCGGATTCTGAGTCCCCGGGTAAGCCAAAGCCAGTATGGCTGGGGACTTTCCACCCTTCCTAAGGGGTAAGTCACCCTATGTAAATAGCGTGGTTTGTATTTCAGTTACGGAACAAATGACAAATTTGGAGATAATTTGTATTTTTCCTAACCATACAAACCTTAGCTATTTACACATATTTGCCCGCCAGCCCTGTCCCCCAAGTCAAGTCCTACCTCTAAGTGAAGTGAGACATTTCACTGGTGTGTGAGGGGGGGAGGGGTAGCAAGCTACCCCTCCCCTACCCCTGCTAACTAGCGCGGGGGTAGTAAACCCTCGTTAAAATCTAATGGCTCGTCAATTTCAGCTACGCCGAAAGTAAACCCTATGTAAATAGCTAAGGTTTGTATGGTTAGGAAACATACAAATTATCTCCGAATTTGTGATGTTTATGAACTAATTTTTACATAAAACAGTAATGCCACTTAATATTAGCCTTGCAGCCTTTTTTGAGTTAAAGTCTGTTTCTAACATATCAAACACCTTACTGTAGTTAAATTTACATCTGCATCTATAGTTTTTGCTTACAAAGCAAATTTCAAGTATAAATGGGCTTCGTTGGACTTGATACTTAACCATATTGATAGGAATTACCTTGTAAATGTTTCTCACTATCATAAGTGTTGTAGAATGAAATTATTTACCCTCTTATTTTTCAGTTGCTGATATACCAGGGTTAATTGAGGGTGCACATCGTAATCGTGGCTTAGGTATAGATTTTTTGAGACATATTGAGAGATGTAGCTGTCTTCTGTATGTATTGGATGTTTCCCAACCAGATCCATGGAGGCAACTAGAAATTCTCATGTAAGTTCAAATGGTTTTCAATGTAATATTACTATCAGTATTTTAGCAAAAAATAATCTGATTAAGTATTCATAATTCTCTTTAAATATTAATTAACTTTTAGTGAAACTGTATATGAGTAAAATATATTTTCGTTATTGATTCTTGGCATTTATTAATCATTATTATCCTTCATAATGGTGATGTCTTGATACAAATTATTAAAATATTTTCTAGGCATGAATTGGAGCAGTATCAAAAAGGGCTTTCACAACGTCCCCATGCTATTGTTGCAAACAAAATTGACTTGCCGAATTCAGAGGTTAGTGCAGAAAATTATTTTTTTTCCATTATCATCAGTAACTGTTTTTAAAACGAGTGGTGAGAGAGGTGATTGCTCGAGTGCTTGGACGAGGATTAAAACTGGTAGACGAGAATGACCATGAATGGGAGGTAAATCAGTTGTTGTTTGCAGATGATACTGTACTGGTTGCAGACACAGAAGAGAAGCTTGGCCGATTAGTGACAGAATTTGGAAGAGTGTGTGAGAGAAGGAAGTTGAGAGTTATTGTGGGTAAGAGTAAAGTTATGAGATGTACGAGAAGGGAAGGTGGTGCAAGGTTGAATGTCATGTTGAATGGAGAGTTACTTGAGGAGGTGATCAGTTTAAGTACTTGGGGTCTGTTGTTGCAGCAAATGGTGGAGTGGAAGCAGATGTACGTCAGAGAGTGAATGAAGGTTGCAAAGTGTTGGGGGCAGTTAAGGGAGTAGTAAAATATAGAGGGTTGGGCATGAATGTAAAGAGAGTTCTATATGAGAAAGTGATTGTACCAACTGTGATGTATGGATTGGAGTTGTGGGGAATGAAAGTGATGGAGAGACAGAAATTGAATGTGTTTGAGATGAAGTGTCTAGGAGTATGGCTGGTGTATCTCGAGTAGATAGGGTTAGGAACGAAGTGGTGAGAGTGAGAACGGGTGTTAGAAATGAGTTAGCAGCTAGAGTGGATATGAATGTGTTGAGGTGGTTTGGCCATGTTGAGAGAACGGAAAATGGTTGTCTGCTAAAGAAGGTGATGAATGCAAGAGTTGATGGGAGAAGTACAAGAGAAAGGCCAAGGTTTTGGGTGGATGGATGAAGTGAAGGAATCTCTGGGTGATGGGAGGATAGATGTGAGAGAGGCAAGAGAACGTGTTAGAAATAGGAATGAATGGCGAGCGATTGTGACGCAGTTCTGGTAGGCCCTGCTGCTTCCTCCGATGCCTTAGATGACTGCGGAGGTAGCAGCAGTAGGGGATTCAGCATTATGAAGCTTCATCTGTGGTGGATAACGGGGGAGGGTGGGCTGTGGCACCCTAGCAGTACCAGCTGAACTCGGTTAAGTCCCTTGTTAGGCTGGGAAGAACGTAGAGAGTAGAGGTCCCCTTTTTTGTTTTTGTTTCTTTTGTTGATGTCGGCTACCCCCCAAAATTGGGGGAAGTGCCTTGGTATATGTATGTATGTAATATGATAATTTTTCAATGTGAAAATTGTAGAACAGGTAACTTATATGCTCTTTTATAGACCAGCCTTAAAAAAAATGAAGAATAAGAAGAAAAGAGGAAAAGTTGGATTGGAAGCCTAAAGGAAATATTCTTAATTATTATTAATTGTCAAAATGTATATTTGTACAAACGGGTATACAAACCTTAAAAATTTAGTGTGGATACTTTTTAAGTGAAGTTAAAAAACTACCAAAAATTGAAAAGGTTTAGAAGAGTATGCCGGTGGGGTCTTCTGTGGTATACCAATACTAACTATTGTTTTGGGCTCCAGTTTTTCTACCACTCTATCAACACTGAGTTTGAAGCTTGGGAAGCATTATTACATTGTGCTTTTTGAGCTTATATGGTGATTCCAAAAGATGAACTGAAGCTTGAAACTATACACAACTGTGGTATCTCTCCATGCCCCTAGGCATACCTCTCCCAAACCTTTTCAAGCTTTGGTCTTATGCCTGAAAGAGCATTCATATTAAAGACTATGGAAAATACCAATGCAAAATACTTAAAAGATTTTTAATTCAGTTGGTCCTCCTTATGTCTGTGTATTGCATTCTAGCTTCTCCTGCAGATAAGAAATTTTATGGATGATAGGAGACCCTAAACTTTATGGATGTAAAATTTTTTTCATTTTGTTGACAGCAATTGTGTCTATCATCATCATCATCATCATCTCCTCCTACTCCAAATTGAAGTAAATGGCCTCGGTTAGATTTCATCACTCGTCTCTATCTTGAGCTTTTATATAAATACTTCAATATTCATCATCACCTACTTCACGCTTCATAGTCCTCAGCCATGTAGGCCTAGGTCTTCCAACTCTTCTAGTGCCTTGCGGAGCCCCGTTAAAAGTTTGGTGAACTAATCTCTCTTGGGGAGTGCAAAGACCATGCCCATACCATCTCCATCTACCCCTCTCCATGATCTCATCCACATATGGCACTCAAGAAGTAATCTCTCTGATAGTTTCGTTTATAGTCTTGTCTTGCCATTTAACTCTCAATATTCTTCTGAGGGCTTTGTTTTCAAATCTGCAAAATCTGTTGGATATTGTTTCATTATCATACCACAACTCATGTCCATACTGTAACACAAATCTCACTAAACTGATATATAGCCAGATTTTTATATGTAATTTCAGGTGATATGATTTCCAAATTTTACTTAACCAAGCCATTGGCTGATTTGCTTTTTTCAGTTTTTCATTAAACTCAAATTCCAAAGATCCCTGTATTAGAGATCATAGTTCCTAAATATTTAAATGATTCCATGATTTCATTTGCATAAGAAATCTAAAGATTGTTTTCCTTATCTTTAAAATCAGAAATCTCAGGGAGGGTTAAAGGTGTGTTAGAGGACTTTCCATTTGGCTCTTGGAGAATAAATATTCATCTCTGAGTAGATTGACCAATCGTTTAATTTTATGACTGTGTTTAAGTGAATTTCCTTTTATTTTTTTAGATTAGTACCGATTGGTTTATCGTGGATAAGTCAATCTCTGTGGTTTGTTAATCGGCAGATAAGGAGGGCATATTTTACTGTATTTCTTTAAATAATTAAAAATATTATAGTTTGATCAAGTAAAACCAGAATTCTAACATATGGTGGTTGGGAGGAAGAGTCAGTTTAATATTCCATGAATTGTTGATCCACAAGGAATAAATGTTAGAAACACTGGCATAATAGATGTTAAATGTTACTAAAAAACAGGGACTTTGTCTTTCAATTGAAGTGAATATGCAAGAAAATTAGTTCATGTCATACTGCTTTTATTTTTTCTTAATATGATCCTGAATTGATTTTTTTTATGATCATGTGTTCTGAAATGGATAGCATTTTTTTATTTGAAATACTGTAAAGAAAATTTTAATACCTAGGATAGTTTCAACTGATGTGTTAAAACTTTCAGATAGGCCCTAAGGGTTAAAAAAAATAGTTAAAATAACTAAATTATTTAAAAGATCTTAGATCTCTTAATCATTGCCCCATCTTTTTTCTAAGTACTGTATAATATTCACCTTAACATTCAAAGTTTAAATATATACATCACTATGATTTCTATCTTTAGTCTTTTGATGTGTAATACTTTTGCAGGAAAATGTGGCTGATCTGACAAAGATGATTGATTTGCCTATTGTACCTGTCAGTGCTAAAATGGGTCAACAGTTAGTACCACTGCTTTCTCTACTACGACTTCTCGTGGATTACAATGGAGAAAGTGTAGATTGATACACTATGTTCAATAATGTATATAGTGGTTTATATATAATTTTCTTTATTTATTTTTTACAATATGATGCTATATTTACTTCTTTATTGCCTTTTTTCAATTCAATATATAAAAAGCTAAGGTGATAATCTGTTTTACAGACATGGAAAAACTGAAATCCATATTATATTATTGCATTTTCATGAACTTTGCCATTTCTTCATTTATCAAAATAAAGAATGTGACTTTTGTCGGTTGTATCATTTTAAGTGCCTTCAGTAGGCTTAATATGCTATAGTAATTAGGAGAAAGAAGAAAGAACAACCATAGAAATGAGAATAGAATGCATCAATAACAAAAGAAATGTTACTGGTTGATGGTAAAACAGGAAAATCTGACAAGGTAGATGAGTATTTTGTACTTTCAGAAGACTCAATTGCAGTTTTGTTGCTCATGAGAAAATTAAGTGCAGGCACTGTTTGTTTTAAGTGGTTTTAAACATTTGATTTTGTTCAGTGAGCTTTGTTATGACATGTAGTAAATGTGAGAAGCTCCATATATCTAAATACAGTAGGAAGATAAATGATTAATCTGGTTGATTCTTAAATTAATTGTTTCTGAAATACTGTACTATATACTATATCTTGAATTAATTTTCATGTGACTTTAAATTGTGCCTTTACGTATACAAACCTTTCATAATTTAAAATATGGATTATGTTTTCAGCAGGAGCAGGAACGGCCTTTGAATTTGTTAATGAGGTAGATAATGAAAGGTGGTGAGCGTGAGCGAAGAACCCCAGGCCCCACCTGTCAGAAGCTCTTCATTTTTGTTTTTGGGAGCAACTTTTGTGCCCTTACCAAACTTTTTCATCATTATCTCACAGAAAGTGAGTGCTAATTGCTGCTTGCAATTATGAATATGAAACAAGAAATTCATACTTGCCAGGAAAGGGTGATCGTTGCTTCCAGTTTTTGGCTAAACCAGCTGTAGATCCACTCTCTCTCTGGGCTTCTGGTAGAGTGCATGATTGTTTGAATCATTTCTGTGTGCTGAGTGTAGATTGTGTCCTCTTGTATAGTGTCAGGCATATACCTTAAAGGGGTAAGAGAGCTAAGCCTTTTTTGGGATCTGGCTGGGCAACACCCAAGAATACATCAAGGAGGTCTTTTGCTTTTTCCATTATCTCATTGAGTGCATTTGTTACTGCCATTCTTCTGCATAGGCCCCTGACTTGGTCCCCTGGAAATATGCATAAGGAGCAAGGACCCGGGCTTTTCAGGTTCTGGTGGCGTGTGGGGTTACCCCAATATTCACTGCATCCCATCGGAAGTTGCCATATATACCACTGCCGACAAATTCAAACTAAGGAAGGCTTTGGCCTCCTTAGGTTTTTCAGGGAAACACTCTGAAACCTTGTTGAGAGAGCTGATAGCTAAGGCTACCTCTCCTCTATAAAAACAACATCACCGTAGGATCCCCGAAGGATTTTAGGTCATGAACGTTTGTATGTGAGTCATAGAGGATCATATTTTTTTGCAAATGAAGAAACCAACTGTCTACTTTCAGTATATCGACAACCCTTTTTCTAGAGCTATCAGTGATCAGTAAGTCAAGGACCTACGACGGATGTTTCAGCTTTGCAGCTTCTTGAACTCTATGCCTGAGAAGAGAACCAATGAACACCTCTCCTTTCTGAATGTTTCGGTCATGATAGTAGCAAGCAGGTTTTTAAAAAATGATCTTGAATTTTTGTATTTATATTTTAAAGGTTTAAAGGCCGCTCATGAATGGCAGAGGCAAGGGACAATGACATTGCCCTATCAAGCAGGACAATGCCCTAGAGACTGACCATATATACATATGATCAGCACCGAAGCCCCCTCTCCATCCAAGCTAGAACCAAGGAGGGCCAGGCAATGGCTGTTAATGATTCAGCAGATAGACCTATAGGCTCCCCCACAAAGATGGTGAGGTTGCAGCGATCAAAGGAACCCCAGTTTATCGTTCACCAGACAGGTATGTTACCGCATCGGCCACCGCAACCATTCCATTTCAAAGAATCTAAATTTTTCATTTACCAATATTTGTTGAATGTTTTCCGAATTTCCAAATATTTCTGTATCAAATTTTCACCACCATAACCTTTATTTTGAAGTGTAGTCGCGAAGTGATCTGAAGTATGTGTCTGAACCAAACAATAGATAGAGAAAAGTAATTGTATTTCTGCTGTTATCCTGAAAACTATCTGCAGGACATTCTGTCTGAAAAGAAACTATCTTCGATTTTTGGATGCCACTAAGACATTGTCTATTCACTATGAATATATATATATATATATATATATATATATATATATATATATATATATATATATATATATATATATATATATATATATATATATATATATATATATATATATATATATATATATATATATATATATATATATATATATATATATATATATATATATATATATATATATATACAGTGATACCTCTGGATACGAAAGTTTCTGCTTACGAAAAATTCAGGATGCGTAAAGTGATTCGAAGATTTTTATGCCCCAGGATACGGATAAAATTTCAGGATACGAAAACCTTACGAGATCCCAACTCTTCGCCGAGAGTAATTTCAAAAAGCGCGCGCCGCCTGACTTTGAACTTGGGTAGACTCACTTACAGCCTCCCGCTCACCCATTGGTTATCTCTCTACTCAGACGCTAGCTGACGCCATAAGATCCTGCTTTCCTATTGGTCGGCAACTATCCCAGCTTGCCTACGCACTGGCGTTCATCTCTCTCTCTCTCTTTTCGTTCCGACCGCGGTATCGTTAACAGACATTGTGTGCTTTCGCTTGTTTGACTTAGTGTTAATATACAGTACATTCGTACGCCACGTGTTATCGTTAATAAACATTCGTTACTGTGCACTGTACTGTATTAGTGTTTACTATACATAGACTGTATATAACGTTACGTAGTGTATTATATTACGTTTGCCTAACACATTTTAGAAATGTGTTGAAAAGTAGGCAGAAACAAGCTTCAATGGATAGTTTCTTATTAAAGAGGCCAGCGGTATTAGTAGGCCAAGACGAAGGTGAAAGTGAAGAAAAGAAACAGAACAGAGGAAGGGATGAAGAATTAGAAGGTGAAAGTAAAGAAAAGAAACAGAAAAAAGAAAGTGATGAAGAAGTAGAAGAGATTTAGAAAATAAGAAAAACGTAAAGTTATAAAAAAGCAAAAAAAAAAATTCAATTTTAAGTTTTATGTTACCGTTAAGTGTTAAAGTAATTTTTTCTTTCATTTTATAGTTTTCCATACGTAATGTTAAGTGTTAATTATTTCTTCCATTTTTTTATTTCGTAAAGTTTAAGTGTTAATGTGTTAAGTGTGTAAATTACTGTAGTAGTCTGTCACTCGTTATGTAGTGTATTATATTACGTTTGCCTAACGCATTTTAGAAATGTGTTGAAAAGTAGGCCGAAACAAGCTTCAATGGATAGTTTCTTATTAAAGAGGCCAGCGGTATTAGTAGGCCAAGACGAAGGTGAAAGTGAAGAAAAGAAACAGAAAAGAGGAAGGGATGAAGAATTAGAAGGTGAAAGTAAAGAAAAGAAACAGAAAAAAGAAAGTGATGAAGAAGTAGAAGAGATTTAGAAAATAAGAAAAACGTAAAGTTATGAAAAAGCAACAAAAAAAAAAATTCAATTTTAAGTTTTATGTTACCGTTAAGTGTTAAAGTAATTTTTTCTTTCATTTTATAGTTTTCCATACGTAATGTTAAGTGTTAATTATTTCTTCCATTTTTTTATTTCGTAAAGTTTAAGTGTTAATGTGTTAAGTGTGTAAATTACTGTACGTAGTCTGTCACTTGTTACGTTTTCTGCCTTATGCCATCCTCCTCTGCCGCGACTTCGCTATCGGACATCGTCTCAATCAAAAGGTAAGTTTCAACTTTTTTGTTACACTAATTAACTGTAACCTTTTTTTCAGAGTGTACTGGTATCAATCATTAATTTAGGTGTACGTACAGGTAACAATACACCTTCACTGATCTAAATGCTTTACGTACATACAGTACCGTAACTTTTATACAGTAGTAAAGAAAACGGACCGTTTTCTTTGGGCTTGGGGGGGATAACTTGGCTATAACTACATTATTGAATAATCTCATAGTGGTTTCTGGAATGGATTAGGTTGTTTTTAACGGTTGTGTTAATTATTGAATGATAGAAATAGCTGCATTGCATGTTTATTACTACAGTTTGGCGTGTTTATGAAAGAAAGGGTGACTTTTTATAAGGCTTGGAACGGATTAGGCTATTTACATGTAAAACGCGACTCAGGATACGAAAATATCAGGATACGAAACCGCATCCTGAACGGATTAATTTCGTATCCTGAGGCATCACTGTATATATATATATATATATATATATATATATATATATATATATATATATATATATATATATATATATATATATATATATATATACATATACCAAGGCACTTCCCCCAATATTGGGGGGTAGCCAACATCAAACAAATGAAACAGAAAAGGGGACCTCTTCTCTCTACGTTCCTCCCAGCCTAACAAGGGACTCAACCGAGTTTGGCTGGTACTGCTACGGGTGCCACAGCCCACCCTCTCCCGTTATCCTCCACAGATGAAGCTTCATAACACTGAATCCCCTACTTCTGCTACCTCTGCGGTCATCCAAGGCACCGGAGGAAGCAGCAGGGCCTACCGGAACTGCGTCAAAATCGCTCGCCATTCATTCCTATTTCTAGCACGCTCTCTTGCCTCTCTCACATCCATCCTCCTATCACCCAGAGCTTCCTTCACTCCACCCATCCACCCAAACCTTGGCCTTCCTCTTGTACTCCTCCCATCAACTCTTGCATTCATCACCTTCTTTAGCAGACAACCATTTTCCATTCTCTCAACATGGCCAAACACATTCATAGCCACTCTAGCCGCTAACTCATTTCCTACACCCGTTCTCACCCTCACTACTTCATTCCTAACCCTATCTACTCGAGATACACCAGCCATACTCAGACATTTCATCTCAAACACATTCAATTTCTGTCTCTCCGTCACTTTCATTCCCCACAACTCCGATCCATACATCATAGTTGGTACAATCACTTTCTCATACAGAACTCTCTTTACATTCATGCCCAACACTCTATTTGTTCCGTAACCGAAATACAAACCACGCTATTTACATTGGGTTTACCTTTTAGCGCAGCTGAAATGACGAGCCAATAGTTTTAACGAGGGTTAATTACCCCCGCGCTAGTTGGGGGGGGGTAGGGGAAGGGTAGCTTACTACCCCTCCCCCCCACACACCGGTGACTTGCTTCACTTCACTTTTGGCTCGGCGATGAACAGACGTGTCTGTCCATCGTCCTCGTTGACAGCCTTTAATCTTTTTTCTGCTTTTTCTTTACTACAGCTTGTGTGTGTGTTTGAAATTGACTACCGATTATTATTATCTTTACTATGCGTACGTGTCCTGGTGTTGCCGGCCGCCCTTGTGGGACCTTTATGTCGGCTTTGGAGACGGATCCTCACACCCTTTGCCCTCAGTGTCGGGGCCGACGGTGTGACCAGGAAAACGTGTAGGGAGTGTAGGGAGTGGTCTGCCTCCCAGTGGGAGAGGTTTGGCCGCCGGCGTAAGAAGAAGTCCAAGAGAGACCGTTCTCCTTCAGGGGTTGCCTTGAAGGAGGAAGGTTCTCGGGACTCTTCTTTCGCCGCCCAAACCTCCTCCGAAGCTCCCCCTCGTCCGGCTCCTAAGGAGAGTCGGCCGAGTGGTAGCGCAGGCCCTAGTTCTGTTTCCCGACCTTGGGTGGTGGGAGAGGGCGTTGCCTCCCATAGCGGGGCGGTTCCCCCTCCTCCTCCGGGGGAGGTTATTGATAATTCATTGTCTAATGATGATCTCTTACAGATTTGGGCTTCCCTGGGGCTTAAGGGCTTGCCCTCCAGGGTCGCCTTGATTGACCTTGTCTCGTTGGGGGCCGCTGTTAAGCAGTCGCCGGCGGTAGCAGAGGTAGACCCTCTGTTTATCGTCGACGTCGTGGTGGCAGAGGCCTCCGACGGGGCTGGGCAATCGTCTGCAGGTGCAGTTGAGGATGATGGTGCTGACGGCTCTCCTCCCCCTTCCGTACATCCTTCGAAGGGGGAAGTTAGTCCTACGGGCTCTTCTGCTGTTCAGCTTCCCTCTAAGAGAAGTGCCTTGACTGAGACTCCCCTTCGGAGGACTGATGGTCCTGATGATCTTCCCCGTGGCTGCTTTCGCCGTAAGGCTCACCGTCCGCTGCGTCGCAAGGGCCTCCCTTCCCCTTATAAGGGAGTTAAGAGGCGCCTTTTTGGATCTTCTTCCTCCGAAGGGGACTCTCCTCGTCGTACTCAGCCTACAGCTCCTGCTCTTTTGGACCTCTCTGCAGACCGTTCTCCAACTCCTGCTAGAACTTCACCTTCTGGGGAACTCGTCACCCGACGGGCAACGGTCCCTTCGGGGCAAAGGGATTCTTCCCTTTCACGTGCTGCAGTGTTAGCGCACAGGCACTCTCCTGCTCGTCAGCGCTCTCCTACTCGTCAGCGCTCTCCTGCTCGTCAGCGCTCTCCTGCTCGTCAGCGCTCACCTGTTCGCCGGCGCTCTCCTGATGTTCGCCCTCCTCGTCAGCGCTCTCCTGAGGACATCCTACATCCTGTGGTTCCTGAAGAGCGCTTAGCGCGCCAGCATTCTTCTGCTCGCCTTTCTGCAGTGTTAGCGCACAGGCGCTCTCCTGCTCGTCAGCGCTCTTCTGAGCGTCAGCGCTCTTTTGAGGATCATCGCCCTCCTGCTCGCCAGCGCTCTCCTGTGGTCTCTGACCATCCTGCAGTCCCTGTTGGTCACCCTGCGCGCCATCAGTCTCCTGAGCTCTCCAGCGATCCTCATCCTGTGTCTACGCAACATCGTCCGCGTTCTCCAGCGCGTGTTTCAAAAGCATATTTGTTCCAACACAAAATACTTACCGAGAACTACTTTCTTTGAAGTCACTTGTGATCTCTCTTTCCCGACCAAGGTTTTGGCGCCGTTACCCCCCTACTCCGTTCTCTACATAGGCCTACCCCCGCCGCCAAGGAATGCGCTCCGAGGGCAGGATTAGGGCAGGTCACTGCCTCTCTGGGTCATTCTCCTCATTAAATTCCTTGGTCGTGAGCTGTTCACAGCTCACTCTCGTCTCTCTCGATCCTTTGTGCGCGTTTGTGTTCCACATGTTTCCAGCGTGGGGACTTGTGTTTTTTCGCAGTGCGTTATTCTCAAGTGTTACCGTGCGTTTACCCTGTGTGTATCCCCAGTGTACTTATAGCTCACTTAGTGTTGTACCATTCGTGTGCGAACGATGGATCACGTTCGCCGTTGCCCTGGGCCTAGAGCCGGAAAGTCGTGTGGGGCTTTCCTCTCAAAGCCAGAGGTAGATCCTCACTCCCTTTGTTCCACGTGTAGGGGGAAAGTTTGCTCCTCCGCGGACACGTGTCCGGAGTGCGTAGGTTGGGATGATATCCAGTGGGTACGTTACGGTACTGAAAAGAAGAAATCTTCGAAGCGTTCCCCCAGAAAGATTAGTGTCGTATCTTCGTTACCGTCGGCCAGTGATCGGTCCGACGAAGCCTCGGCTTCTCCGTCTCCTTCGCAGAGGAGAGGGCAAGAAGCCTCTAGTGTTGTGGAAGGTCAAGGCGTTCTTCCCAGGGAATCCAGTGCGAGGGAAGAACCAAGGGCGGGCCCCTCTAGGGCTAACGAAGGGCCCGGTAGTGCTTCGGGTGAGTCAGGCCTTGTGATGGGGGGCCACGCGTCCTCTGAAGACCCCTTATGGGGCAGTGTTGTAGTCTCAGAGTCCCCGCCGCCCTCGTGGGCCGGTGCGTCGGGCTCTCCCCCGCCAGGAGACAGCCAAACTAAAGTTCGCCGTCCGAGTAGCGATGCCTTCGGATGGAAGCTACCGAAGACGACAGGGAGGTCACCGCTGAGAATGGACGTGACCCTGGACTTTCTCCAGCCCTCAATCTCGGGCACCCAGCGTCGGGGAAAATCCCCCGCGGATCACGCTAACAGCCGTTACGCGAGAAACGTGGCGTCGTCGGACTCGTCGGAAGTGGATTCATCTTCCGAGGAGGAAGTCAGGGTGAAGCGTCGCAGGAGAAGGGAGCTGTCCGAGAGCGAACATTCCCGCTCTAGGTCAAGGTCGCGGGTTAGCAGGAAGCGCTCCCGCTCCCAGTCTCGTAAGTATAAGAGAAGTGTTTCTCCCGGGGGCGCCTGGGTCTACGTGCCTTCGGGAGAGTCCAAGATGCTTCATTCACCAGACCTTCAGTCCAGCGAACGTGCGTCTAGGCTGCCGCCCTCTATGCACAGCCTAGAACCGCGCGATCTGGCACGCAGGAAAGACCTCTCGAAGAGGCATAAGTCCTCGAGGCCTCCGGTTCACCCCGCCCAGCGGGGGGAAACGCGCTTCTTAGCAGGCAGCCTGGCCGAACCAGCCCAGCTGGTGCGGCCATCGAGTAGGAAAGAACGGTTCCCGTTGTCGGGTCAGCCCACCGGGACCGTGACCTCCGCTTCCAGAGCCTTAGGGCAACCGAGGGCCCTCCCTGAGCCGGCGGTACCCACCTTGCCGCGGGTTCCACCCTCTTATGGAGCTCACTACCGTTACAGGACGGCCCCCTGGACCCAAGGGCTGGACGGCCGGTCTGCCGGACCAGCAACCCAGCGCCCCCACTCCAGGCCGAAGCCTCGGCTGACGGAGGAGAAGCTTCCCCGTCGGAGGACTCCGCATATAGAAGAGTGGTGGGTCTCATCAGGAGGCACCATGGGATTACGGAACCCTCGGCTCCGAAGGGTGATTCCTGGAGGTCAAGCCTCCTGAGGATTACTCATCACGCCGCCCTTCCGAAGTCTTCCCTGGCCCTTCCTCTTGCCCCAGACCTGGTACTAGGGCAGGAGTACATAGACAACTTGGTGGCCAGCAATGCAGAGGCCCCCAAGTCCCAGAGTGCCTCGAAACTGCTCCAGGGCCTCAAATCGCAGGGTAAAGTATACATTCCGGAAGGGCGTCGCCCAGGCCCCTGTAGAGTGGACCCAGCCTTGGACGTCCTAGGACAAGGCGGCTCAGACGAAAGAGCCTCTTCAGCCCCAGTTTGCTTCTCTCCTACGGAAGCCGCCATGATGGAGGAGATGTCGCGGGACCTAGTTAACGTCTCCTCATGGCTGGACTGGTGGGCCTCCACGTTAGTAAACGTACAAGCCTCCGTCGACCCCGAAGATCCTGAACAGCAAAGCCTCCTGACGGACCTTCTCACCTCCGGGGGGAAAACACTTAAGTTTCTCTCGTACCAGGCGCTCGCCCTTACGGCCAACTGGGTCCTCCGGAAACGAGACACGGTCCTGGCTAAGGTATCTAGGAGGATTCCGGACAGAGAGGCCCGGGCCGTACGTAGCCTTCCCTTGTGGGGTGAGTCACTATTCCCATTAAAAGAACTGGAGAACCTGATGGAGAAAGTGTCTAAGAAGAAGGAGGCCAACGTCCCCAGACCTGCGTCTAAGAGGCCTCCCTACAGGAGGGCCGCCTCAGATAGCGCCGCGACATCTCAGGCCGCCCCCAGCACTTCGAGGAGGGACGCCCCCTCTTCCTCCTGGGCAACAACTCCTCAACCCTCCCGCAGAGGAGCACCAGCTTCTTCCAGCTCCTTCAGGTCAGGTTACTCCGCCTCTAGGAGAGGCAGATCAGGCCGCCCCTCTAGGAGAAGGTAGAGGGAGAAGCCCCCTACTCCCGCCCAAGCCTCGGGTTGGGGGATGCCTCAGACTATATTGGCAAGCATGGAAGGCACAAGGAGCGGATCCTTGGACGGTGTCCGTCCTGAAGGAGGGCTACAGGCTTCCCTTCCTAGCGGATCCACCCCCTCTTATTTCAGCCAGCCAAACAGAATGGTTGGCCCCCAGGGACCCGATGAAAAGGACCGCCCTTCAAGAGGAGATTTCCTCCATGTTGGAGAAGGGTGCCATGGAAGAGGTCCTTCTCCCAGGCCCAGGCTTCTACAGCCGCCTGTTTCTGGTAGAGAAAGCAACGGGGGGGTGGAGACCCGTGATAGACCTGTCGGCCCTCAACAAGTTCGTCAAGAAGACGAACTTCAAGATGGACACCCCAAAATCTGTCCTGCTGTCCTTGAGGGAGAAAGATTATATGATGACTGTCGACCTCAAGGACGCATACTTCCAGATCCCTGTCCACCCGTCGAGTCGGAAGTTCCTCCGGGTGAAATGGGGTCCCCAGATCCTGCAGTTCAAGACTCTTTGCTTCGGCCTGTCGACGGCCCCTCAAGTGTTCACGAGGGTCTTCGCGACAGTCTCCGTGTGGGCTCACGAACGGGGTATCCGTCTCATCAGATACCTGGACGACTGGTTGCTCCTTTCCACCTCAAGGGCCCTCTTGGAGGAACAAGGGAGAAACCTCCTCCAGTTTTGCAGGAATCTGGGGATCGTAATCAATCTGAAAAAGTCGAACTTAACCCCATCCAACAGAATGGGCTACTTGGGGATGACGTTGGATACCGTGCAGGGGAAGGTTTTCCCCTCGCAGGACAGGATACGGAACCTCAAACACATCATTCAGCCGTTCCTGTCAGAACATTCCAGGAGGGCGGGAGATTGGCAGAGACTGATAGGTCACCTGGTCTCATTGGAGAAACTGGTCCCCCAAGGGAGGATGAGGCTCAGACCCATTCAATGGAACCTCAAGAGCCTCTGGTCCCAGACGGACTCGCGGAAAACGTTAATTCCAGTCCTTCCGGACACGAGAACCTCCCTGGAATGGTGGCACTGCCAGTCGAACTCCCTCAAGGGGATGCCCCTCGGGTCCAGTCCCCCCGAGTACCTCCTGTTCACAGACGCCTCCAACCAAGGGTGGGGGGCCCACCATCTGGAAGAGACAGCACGGGGTACCTGGTCAGAAAGCGAAAAGCGTCTACACATCAATGTCCTAGAACTAAGAGCAGTCCAGAAGGCATGTCTTCACTTTGCAAGTTGTCTAAAGGGAAACACCGTGGCGTTAATGTGCGACAACGCCACGGTAGTGGCCTACATAAAGAAGCAAGGGGGCATGAGATCGAAGGAACTGTGCGACCTCGCCATAGACATCCTGAATTGGGCAGACGAACAGCAAGTGGTGCTGCTGGCAAGGTTCATCCCCGGGAAGAAAAACGTTCTGGCCGACGGCCTCAGCAGAATGGGTCAAATAGTGGGGACAGAGTGGTCTCTACACCCAGAAGTAGCCAGACTCATCATTCAACGTTGGGGCACCCCGGTGATGGACCTCTTTGCAACAAAGCTCAACGCCCAACTACCGGTCTATTGCTCCCCGGTCCCAGACCAAAATGCAGCCCTAAAAGACGCCTTCCAGCACAAGTGGGACAACCTGGATGTGTACGCTTTCCCCCCCTTCACGTTGATAAGACAGGTGCTCAACAGAGTAAGGGCCGCCCGAAACCTGAAGATGACTTTGGTAGTGCCCTGGTGGCCGGAGAGAGAGTGGTTCGCGGACCTAAAGGACCTAGCGAGCCAACCACCTTGGCCTCTGCCCGCCAGGTCAGACCTCCTGCACCAACCGCACTTCTTCAGGCTCCACGACAACCCTCTCTCTCTTCGCCTTCACGCCTGGAGACTATCGAGCGGCTCCTGAAGAAGGAGGGGTACTCCACCACCACAGCTAAGAGAATGTCCCTATACCTGAGGAAATCCTCGACCGCGGTATACCAGGCGAAGTGGGCCTCCTTCACGAAGTGGTGCTCGGAGAAACACATTAGACCTCTTAAAGCTTCGGTCCCGGACATAGCGGAGTTTCTGGTGTATCTTAGAGATAAAGTGGGAATGTCAATTCCAGCCATTAAAGGAGTTCGAGCCGCCTTAGGCCAAGTCTTCCTCCTGAAGGGCATCGACCTGGGGACCTCGAGACACATAGCGATGCTGATCAGGAGTTTCGAGCAATCCTGCCCCCCTCAAGCTAGGAGAGTGCCCAGGTGGGACTTAGCCAAGGTCTTGAAGATGCTAAGTCGTCCCCCCTTTGAACCCCTGAAAGATATCGGAGACAAGGATATCACCCTCAAGACCGTTTTCTTGCTAGCCTTAGCTTCCGCTAAGAGAGTGGGCGAGATCCATGGTCTGTCTTACGACGTTTCGCACTCCAAAGGGTGGAAGGAAGTATCCTTCAGGTTCGTGCCCTCCTTTGTGGCTAAGACTCAGAACCCAGCAGTCTGGGACCCGAGGTTTGAAGGTTTCTCAATTCCTGCCATTCCCAAGACGGGCATTACGGACGATTTGAAGTTATGCCCAGTACGGACGCTCAGGAAATACCTGGAAAGGACAGCTCATCTACGACCAGGTATCAAAAACCTCTTCGTTTCCACAGGTGTTAATAGGAAGCAAGTTTCCAAGAACACCATTTCCTTCTGGCTGAGACAAGTCATCGGTAGAACCTATGAAGAGGATAAAATGGCAGTGCCAGGCACTCCCCGGCCCCATGACATCAGGGGTCTGAGCACCTCCTTGGCCTTTGAGAGAAACATGGCGGTGGGGCAGATCCTACAGGCAGGCACTTGGTCGCACCAGTCAACCTTTACTGCCCACTACCTCAAGGATTATTCAAGGAAATCCTTGGACGGGTTCTCCATTGGGACAGTCATTGCCGCCCTCCAAGCTGTGTAGCGGTAAGGCCAGAGGCTGTCCCCAACGATGAACACATTCTTCGTGACTACACCCGGAGGAAATCGTCAGAAGAATTTTTTAAGAGGTAAGTCTTAGATACAGTGAACCCTCGCTACTTCGCGGTTCGACCATCGCAGATTCACCACTTCGCGGATTTTTTCCATAACCCATATATACAGTAACATATATACATATATATGTATGCATGTATTTATGTATATATGTATGTATGTATATATGTAGGTATGTATATGTGTATACATATATATATATATATATATATATATATATATATATATATATATATATATATATATATATATATATATATATATATATATATATATATATATATATATATATATATATATATATATATATATATATATATATATATATATATATATATATATATATATATATATATATATATATATATATATATATATATATATATATATATATATATATATATATATATATCTAAATTAGGAAGATGTGATGTAGTTCTAAGGGAATAGTATGGGAAATATGTCTGGGTAATAAGCAAAGCTCTACCTCCAGTTTGTTTCTTCATTATGATCAGAGATAAATGTAAACAAAACATTGGTTGCCATTTTTTAACGTGCTTTTTAGCGTGTTTAGGAAACGCATGATATAAAATTGCCTTTAATATTTGTGCCTGTTTTAGTTTAGGGTACTGTAGTACATGCATTAAGTGTTCTGTACATTAAAGGGTAGTTTGTTAACAGTACTACGTACAAGGGAAGGTTTTAAAAGTCTGAATATACATGTTGAATAAATAGGTAAATATAGTGTCACTACTTCGCGGATTTTCACCTATCGCGGCCACGTCTGGAACCTATCTACCGCGATAAACGAGGGTTCACTGTAATAGCGTAAGGTTGCGCAGTTACCCTCACTCCCGCACTCTGATAGGCCCCCGCATTCCATAGCCCTCTAGGCCCTACGTGCCAAGTCAAGTGTCAGAATAGCACTCCCGCCTCCTAAAGTATAAGTCTCCAAAGAAAGTAGTTCTCGGTAAGTATTTTGTGTTGGAACAAATAAAAAATTTTAAGTAATTTTTATTTTTCCTAACATACTTACCGAGAACTACTTTCGGGTAATGGCCCTCCCTTCCGTCCCCGAGTGCCATCCTTCCATTGCCAGGTTGGGCTATACGACGAACTTAATGAGGAGAATGACCCAGAGAGGCAGTGACCTGCCCTAATCCTGCCCTCGGGGCGCATTCCTTGGCAGCGGGGGTAGGCCTATGTAGAGAACGGAGTAGGGGGGTAACGGCGCGAAAACCTTGGTCGGGAAAGAGAGATCACAAGTGACTCCAAAGAAATTAGTTCTCGGTAAGTATGTTAGGAAAAATAAAAATTACTTAAAATTTTTGATGTTCGCCCACGCGCCTACGATCTTCCTGTTCCTGTTCGTGAACGCGCCGCGCCACCTGTTCCTTCACAGGATCTCACGCGCCGCCCCCTTGCTCGCCAGCGATCACCTGCTCGCCAGCGTTCACAGGCGATTCTAGTATCGCCTGTTTGTCAGCGTTCTCCTACGCGTCAACGATCACCTGTTTATCGGCGATCTCCGGACTGCCCACGTGATTTACAACCTGCGCGCACGCATTCTCCAACGCTTCGTCGACCAGAGGTTCTTGAAGGACATGGTTCGCCATCTACTAGCTCGCCATCGCGCGATCATTCACCTGCGCGTCTTGCGCGCTATCGCTCGCCAACGCATCACCATGCGACAACGCGCCATCGCTTACCTGCGCATCAGCGTTCGCCAGCTCACCACCGGTCGCCTGCTGATCTACGCCGCCAGCGACCTTCCTCACCCACGTGGCAACGCGGTCCCTCGCCATCGCGCCAACGCATTCGTTCGCCGACTCGGACACGCGCTCATTCACCTGTACACCCTCGCGCGATCATTCGCCCGCGCGACCGCTCGCCTGCACGATCACTCGCCTGCGCGACTGCGCGACCGTCCCCCCTCACACGACCATCGTTCGTGGCGAATTTCGTAGCCAGTGGTAGCAGCAGGAACGCGTGTTCCTAGACAGCGCTCGGGATCGCCTCCACCCAAATGCAGGACTGTAGTGCAGGACAAGGATTTGCGGAGAGGTTAGTGCATCATTCTTCACCCCCTTCTTTTCAGGCAGGTACTGTGGTGTCCACTCCAAAGGATCGCCCGATCCCTTTCCCTCCAGCGAGGATTTCGGACTCTGTGTCCGTGGAGCAACAGACTTGGTTTGGTCCTCTGATGCGGGCGTTAGTGAGGGTTATGAAACCAGCACTCGCCGATCAGGGCAACAAACCAACGGCTGCCTCTCCTACGCTGAAGAGAAAGAGAGGAGTGGACTTCGTGGTGACTTCCCCCAGGGCGAAGTTGGTTCCCAAGAGGTCTGTCGCGAAGCCCCCTTCTCCTGCTCGAGTGCTTTCTCCTTCACCCGTGGACGAGGCGTTTCCGTCCTCGGGTGAGTCCAGTGAAGCTGTAGTCTTCCCCTCGGCACCAAGGGGGGAGACAGCGTTTCATGGAGGATAGTCGTCTCGTGAAGAAGGGGCTCCTCGAACCTCTTTGTTGGGATCCTGTATCCCTCCCAGGAGGGAATCCAAGGACTCCAAGACCGTCCCGAAATCATCTTCGAGGATTCGGCAGGAACCCGCAGCTCCCCGGGGGAACGTCCACGCTTCACCCCAGGAAGAGATTCCTGGGACATGAGACTTAGCTGCCAGCCCGCAAGGAGGAGATCAGCAGGAATCCGAACATGCCTTCTGGCAGGTCCTAAGCCTGATAAGGCAGCTTAACGGGCTTATGGACCCCGTGATCGCCCCCCGTGAAGGCAAAGACACTATCTTAGATGAAGTGTTTGACGTTCGGAAGGCCCCTAAGTCCAGTGCGGCTCTGCCCTGGTCTCGGGGTCTGAAGAGTGCCAGAGCTAGGGCCAACGCTCAGCTCGCGATTCTTGCCTCCTCCAGTCATTCCTCTGCCGGGAACAAGCTCATCCCTCCTCCTCGTCTTCAGCAGAGGAGGTATTTCGAGATCTTGGGTGAGGCCAGCCTCGCTCTTCCTCTCCATCACTCCGTCGAGGAGCTGGCGAAGGGAGTTCCCTTTGAGAAGCTCTCTGCCCGGCAGGTGTCGTTCTCGGCGGCAGAGATCCTTAGTCATGAAAAGGTCGCTAAGTGTGCCATGCAGGCCACTTCGTGGCTGGACTTTTGGCTAGGGACTCTGGCCATCCTATTGCGCTCGGAGGACTTGTCCAAGGAGACCAATAGGAAGGCCCTGGAGACCTTCTTACTCTCGGGCACCCGCTCCATTGAGTTTTTGGCGCACCAGGTTACCACCCTGTGGGCCAACTCGGTGTTGAAGCGGCGCGATGCTGTGACCGAGAGATTCCATCCGAAGGTCCCCGCCGTGGATGTGTGTAGGCTCCGACATGCTTCCCTTCTGGGGGAGAACCTGTTTGAGCCTCAGGACATGGAGCGAACGGCTGAGAGGTGGAGGAAATCCAGCACAGACTCCCTCCTTCATAGGGCCCTTACAGCTCGGCCCTATAAGCCTCCAGCTCCGCCGCAACAGCAGCAGCAGCCTCGTAAGGCTCCGAAACAGGCACCGGCAGTTAAGAAGGTGGTGTCTAAGCCCCAGCCCTTTCCAGCCAAGGTTAAAAGGGGCGGTAAGTCCTCCAAGGGAGGCAAGACTCCTAGGGGTGGCGGCCGCAGCCGCAAGCCCTAGGGGTGGCAGTCCCCCTGCGTGTCCACCTGTGGGGGGATGCCTTCAGCGTTGCGTCCGCAGGTGGCAGCAACACGGGGCCGATGCTTGGACAGTCTCAGTGATCGGCCAAGGCTATTGCGTCCCGTTCACAACATCTCAAACTCCACTGACAGCGAATCCAGTGTCGTTGAGCTCCTATGCCACGGGATCGGCAAAGGGGCTGGCCCTTCGGGCCGAAGTCGAGACCATGCTCGAGAAGGGTGCTCTCCAGGAGGTCGTCGATGGCTCCCCAGGCTTCTTCAGTCGACTCTTTCTTGTAAAGAAGGCTTCTGGAGGCTGGAGACCTGTCATCGACCTCTCAGCTCTGAACGGGTTTGTCAAGCAAACCCGGTTCAGCATGGAGACAGCAGAAACGGTCAGACTTGCGGTGAGACCACAAGACTTCATGTGCACACTGGATCTAAAGGACGCGTACTTCCAGATCCCAATCCATCCGTCTTCCAGGAAGTACCTGAGATTCTGCCTAGACGACAAGATCTACCAGTTCAAGGTGCTGTGTTTCGGTCTCTCCACAGCTCCTCAGGTGTTCACCAGAGTGTTCACCCTGATTTCATCTTGGGCACACAGGAACGGCATTCGTCTCCTTCGTTATCTGGACGATTGGCTGGTCCTAGCAGACTCGGAGTCGACCCTTCTTCGCCACCGAGACAGGCTTCTGGATCTTTGCCAGGATCTGGGGATCGTGGTAAACCTCGAGAAGTCCTCTCTGCAGCCGTCCCAACGACTGGTTTATCTAGGCATGCTAATAGACAATGAGGAGGGTGGCGGAACCCTTCCTCAGGCGAGAAGAGCTCCCCGCCCAGTCGTGGTTGCGTCTCTTAGGTCACCTATCCTCCCTGGCTCGTCTGGTTCCAAACAGCCGCCTCAGGATGAGATCCCTACAGTGGCGGCTCAAGTCCCGGTGGAATCAAGGATCCGATTCTCCGGACATTCTGATCCCAATGGGGTCTTTGGAACAGACGGACTTGCGATGGTGGCTGGTCGACGAGAACCTGCGGAAGGGAGTGAGTCTTCTCGTCCTCCCCCCGGAATTGACTCTGTTTTCGGACGCGTCAAAAGAAGGGTGGGGGGGCGCACGTTCTGAACCAGAGGGCCTCAGGCCTTTGGTCAGAATCAGAAAAGTGCCTACACATCAACCTGCTAGAATTGAAGGCCGTCTTTCTGGCTCTTCAGCAGTTCCAACGGTCCCTGGCGGGTCACTCCGTGGTGGTGATGAGCGACAACACCACGGTAGTGGCTTATATCAACAAGCAGGGAGGCACTTTTTCGCAGCAGCTATCCCATCTTGCAGTAGAGAGACTGAAGTGGACCGAAATCCACTCGATAACACTATCAGCTGGCTTCATTCCTGGCAAGAGGAATGTGCTCGCCGACAGTCTGAGCAGGGCCTCGCAGATAATAAGTACCGAGTGGTCTTTGGATCCTCAGATAGCCAACAAAGTCCTGATTTTGTGGGGTTCCCCGACTGTGGACTTGTTCGCGACAGCATTGAATTTCAAGCTGCCCCTGTACTGCTCCCCAGTCCCGGACCCCAAGGCCCTCTGGCAAGATGCTTTCCAGCAACGGTGGGACAACATCGACGTGTACGCCTTCCCACCGTTCTGTCTGATAAGGGTGCTCAACAGGACCAGACTATCGGTCAACTGTTCGATGACTCTAGTAGCTCCGCTATGGCATCACGTGGAATGGTTCCCGGACCTTCTGCAGCTCCTGACGGAGCTCCCGAGGGAACAACCTCCACGACACGAGCTTCTCAGAAAACCCCACTCCGGCGTCCCTCACAAGGCCGTAGCTTCGCTTCGGCTTCACGCCTGGAGACTATCCAGCGTCTCCTCGCGGAGAGAGGCTTTTCGCAACAGGTTGCGGAGAGAATGTCTCGGCACCTGCGAAGGTCCTCTGAGGGAGTCTACCAAGCAAAGTGGAGAGTCTTTTGTGGTTGGTGTCGTGGGAGGGGTATCTCTCCACTCGATGCCACTATTCTAGCAATAGCGGACTTCCTCGTTTATCTGCGGGAAGAAATGCGCCTTTCTGTCTCGGCAATGAAAGGCTATCGCTCAGCCTTAAGCTTGGCCTTCAGGCTAAAGGGCTTGGATATTTCTTCATCGCTAGAACTCTCTTTACTCATACGTAGCTATGAGCTTACCTGCCCCCAGTCGGAAGTGAGACCTCCTCCTTGGAACGTGGTTCGAGTTCTCAGGTCTCTTAAGAGACTTCCCTTCGAACCATTACGCCAGGCCTCCGATCGCCACCTGTCTTGGAAGACGGCTTTCCTACTCGCTTTGGCTTCGGCCAAGCGGGTTAGTGAACTTCATGGTCTCTCGTACGACATCGCCCATTCAAGGGGATGGGGGGAGGTAACGTTCAGGTTCGTCCCTGAGTTTGTTGCCAAGACTCAGAATCCTGGAGTGCCGGATCCTCGCTTCGACTCTTTCAGGATCGCGAGTCTCCGTTCTGTAACAAGCGACCCAGACCAGCTGCTACTATGTCCAGTGAGGTGTCTGAGGCACTACTTGAAGAGAACGGCTGCAGTCCGTCCTCAAGTGCGAGCTTTGTTTGTGAGCACAGGCAGGACTAAGAGGAGGGTCACCAGGAACACCATCTCAGCTTGGATTCGAAGGGTCATCCACCATGCCTTGAATCCGGACCCTCCTCCTTCACGTCGCCCTCGGGCACACGATGTCAGGGGTATTGCTACATCCCTGGCCTTCAAGAGAAACTTCTCTGTGACGCAGGTACTTCAAGCTGGGGTCTGGAAGCGTCAGACGACCTTCACAGCCCACTACCTGCAAGACGTGACCCACAGGAGCCTCGATACGTTTTCTATTGGCCCTGTGTTGGCTGCACAACAGCTGGTCTAACCTCAGGCTCCTTTTTGGACAAGTAGCAGTAGGTTGAGGGCGTTGTTACCCGGTCTTAGTCTGCGTGAATGAAAGAGTATGTCTGACCCTTACTTCTTTCTTCATTCTCCCCTCTCTTGGGGAAGCAGCATCCTGGTCCTTGCATAGCTGACCTCGACCTCTGCAGGTAACCCATGCTTCTTTGTGCTCCTAGTATTAAGCTTAATACTGTTGCGTCTCCCATACCCTGACGAGGTGGTATTGGGAACGTCCTATCCTAGAATTCCTATCTGAAGGTCTCATGGTCAACTTCATAGGACGAGTCACACTCTCCTCCACACACTGCTTATGTAGGCCACTTGTTGCTAGCGATGCTAGGAACTTGTGAGGTACAGGGGCTCCTTTTCTCTAGTGCTGCTCACTGAGGGATTGAGCCCCCGGGCAAGCCGAAGTCAGTAAGGCTGGGGACTTTCCATCCTTCCTAAGGGGTAAGTCACCCAATGTAAATAGCGTGGTTTGTATTTCGGTTACGGAACAAATGATAAATTCGAAGATAATTTGTATTTTTCCTAACCATACAAACCTTAGCTATTTACACATATGTGCCTGCCATCCCTGATCCCCAAGTCAAGTCCTACCTCTAAGTGAAGTGAAGCAAGTCACCGGTGTGTGGGGGGGGAGGGGTAGCGAGCTACCCTTCCCCTACCCCCGCTAACTAGCGCGGGGGTAATTAATCCTCGTTAAAACTATTGGCTCGTCATTTCAGCTGCGCTAAAAGGTAAACCCAATATAAATAGCTAAGGTTTGTATGGTTAGGAAAAATACAAATTATCTTCGAATTTGTCATTTTTTACTACTCACTTAACTGCCCCCAACACTTTCCATCCTTCATTCACTCCCTGACGTACATCTGCTTCCACTCCACCATTTGCTGCGACAACAGACCCCAAGTATTTAAACTGATCCACCTCCTCAAGTAACTCTCCATTCAACATGACATTCAACCTCACACCACCTTCCCTTCTCGTACATCTCATAACCTTACTCTTACCCACATTAACTCTCAACTTCCTTCTCTCACACACCCTTACAAATTCTGTCACCAATCGGCCAAGCTTCGCTTCCGCGTCTGCAACCGGTACAGTATCATCCGCAAACAACAACTAATTTACCTCCCATTCATGGTCATTCTCGTCTACCAGTTTCAATCCTCGTCCAAGCACTCGAGCATTCACCTCTCTTACCACTCCATCAACATACAAGTTAAACAACCACAGTGACATCACACATCCCTGTCTCAACCCCACTCTCACCGGATACCAATCGCTCACTTCATTTCCTATCCTAACACACGCTTTACTACCTTTGTAGAAACTTTTCACTGCTTGCAACAACCTTCCACCAACTCCATATAACCTCATCACATTCCACATTGCTTCCCTATCAACTCTATCATACGCTTTCTCCAGATCCATAAATGCAACGTACACCTCCTTACCTTTTGCTAAATATTTCTTGCATATCTGCCTAACTGTAAAAATCTGATTCATACAACCCCTACCTCTTCTAAAACCCCCCTGTACTTCTAAGATTGCATTCTCTGTTTTATCCTTAATCCTATTAGTCAGTATTCTACCATACACTTTTCCCACCACACTTAACAAACTAATACCCCTTGAATTACAACACTCATGCACATCTCCCTTACCCTTATATAGTGGTACAAGTACAATACACGCATAAACCCAATCTACTGGTACCATTGACAACACAAAACACATATTAAACAATCTCACCAACCATTCAAGTACACTCACACCCCCTTTCTTCAACATCTCAGCTCTCACACCATCCATACCAGATGCTTTTCCTACTCTTGTTTCATCTAGTGCTCTCCTCACTTCCTCTCTTGTAATCTCTCTCTCATTCTCATCTCCCATCACGGGCACCTCAACACCTGCAACAGCAATTATATCTGCCTCCCTATTATCCTCAACATTCAGTATACATTCAAAATATTCTGCCCACCTTTTCCTTGCCTCCTCTTCTTTTAACAACCTTCCATTTCCATCTTTCACTGTCTCCTCAATTCTTGAACCAGCCTTCCTTACTCTCTTCACTTATTTCCAAAACTTCTTCTTATTTATTCTCTTCATATGAATGACCCAATCCCTGACTCCACCTCAGGTCAGCTGCCCTCTTTGCCTCACTTACCTTGCGCTTTACTTCCACATTTTTCTCTCTATATCTCTCATTGTACCACTATATAAGGGTAAGGGAGATGTGCATGAGTGTTGTAATTCAAGAGGTGTTAGTTTGTTAAGCGTAGTTGGAAAAGTGTATGGTAGAGTAATGATTAATAGGATCAAGGATAAAACAGAGAATGCAATCTTAGAAGTACAGGGTGGTTTTAGAAGAGGTAGGGGTTGTATGAATCAGATTTTTACAGTAAGGCAGATATGCAAGAAATATTTAGCAAAAGGTAAGGAGGTGTATGTTGCGTTTATGGATCTGGAGAAAGCGTATGATAGAGTTGATAGGAAAGCAATGTGGAATGTGATGAGGTTATATGGAATTGGTGGAAGGTTGTTGCAAGCAGTGAAAAGTTTCTACAAAGGAAGTAAAGCATCTGTTAGGAAATGAAGTGAGTGATTGGTTTCCGGTGAGAGTGGGGCTGAGACAGGGATGTTTGATGTCAACGTGTTTGTTTAACTTGTATGTTGATGGAGTGGTAAGAGAGGTGAATGCTCGAGTGCTTGGACGAGGATTAAAACTGGTAGACGAGAATGACCATGAATGGGAGGTAAATCAGTTGTTGTTTGCGGATCATACTGTACTGGTTGCAGACACACAAGAGAAGCTTGGCCGATTAGTGACAGAATTTGGAAGAGTGTGTGAGAGAAGGAAGTTAAGAGTTAATGTGGGTAAGAGTAAGGTTATGAGATGTACGAGAAGGGAAGGTGGTGCAAGTGCAAGGTTGAATGTCATGTTGAATGGAGAGTTACTTGAGGAGGTGGATCAGTTTAAGTACTTGGGGTCTGTTGTTGCAGCAAATGGTGGAGTGGAAGCAGATGTACGTCAGAGAGTGAATGAAGGTTGCAAAGTGTTGGGGGCAGTTAAGGGAGTAGTAAAAAATAGAGGGTTGGACATGAATGTTAAGAGAGTTTTATATGAGAAAGTGATTGTACCAAATGTGATGTATGGATCGGAGTTGTGGGGAATGAAAGTGATGGAGAGACAGAAATTGAATGTGTTTGAGATGAAGTGTCTAAGGAGTATGGCTGGTGTATCTCGAGTAGATAGGGTTAGGAACGAAGTGGTAATAGTGAGAACGGGTGTAAGAAATGAGTTAGCAGCTAGAGTGGATATGAATGTGTTGAGGTGGTTTGGCCATGTTGAGAGAATGGAAAGTGGCAGTCTGCTAAAGAAGGTGATGAATGCAAGAGTTGATGGGAGAAATACAAGAGGAAGGCCATGGTTTGGGTGGATGGATGGAGTGAAGGAAGCTCTGGGTGATGGGAGGATAGATGTGAGAGAGGCAAGAGAGCGTGCTAGAAATAGGAATGAATGGCGAGCGATTTTGACGCAGTTTCGGTAGGCCCTGATGCTTCCTCCGATGCTTTAGATGACCGCGGAGGTAGCAGCAGTAGGGGATTCAGCATTATGAAGCTTCATCTGTGGTGGATAACGGGGGAGGGTGGGCTATGGCACCCTAGCAGTACCAGCTGAACTCGGTTGAGTCCTTTGTTAGGCTGGGAGGAACGTAGAGAGTAGAGGTCCCCTTTTCTGTTTTTGTTTCATTTGTTGATGTTGGCTACCCCCCAAAATTGGGGGAAGTGCCTTGGTATATGTATGTATACTTCTCTACACTATTACTCTGCAGCCATTCTTCAAAAGCCCTCTTTTTCTCTTCCACTTTTACCTTCACTCCTTCATTCCACCATTCACTGCCCTTCCTCATGCTGCCTCCAACAAACTTCTTGCCACACACATCACTTGCAATCCCAACAAAATTTTCTTTTACTAACTTCCACTCCTCCCCTAAATTACCAGTTTCTCTTACTTTCATTTCGTCATATGCCATTTTCAACCTTTCTTGATATTTACTTTTTACCCCCGGTTTTATTAGCTCTTCAACCCTGACTAGCTCCCTTTTACATCCACCTACTCTTTTCCCCCACTCTTTTGCTACAACTAATTTTCCTTCCACCAAAAAATGATCAGACATACCGTTATCCATACCCCTAAACACGTGCATGTATACTTGTTTTTATCTTTCTTTTTGAAAAAGCTAGAACTTATCACCATCTCTTGCTTAACACACATATCTACTAGTCTCTCACCACTCATTTTCACCTGGTACGCCATACTTCCCAATGACACCTTCTACCTTTCCAGCGCCCACTCTAGTATTTAAGTCACCCATGACAACTACATACAGTAATTCCTTCTACCCAGTCCTTCTAAACACCTAGTTAATTAATTCCAGAACCCATTCCACTCTTCTTCACTTTTCTCACAACCTGGCCCATATGCACTGACAAAAGCCCAACATTCCCTACCCAACCTAACCCTTACCCACATTAACCTAGATGATATCTCCGTCCATTCCACTACAGTACTTTATCTGTTATCCATTCACTCAGCAATAAAGCCGCACCTTTTCTTGCTCTTCACAAAGCCAATATACCCATCCTTCTATTCCTAAACATACTTCCAATCTCACATCTTTTACTCTCTATCGTACTACATCCACGCACATTCAAACACCCCAAAACTAGAGTGCGGGGAGCAGACACGCTCCCCCCAGCTCCACCTCTTTGATGTCTCACAGGATTATAATACATATATATATATATATATATATATATATATATATATATATATATATATATATATATATATATATATATATATATATGTAGATATATTTATATATATATATATATATATATATATATATATATATATATATATACTGTATATACTGTATATATATATATATATATATATATATATATATATATATATATACATACATATATATATATATATATATATATATATATATATATATATATATATATATATATATATATATATACATACATATATATATATATATATATATATATATATATATATATATATATATATATATATATATATATATATATATATATATATAAATAAATAAGTAAATACAATCATCATCATCATTTCCTAAGCTTATTGGCACAAAGAGCTTAGTTAGATTCTTCCAGTCATCCCTATCTTGAGCTTTTAAATGAATACTTCTCCAATCGTCCTCTCCTACTTTACGCTTCATAGTCCTCGGCCATGCAGGTTTGGGTCTTCCAAATATCATTAGAGGGTGAAAGGATTAATGAGGCAGAAGCATTTTGATATTTAGGAACTATGATCTCAAATACAAGATCTTTAGAATTTGAGTTTAATGAAGAATTGAAAAATCAAATCAGACAATGGCTAGGTTAAATCAAATTGCCTGAAATTGCAGATAAAAATCTGGTTATATATTAGTTTAGTGAGATTAGTGTTACTGTATGGACATGAGTCGTGGTACGACAATGAAACAATATACAACAGATTTTGTAGATTTTAGAACAAAGCCCTCAGAAGAATATTGAGAGTTAAATGGTAGGACAGGATAGGAAATGAAACTATAAGAGAGATTACTCAAGTGCCATATGAGGATGAGATCATAGTGAGGGGCAGATGTTAGCTGAGTCCTATCAGTTAATGTTAGTAGAGCCTTATCAAATCAATCTTCAGTAAACACCAGAGTATTCCAAGGGAACGTGTTGTCACCTATGTTGTCTATCCTCCTCATGGATTTTGTAATGCATAGAACAGTTGGAGAAGGATTGGACTGGATTGGTAATAGGAAATTAGCTGACCTAGAGTATGCTGATGATGCTGTCCTTATTAGCAGAACACCACAGGATTTGTAATGCTTGCTTACCAAATGCATGAAATATCACAGGAGGTTAGTCTCAAGATAAATACACGTAAGAAAAGACAGTGATGACAACGGAATATGCAATGGAAGATGAAATATCATTGGAAAAAGTAAGGATTAATGAGGTAGAATCATTTAAGTATTTTGTGACTATGATCTCTAATACAGGGTCTTTAAAATGAGAGTTTAATGAAAGATTTAAAGAATTAGATCAGACAATGGGTAGACTGAGTAAAATTTGGAAATCTATTTGCCTGAAATTACATATAGAAATTAGGCTATATATCAGTTTAATGAGGTCTGTGTTACAGTATGGACATGAGTCGCGTTATGACAATGAAACAATATCTGACAGATTTAGTAGATTTGAGAACAAAGCTGTCAGAAGAATGTTGATAATTAAATGGCAGGACAGGATTATGAATGAAACCTAAGAAATATTACTCGAATGTCATATGTGGATGAGTTCATGGTGAGGGATAGATGGAGATGGTTTGGGTAGGCTCTTCTTACTCCCCAAGAGAGATTAGTTCACCAAACATTCAACTGAGCTCCACAACGTACTAAAAGAGTTGGAAGACCTTATCCTACATGGCTGGGGACTATGAAACGAGGAGTTGGAGATGACGAATGGAGAAGTATTGAATTAAAAGTTTAAGATAAAGATGACTTGTGAAATCTGATCAAGGCCCTTTGCATCAATAGGCATAGGAACTAATTATTAGTAGTTGAGAAGGATATGAAGTAAACATTCAAGTGGAATATGATACGGTGCTAACACAGAACTATGAATTTAACAACTTAGGATCGATTGTAACAGAACTACTAGAAATGAAGGAGAGTCAAGATATAAGAAGAATGAGAAAGAGTATTTGGTATCAGGGGATCAGATGGATGGATGTGGTGAGGAAGGGTCTGAAGGATGTGGGATTGGGGGAAGATAAAAGAATTAGACATAGAGGAAGAAAGTTGTCTTGAGCAGCTAACCCTGGGATTAATAATGTCGAAAATAGATACTGTGAGCATATATGAGGGTCTTTATTTTGATATCTTTTATAAATTTTGTTGTTTTCTTGCTTATAATGATAGCATTTCTGATTAAAATTCATTGCAATTTTAGGGAAAAATACTTTTTCTTTCCTTATCTTTCGCTCTTTCATTTTCCATCGTTTCTCCGTCAGTCTTAATTATAATAATAGCTTTAAATCGTTTTTGTTTAGTTTGAAAATCAATTAATCTCAATCCTGTACAAAACTCCTTGATACAAGAGTTTAAACCAAATTCACCAAAATATTTGTATGCCTTTCTAGTCATACACTATATAAACAACGAATTTTGTAACTAAAATTATCTCTATTTTTAGCAATAAAACTATTTACATTATTTCACCTGCCCTTTATCCAATAAATTTTCTTCTGTCTCCTAATTTTATATAGCCTGCACATTTATGGATTTGCCAATATAATATTTATACTCTACCAAATTTATTTCGTATTTCTTATCTATCTCATTGATAGTTTTTTCATATTCTTTTTTTCATTCTTCTCTGTGCCCATGTCCACTTTTATTATTATTATTATTATTATTATTATTATTATTATTATTATTATTATTATTATTATTATTATTATTATTATTATTATTATTATTATTATTATTCATTTCGTGCGTACCATGAAATTGAAGAAGAAGAATAATCACAGTAGGTTTATCCAGAGGCAATTCTTTTGAAGTACTACTACAACTTCCCAGACCTATACGAACCACGAGTCCACGATGTTGTTAATGACAGTCAGTGATTGTTATAAACTCGTGATCATCCTGTGTAATAAGTTGTAAATTGCTAATGTACTAAGTTGTAAATTGCTGACATAAGAACAGAAGTAGTTGCCAGTCGGTTTTTAATGGTTTTTAGCTAAAGGTAAAAGTTTTATTTTACCTTTTTTGTTATCCAATCAGACTCATAATTCGAAAAATTCAAATAGATTAATGGAAACATCCATCAAGAGTCTTAGAACACAGCAGTGTAAGGGGGTAGGTTAGGTTAGGTGGGGGCATTCAAGTTAATGGTGATCTTGTGCACATGTTTTGTAGAACAACAAACAGTTTTGTAGAACAATGACATCATCTTACGAATGACTAGAAAACGGAAAGAAATTCTCGCTTCCTATGTACACGGTAGGACCGGGCCGCTGATCTACAAAGGTTCCACTGGCTCCCCCCTTTTTCCTTTTTTTCTCATCTTCCCTATCCACTCTAATTGGAATGAAGCCATTGTACTATTACTAGAACTGACTTGATGTGGGTAAGATACATTTCTGAACTGCATTCTTGTCAGACTAGACCTGTAAGAAGAGGTCTCCCTTATCCTCCCTTTACGGGGGTGTGGGAGGATAGTAAGATGTACACCAATTGATTGCTCATCATTTGCCTGCTGGTATTTCAGTCGGGACTGCTCTCCCCTTCAGGGGAACGATTCCTCTTTTGACCACGAACCTGGTACTTACCAAATTCAGGCCAGGTCCTATTAACCTACTCGTCCCTATCATAGGCAGATAGCTGATTTCTAGATTTTTTGTCTTCACTCGCCTATGGCACCAAGGAAATTGACATTATCAGTATAGAACAAGAACCAACCAATTTGGTTCTAGGGGGGCTTCCTACCCACCAATAAGTAAGTCTCTTAATTATAAAGAACAAAAGGTTGTATACACGTAGGAATAAGTAAGTTTAAAAGTTATTTGTATTTTTCATAGCTATGCAAACCATCCTTTAAAGTTAAACTTCTCACCCCCCCAAGCACACTCGGGAAAGTGTAGATTCCCAGTTTTAAAAGGGTTATATTTGTATAGCTAAAAAAAATTACTTTTAAAATGTATTTTATTCTGTATTCTGTATAGTACCTCTGAAACCTTTCTGTGTACTGTATCCTTTTTTCTTAAAACCTTTTTAATGTATATACTTATATCCTTCCTTCTGAAACCTTTGTATGTATACTTTAATCTTAATAATTACCTGCCATCTGATTGGTGAAATATATTCTGAAGTAGAAGTTTATTCTGTATTTTTTGTGTTTTTCAGTGCCAGTTGTTGGTTAATGGAAGATGGAAAGTCAATTAGAAGATTGGAATAAAATACATATTCCTTCGCCTCCAAATGTAACTCTGCTCTATTCCTGGGAAGAGGATGGGGAAGTTATCCGTATGTACATTACAGTATTAACTGTTTTAGTCCAAGTTTTATCATTTTTAATAATTTTTTAGCTTTGTGTTATTTGTTCGAATGAGGATTAGATATTATAATTCATAGCTGTTTGTTCCTAAGCTTATATTACAAGCCTTTTGTCCTTTGAAATATTAATGTGTTTGACAGAGCTGGAATGACCATTGAATTGTTAACAAGATAGTTGGTTAATCACAGGCTGCATAAGGGGGAAGACCCACCCTCCCACCTCTCACAGAATAGCCACTTTTGTCTTTGACTGCAATGAGTATAAAGGTCGTGTTGCCCTGCTCTCTTTTGACTGTTATATATTTTATTCCTTTTGTTTGTAATAAGGAGGGTGACTTTGATACCTTTGTGAGAGGGATGCCCATGTATCAGAACTTATTCATTCACTATGCGGAATGTCTCAATTCTGGCCTTTTGATAGAGACGGGTAAAACCTTTCAGGAGTAACGAGGCCATCTCGATTGGGTTTGAGGAAGGTCCAGGTCGTCTCATAATAACAGCAATGTCCACTTGCAGCAGCATCTTTCATAAGGTTTTGGAACCTGGTCCACCTGTTTTTGCCCCATCCAAGCTCAGCCTAACTTGAGCATTTAGACATCTAAGGAAGGGGACTCCACATAGAAGCATGCCTCCTGCTGTCAGCTGAGGGATTCCTTACTTTGTATATATTCTCTACATCTTCCATCTAAATCCCTTCCAAACCTACCTGCTAGGTAGGTTGACAGGTGAACAATACTGGAGTTTTTCACTGGACGTTTTTTATGACATCCAGTCTCCTGTTGGCTCTTCATAAGTCATTGTGGGAATGGAGTATAAGTCTGTATGCCCCTCAGGCAAAGTGGTACTTTCAGACTGGATTCAGTTGGAACATTTGCTCCATATTCAGCCTTTAGAGAGGAAGACTTCTTGCTTTTGCATGACTCAATGGATGGATGCAGGACTTCAGTCATTCAACTAGTACCTCTTTTCATTCCTCAGGTGTTTGCACAAGTGTGAATCTTAAGGCACTTGGAATTACCTCTGAAGTTTTTCTTTGATGATCTTAAGAGGATTGGGATTGACAACAGTCTGATCTCATACCCAAGCAAAGGAAGAAATGCCTGGGAATGCTATTTGACTCATATTAGGGGTCATACTTTCAGTGGAGCTGAAATGACGAGCCATTAAAATTTCCACCTCTGGTCCATCGGTCTTCCCGTCGGCATATAACCGTTGACTCGGCTGCCGCAGGGGAATCGTCATCGCCTGGACCCTCCTCATTCAACTATTGTCTTCGCCTTTTCCCTTTTCCTATGGGAAACATGATTACTGAGCGAAGGGAATGTATCCTCTCAGAGATTGACTACGGTCTTTCTCTTCTCAAGGTCGTTCACCTTTCAACAACAGTGTACTAATGGGAAGAGCATCTTTCCCGTTCCCGGGTTAGGTTGCACTTCTGATTGTTTATCTCAATTATTTTTAGTGAAATTATAATTGTAATTTTAACTTTTCAGCTTTTCTCCGTGGGGAACACTTCCCTTCGCAGGATCAGTGGTTCTCACTATTAGTGAATATTCTTAGCTGATTTAAATAATTGTAATTCTGGTTTGTTCCGTAACTGGAATACAAACCACGCTATTTAAAGTGGGTAATTACTTTCGGCGTAGCTGAAAGGACGAGCCATTAAAATTTAACGAGGGTTTGCTACGCCACTGCTAGTTAGCGGGGGTTAGGGAGGGTAGTTAGCTACCCTCCCCCCTCACACACCTGTGTTGTAAGCCCACTTTCCTTACGGCTCGGGTGCTAGTCGGACGTGTCCGCTGTCACCCTCACCTACACAACAGCCATTTAATCATTGCTTTTGCTTTTTCTTTTCTAGAGTGTTGTGAAGTTGGCCTCTACAATGCGGAAGTGCCCTGACCGCCCTTGTGGGACCTTCGTGTCTTCAATCAACACGGATCCACACACCTTATGCCCTTAATGTAGGGGTCAACGGTGTAAGAGTGATAACGTATGTATTGAATGTAGGGAGTGGCCTACCTCCCAGTGGGAGAGGTTTTCTCGGCGCCGGAAGAAGTCCAAACGGGATATTTCTCCTTCAAAGGTTTCTTCTTCCGTAGCCCAAACCTCCTCCGAAGCTCCCACTCGGTCGGCTTCTCGCGAGAGGCCGTCGAGTGGTAGCGTAGGCTGTACTGTTGTCCGATCTCGGGGTTTGGGAGAGGGAGTTGCCTCCCACTCCTCCTCCCCCGGGGGAGGGTTTAATTGTTTCTCCTGATGTTAATAATGATGATCTTTTGCAGCTTTGGGCTTCCTTGGGGCTTCAGGGTTCGTCTTCCAAGGAAGCCCTGTTTGACATGATCAGGTTGGGAGCAGCTGTCAAACAGTCACCGGCGGTTGCAGAGGTTGACTCTCTGTCTATTGTCGAGGCTGTTGTGGCAGAGGCTTCCAATGAGAGTGTTGAAACCCCTGCTCCTGTTGTAGCTGAAGGCTTAGCTCCCCCCTCCGAACATCCTTTGAGGGAGGAACCAAGTCCAACGGTCTCTCCTGCGGGTGATTCTCTCCCCCGGGGGAGTTCACTGACAGAGACTACTCTTCGGAGGACTGCCGCTGGTTTGCCTGCTGCTCCCAGAGGACGTATCCGACGTAAGGCTCGCCTTCCTCTTCGTCGCCGAGGTCTTCCTTCTCCTCACAAGGGTGTTAGGAGCCGCCTCTTCGGATCATCATCCTCGCAGTCCCCCGCAGAGGAACCTCGTCCTTCAGCTACCGTTCCTGCTACTTCCTTGAACCTGGACCTCTCCGCAGATCGTTCGCGATCTCCTTCGTCTGCCAGACCTGCTGACCTGCCCTTACCTTTCCTGGCTGCTGACGCGCTGTGAGCGCCCACCCATCCCGTTTTCCAACGGGTACTGGTCCCTTCGTGGTAAAAGGGCTTTCACACATTGTGTGTAAGTCCCTGAAGCGCCAAGATTTCCCTGTACGCCAACGTACGCCTGCGCGCCAGCGCACTACTGCGTGCAAGCTCCCTCCGGTTACAGTCTCATCTCGCCAGCGCTCTCCTGCGCGCCCACGATCTCCTGTTCGCCCTGCAGTTCCAGAGACTACGCGCCCACGATCTCCTGCTCGCCAACGGACCTCTGCGCACCCTCGGCCTGATGCACGCCATGGACGCCCTCGGTCTCCTGATCGTCAGCGATTTCCTGTGCGCCAGCGCTCTCCTGCTCGCCAGCGCTCTTCTGCTCGCCAGCGCTCACCTGCTCGCAAGCGCTCTCCTGCTCGCCAACGCTTACCTGCTCATCATCGCTCGCCTGCTCGCCCTCAATCTTCGGATCAGGGCTCCAAAGGGAAGTCTTCTTCCTCCCCTGCTCGCCGACGCGCCATCGGACCTCGCCTGCTCGCCATCCCTCGCCTGCTCGTCATCCCTCGCCTTCACGCCATCGCCCGCAGTCTCCATCGCGCGCCCACTGCCAGAACTTCTGTTCCTGATGAGCGCCCTCCTGCGCGCCCGTGCGCTAGGGATATTCCCCCTGCACGCGCGCGCCCTACGGCTTCGCCCTTATGGGCCCTTCAGGATCCTGTGGCTGCACTCCATCCGAGGTCTCCGTAACGCGCACCAACGCGCCCCTTCTCCTATGCGCCCACGCGCCCTGTTGCCTACGCGCCCTGTCGCCTGCGTGCCCACGAGCTCCTTCTGCGCGCCATCGTTCGCCCACTCGCCAACGCACGCCCTCTCCTACGCGCCAACGCTTGCCTACGCGCCATTGCTCGCCCGCGCGCCCTCACTCCCCCGCTCGCCCTTGCCATCGCCCGCGTGCCCTCGCCATCGCCCACATGCGCCCGCTCGCGCAATAGGCCATTGCCTAGCTAGGGGGGCGATTGCTCGCGCAATCGCCCCCCGAGCTAGGCAATGGCCTATTGCGCGAGCGCGATGCCCAGCGCGATCCACAGCGCGTTCCCACACAGGACCCTGCAGTACGACGCGCAGTCAGGTCATCTTCATCGCATTCCCCCCCCCTCCCATAAGCGCAGTACAGCGCGCTCGACGGAGGGTGGGAAATCTCCGGACAGGTTTAGGAACATTTCTTCTACAGCTTCTTCCTTTCAGGCAGACCCTGTTGTAGTTTCCACTCCTAGGGATCTTACGATCCCCTTCCCTCCAGAGGGTGTCTCTGACAGCGCTGCTGTCAGTCGGCTGCCCTGGTTTTGGGCCCTTGATCAGAGCGGTTGCGCAGGCTTTCAAGCCCGCTTTCTCTGAACTAGGACTCAAATCAGCGGCTATCTCGGTCCCCCTGAAGAGGAAGAGAGGAGTGGACGACGTGGTTACTTCTCCAAGGGCGAAACTGGCTCCTCGGAAGTCGTCAAGGAAGGCTCCCTCCCCTCCCCAGACTTTCTCCCCATCCCCCGTGGACGAGGGTTTTCCGTCCTCAGGGGATTCTCGTAAGGTGAGGCGTTCTCCCATCGCACCAATGGGAGAAACCCCACCCCGCGCCGAGAAGTCTCCTCGGGTGGAAGTGGAGAAGAGCCCCCCACCATCTTTGTTGGAATCCTGCATCCCTCCCAGGAGGGAGTCGAAGGACTCCAAGACGGTTCCGAAATCTTCTTTGAGGATCAAACCAGGGCCAGCTAAGCCCGTGGAGAACATCCACGAGTCTCCCCAAGAAGAGCCTTTGGAGACTGGAGACCTTGCTGCTAGTCCATCAGGAGGAGAGCCGCAGGAGTTGGAGCATGCCTTCTGGCAAGTTTTGATTCTGATGAGGAACCTTAACAGATTCTCTGATCCAGAGATTCCTCCTCGAGAGGGCAAGGACACGGTTCTGGACCAAGTCTTTGGTACCCAAAAGCCCTCTAAAACCAGCGCGGCTTTGCCCTGGTCCCAGGGGGTCAAGAGTGCCAGAGATAAGGTCGAGAGCCAGCTCTCTGAGCTAGCCTCCTCCAGCCGTTCCAGCGCCGGAAAGAAACTCCTCCCACCTCCTCGTGTCCACCAGTGGAGGTACTTCGAAATCATGGAGGAGTCCTGTTTAGCTCTTCCCCTCCACCACTCGGTGGAAGAGCTCTCCAGGGGAGTCCCTCTCGAGAGACTCTCCAACGGGCCAGTGTCGTTCTCGGCCTCAGAGATTCTCTGCCAGGAGAAGGTAGTGAAGTGTGCCATGCAGGCCACTTCGTGGCTGGATATCTGGCTAGGATCTCTTGGCATTCTGATACGATCCGAAGACTTGTCTAAGGAGAGTACCAGGAAGGCCTTGGAGACCTTCCTTTTCTCAGGCACTCGTACCATCGAGTTTCTGGCCCACCAAGTCTCGAACTTGTGGGCTAACACTATCCTGAAACGCTGTGATACGGTGTCTGAAAGATTCAACTCGAAGGTCCCCAACACCGAGGTCAGTAAGCTCAGACATTCCTCCCTTTTGGGGAGTAGTCTGTTTGAGCCGAAAGATGTAGAGCAGGCGGCTGAGAGGTGGAGGAAGTCCAACCAGGACTCCCTCCTCCAGAGGGCTTCAACATCAAAGCCCTATAAGCCTCCAGCACCTCAACAACCTCGCCCTGCAAAGACGACAAAGCCGGCAGTAGCAGCAAAGACAGCAGTGTCCAAACAGCCCTTTCCCGTCAAGGACAGGAAAGGCAAGAAGTCCTCCAGGGGAGGCAAAAATCCTAGGGGGAGTGGCCGAGGCCGCAAACGCTAGGATTGGCAGTCCCCCCGCATGTCCACGAGTGGGGGGATGCCTCCAAAGTTGTGCGGACAGGTGGCAGCAACTCGGGGCCAATTCCTGGAAGATCTCCGTGATCAGCCAAGGATATCACGTCCCGTTCATAACATCTCTACCTCCCGTAACAGCGAATCCAGTGTCGTTGAGCTCTCTTGCCATGGGATCGGCAAGAGGGCAAGCCCTTTGGGCAGAAGTTGAGACCATGTTGAAGAAGGACGCTCTCCAAGAGGTCGTCGACGGGTCCCCAGGCTTCTACAGTAGACTCTTTCTTGTAAAGAAGGCGTCTGGAGGCTGAAGACCAGTCATCGACCTCTCAGCTCTGAACAGGTTTGTCAAGCAGACCCCGTTCAGCATGGAGATGGCAGACACGGTCAGACTCGCAGTGAGACCGCGAGACTTCATGTGCACAATGGATCTGAAGGACGCGTACTTCCAGATCCCAATCCATCCATCTTCAAGGAAGTACCTAAGATTCAGCCTAGACAACAAGATCTACCAGTTCAAGGTGCTGTGTTTCGGTCTCTCAACAGTACCTCAGGTTTTCACCAGAGTGTTCACCCTGATATCTTCGTGGGCACACAAGATCGGCATCCGTCTCCTCCGTTATCTGGACGACTGGCTGATCTTAGCAGACTCGGAGTCAACCCTTCTTCGACACCGAGACAAACTTCTGGGGATTTGCCAAGATCTAGGGATCATGGTAAATCTCGAGAAGGCTTCTTTGCTTCCTACCCAAAGACTGGTACACCTAGGCATGATATTGGACACCAATCTCCACAAAGCCTTCCCATCAGACGACAGGATAGCAAGGCTGAGGAAGGTCGCAAGTCCTTTCCTCAGGCGAGACAAACTCCCAGCCCAATCGTGGTTATGTCTCCTCGGCCATCTCTCATCCTTGGTCCGTCTAGTTCCCAACGGTCGTCTCAGAATGAGATCCCTGCAATGGCGACTCAAGTACCGGTGGAGTCAAGGACATGATTCCCCGGACGTCTTGATCCCTATGGGTCTCGCGGAATGGACGGACCTTCAGTGGTGGGTGGCAGACGAGAACCTACGAAAGGGAGGGGATCTTCTCGTCCTCCCCCCGGATTTGATGCTGTTTTCGGATGCCTCAAAGAGAGGGTGGGGGCCCACGTTCTGAACTACAGGACCTCAGGCCTGTGGTCAGAATCAGAAAAGTGCCTCCATATAAATCTGCTAGAAATGAAAGCCGTTTTTCTGGCCCTTCAACAGTTCCAACAGCACCTGGCGGGTCACTCTGGTGGTGATGAGCGACAACACCACAGTAGTGGCTTACATCAAACAAGCAGGGAGGTACCTTTTCAGAACAGCTATCCCATCTTGCAGTAGAGATACTGAGATGAACCAAAGTCCACTCGATTCCACTTTTGGCTTGCTTCATTCCGGGCAAAAGGAATGTGCTCGCCGACAGTCTGAGCAGAGCGTCTCAGATAGTGAGTACCGAGTGGTCTTTGGATCGTCAAGTAGCCAACAAAGTCCTGACTTTGTGGGGTTCCCCGATTGTGGATCTGTTCGCGACAGCGTTGAACTTCAAACTGCCCCTGTACTGCTCCCCAGTCCCGGACTCCAAGGCTCTCTGGCAAGATGCTTTCCAACAACGGTGGGACAACATCGACGTATACAGCTTTCCCCCGTTCTGTCTGATGAGGAGGGTGCTCAACAAGACCAGACTATCGGTCAACTTCTCGATGACTCTCATAGCTCCGCTGTGGCATCACGCGGAATGGTTCCCGGACCTTCTGCAACTCCTTATGGAGCCTCCGAGAGAACTCCCTCTGCGACACGAGCTACTCAAACAACCACACACCAACATCTTTCAGCATCTCCTTGCAGAGAGAGGATTTTCGCAACAAGTTGCGGAAAGGATGTCTGGACACCTGCGAAAGTCATCTGCAGGGGTCTACCAGGCGAAGTGGAGAGTTTTCTGTGGTTGGTGTCGTGGAAGGGTTATCTCTCCACTCGATGCTACTATTCCAGCAATAGCTGAGTTCTTTGTGTACTTGCGAGAAGAAATGCGCCTTTCAGTCTCGGCAGTGAAAGGCTATCGCTCAGCCTTAAGTCTAGCCTTCAAGCTCAAAGGAGTGGACATCTCTTCGCTAGAACTTTCCCTACTCATATGTAGTTATGAACTTACCTGCCTTCAGTCGGAAGTGAGACCTCCTCCATGGAACGTGGTTCGAGTTCTCAGGTCTCTTAAGAGACCTCCCTACGAACCATTACGCCAGGCTTCAGATCGCCTCCTGACTTGGAAGACGGTGTTCCTACTAGCTTTGGCGTCAGCCAAGCGAGTTAGCGAACTTCATGGTCTCTTGTATGACATCGCCCATTCAAGGGGAGGGGGGAGGTAACGTTCAGCTTCGTCCCTGAGTTTATTGCTAAGACTCAGAATCCGGGAGTGCCGGACCCTCGATTCGACTCCTTCCGGATTTCGAGTCTTCGTTCCGTAACAGATGACCCAGACCATCTCCTACTGTGCCCAGTAAGGAGTCTGAGGCTATACCTGAAGAGAACAGCTGCAGTTCGTCCCCAAGTGCAGGCTTTGTTTGTTAGCATTGGGAGATCGAAGAGGAGGGTTACCAAGAACACCATCTCAGCATGGATTCGAAAGGCAATCCATCTGTCCCTGAATCCTGACCCTTCTCCATCACGTCGTCCTAGAGCTCATGATGTCAGGGGAGTAGCTATCTCCCTGGCCTTCAAGAAAAACTTCTCAGTGATGCAGGTTCTACAAGCAGGGGTGTGGGAGCGTCAAACGACCTTCACAGCCCACTACCTGCAAGACGTGACCCACAGGAGGCTCGATACGTTCTCTATCGGCCCTGTGGTGGCTGCGCAAGAGCTGGTTTAAACCTCAGGCTCTTTAATGGACAAGTAGCAGAGGGTTGAGGGCATTGTTACCCGGTTTTAGTCTGCATGAAAGAAAAGGTATGTCTGGCCCTTATTCTTTTCTTCATCTTCCCCTCTCTTGGGGAAAGCAGCATCCTGGGTTCTCTGCACAGCTGACCTCAAAACACTGCAGGTAAACCATGTTCCCTTGTGTTCCTAGTATTAAGTTGATACTGTCGCGTCCCCATACGCTGACGAGGTGGTATTGGGAGAGTCCTAGCTTAAAGTTTCCATCTAAAGAACTTCAGGTCAACTTCCTAGGACGAGTCACACTTTTTTCCTTCACACACAGCTTACGTAGGCCGCAGCCCTTGCATAGCAAGGTGCGAGCGAGGTGCAGGGACTCTTTATTGTTGAGTGCTGACACACTCAGATAATGAGTCCCCGGGCAAAGCCAAAAGCCAATATGGCTGGGACTTATTCCACCCTTCCTAAGGGTTAAGTCACCCACTTTAAATAGCATGGTTTGTATTCCAGTTACGGAACAAATGACAAATTCGTAGATAATTTGTATTTTTCCTAACTATACAAACCTTAGCTATTTAATCAAACTTGCCTGCCAGCCCTGTCCCCCATGAAGTCCTACCTCTAAGCAAAGTGAGCTTACAACACAGGTGTGTGAGGGGGGAGGGTAGCTAACTTCCCTCCCTACCCCCCGCTAACTAGCGGTTGGGTAGTAAACCCTCGTTAAATTTTAATGGCTCGTCCTTTCAGCTACGCCAAAAGTAATTACCCACTTTAAATAGCTAAGGTTTGTATAGTTAGAAAAAATACAAATTATCTACGAATTTGTCATTTTTATTACAGTTTCTCCGCTCCTCCTTCTCCCGTGGATCTCGACTGGGGAAGGGAGGGCGCAATATTATTTTATGTTGTTCCCTCGGTGATCCTCTTCGGAGTTCCTCCCTAGGGAATTGTCTGTTAAATAATTTATTTTATTTTTTTTTTCCCCCATTAACTATGCAGTTTTCTTCGTTCGACTAAGAGTGGTGACGAAGAAGAGCTATTCTGTTCATGCCTGGGAAATCTGCTGTCACTGCCGTCCCTCAGAGGACGTCGTCATGGGCGTCATCCCTTCTCTTAAAAGCACGCCCATGACAACATGACCTGCACTTCAGATCATCTTAGAACGCTAACCAGGAGGTTCACCTCCAGGGGTTGGAAAACTTTCCCTTGCGAGGGAAAGTTTCCTCCCCAAGAATGAGGTTGTTTCTCCCTTTTGAGGCTGAACTTTCCACATCTTAATAAATTCATCTTCTCCGACTGCTGTTGCTGCCTTCGCCCAGACTACTCTCCCCCCTTGCTGAGTCTCTTTTCCTTCAGGGGCGGAGCACAGTCTTAGCCAAGTCTCTCTTACAAAGTGTTCACCTCTCGTTCGTGAGAGAGGCCACTCATAGAGACTCCTCTTTGGAGGATCGCTACGGTTGAAGGTCAGCTTGCTGATCCACCGGCCCTCATGGGCGTCATCCCTGCTCTCAGAAGTACGCCCGTGGCAACACCTGATCAGCACTTCATCTTCGAGGGAGAACTGCTTGCATCTTAATCACTTCACAGACTCCGACTGCTGTTGCTGTCTTTTCCTAGATGACACTCCCCTCTTTGCTGAGTCTCTCTTCCTTTGGGGGCTGAGCATAGTCTTAAGCAGATCTCTCCTGAAGTGATCATCTCTCTCACTAGAGGGGCCACTCATAGAGACTCCTCTTCGGAGGATCGCTACTGCAAAGGTCAGCTTGCTGGTCCACCGGCCCTCATGGGCATCATCAGTTTCCGATCATCCTACCAGCGCAACATTGCGCTGCAGCGTAGTCCGTGGACTTCGGTCCTGGACTCTTCCATGGACCTTTCACGGTTGCCATCGGTGGATGTTCGCCCTTCCAAAGGGCACATCCCAGTTCCTGATCGTCCTGCCAGCTGAACTGCCGACCTACCAACGCAACCTTACGCTGCAGTTAGTCCTTAGACTTCAGTCCTGGACTCTTCCGTGGACCTTTCACGGTCGCCATCAATGGATGTTTGCCCTTCCAAAGACCTCATCCCAGTTTCTGGTCGTCCTGCCAGCTGGCCTGCCGACCTACCAGCGCTACCTTACGCTACAGTTAGTCCTTGGACTTCGGTCTTGGACTCTTCTGTGGATCGTTCCTGCATCTGCGCGTCAGTGCTTTCCTACGCCCCCGCGCTCATGTGCACCAGCATTATCATGAGCACCATTGCTTCCGCGCGCGCTAGCAACAACAGTCTTCCGCTCTTGCGCGCCAATGCACCCGCCCTTGCGCAACCAGTCACACGCTTCGGGGCATTCTAGGGAGACTGCACAAAACTACAAAGTGCCTTACTGCGTGCCAGCGCTCACCTGCGCTTTCATATCCAGCACCCTCCTGCTCACTTGCGCTCGCCAATGCGCCAACTCTTCATAAAGAGCCAGCGGTTGCCTGTTCACCAGCACTCTTCCGCGCTTTCTTGCGCCCTCCTGCGCAGTTGCGGTCTCAGGTCCAATGCGCCAGCTCTTGCCAAATAGCCAGTGCTCGCAGATCCAATGTGCCAGCTCTTGCCAAAGAGCCAGCGCTCACCAGCGCACTAGCGCTTGCCTGCTCTCCAATGCTCTTCTGCGCATTCACCGAAAACTGTGTCAGCAGAAACTGAGCACCAGCATCATCCTGTGTGCCATTGCTCCAGTACTCTCCTGCACACTCGCGCAATAGGCAGAAAAAAGGAATACAGTGAACCCTCGTTTATCGCGGTAGATAGGTTCCAGACCCGGCCGCGATAGGTGAAAATCCGCGAAGTAGTGACAGCATATTTACCTATATATTTAACATGTATATTCAGACTTTTAAAACTTTCCCTAGTACGTAGTACTGTTAACAAACTACCCTTTAATGTACAGAACACTTAATGCATGTACTAACGTACCCTAAACTAAAACAGGCACAAATATTAAGGGCGACTTTATATCATGCGTTTCCTAAACACGCCAAAAAGCATGATAAAAAATGGCAACCAATGTTTTGTTTACGTTTATCTCTGATTATAATGAAGAAACAAACGCATTTACACATCTGTGTGTAGGTTAGTTTCTGCATCGATTATATTGATTATTCAGTACAGTATGTTGATTTGGTTATTACTAATGTTTTACTTAATTTTCCTTAGGACTTCCAAATGAAATATTTTTCTTTATGACGCCGCCTGAAACGACGGCGTCATAAAGTACGCTCAGTAAACAAACTAAGGAATTTAACGCGCATGATGAAAGTGATAAATAATGATATTACAGTAAAAGCTTTAATAAAATATGTTATTACAAATATTATTTACCGTATCTATATAAAATCATACATACGTAGCAAAGCAGGAAAACAATCTACGAGATAGAGAGAGAGAGAGAGAGAGAGAGAGAGAGAGAGAGTTGTTTTACATACGTAAATGTAAATTTAAAAAAAAAAAAAATAGCCCCATTTCATATAAAATAGATTACAAATATTTTACTTTATCATATTATAGTAGTCTGTATAATACTGTAAAGTTCAGTACAGTATGTTGTTGTTAAAGTCGTGGCGATGAAATTCTCACGAAACAAAAACACGCCATTTGAGTACAACAGCTGATTCTCTCTCTCTCTCTCTCTCTCTCTCTCTCTCTCTCTCTCTCTCTCTCTCTCTCTCTCTCTCTCTCTCTCTCTCTCTTCGTGTTATACAATACTTACATTTAGATGAAGAAGCTAAAATTAGTTTTCTTAGTGTCAATTAAATACGAAACGAAATAATTAGGCCGAGTCTACATCCATTTCAATCATAGCTAAAAATACGGCATCCGATTTCATCAGCAAACCAATATTTTTTGGGAAATATCATTTTATTCTAGAAAATTGCCACTCTTTAAATAGTTAATTGCACATTAAGAAAGCGTGTACTTTTGTTTTTAAATTTCGGGTTTGTTTTAAAAATTGAGTATTGTTGACTTTTTTTTTTTACTTTTGGCTGTGATTAGATCAGCTGTCATCTAGCTGCCGCTCTTGAGTGTGTACGAATACACTAACAAAGTATCATTTATACCATTTCTTAACTTATTCAAACCGTCTACAGTATACAGTTGATATTACATAAGCACCAATGTGTTATAACCTATCAATTTTTTTTGTTTATTACATTTAAACCCCCCCCCTCTCTCTCTCTCTCTCTCTCTCTCTCTCTCTCTCTCTCTCTCTCTCTCTCTCTCTCTAACAAATGATATCTTTGTTGCTCCTCAAAGTTTCATTTATATTGAGAATCAATCACGATTCGATTTTCCTTACTTTCTCCAATCTCTCACCATTGGTCACTTCGCGGTATTTGCGATATTTCTGGAAAATCCGCGATATATGTATATACATGGGTTATGAAAAAAATCCGCGAAGTGGTGAATCCGCGATGGTCGAACCACGAAGTAGCGAGGGTTCACTGTAAAACTTTTTGGACAGGTCACCATTGCACCATTCTTCTCCCCGCAAACGCTTCACTGAAGGATTCAAGATCACGAAGATTCCATCTTCCAAGGGGAATCCTTGGTCCCTGTCTTTTCTGAAGTTTCTTTTTCCTTGACAGATCACCTTCAGCAAGCAAAAAAGCATCAACAGACTGATCTCTAGATCACTGTTTGCTGATGGCTAGTTCACAGTTTGCTGATCGCTAGGTTGTCGATCACCAGATCGCCAATTGCTAGCTCAACGCTGATCTTTGACCTCTAGTCCCTCCAATGACTAACGATCTCCGATTGCTAGCGTTCCAATCACCAATTGCTAGTCAATAACCAGTCATCAGCTTGCTGATCACTAGATCACCGATGGGCAGCTCATCTTTCTTCGATCATTGAACTCAGCTCGCTGATCTCTGACCAGCCCATCATCAGCTTGCTGATCTTTGACCAACCAGGAGGGACCATAGTCAGCTTGCTGATCTCTAGCTCACCGATCACCGGTCTGCGATCGATCGCTGATCATCAATGGCTTACCATCATCAACTAACTATCATTAAACCATTCTGCTGTCTCTCACGGCACTCAAAGCAGATTACCAACTCATTTATTGCCAGCCTACCTTGGCTGACTGACCAGACAGCCTTCATCTGCCTGTCAGTTACCATCCTCAGCTCACAGACCGCCGATTCACCGATCATCGGCAATTCGCCAGCAGTTTGTGACTCGGACTTACTAGTCAACCTCTGCCTGTAGTTCCCTAGATCAGAAGGTATACAACATACTTCTTTCTACTGGCCGTTTTCCATCATACTAAAGTGATCGGCAAACGATCGACAACCCTCATCAATGGCTTCTCGACAGGGGACTACTTGCGAGCACTCTCCAACTGCACAGTAACCACGATACCCAACCGTTAACATTCGCCAGATTGATTCAATTCTAAGGAATGGCATCAATCCCATCAGGGCACATGGTAGGGTTAAACGTTGCCTTCCTTTTGTTAGTTAAAGGAATTCTCTCAGGGAAGAATCCTTACACAGGGTATCGCGTCTGATCCTTTACGCCACGAGTCAAGACCCCAGCGTCAACAATTTTCCATGCAAAAGGATCCGCAAGGAGCTGTCCCTTTGGGTCGATGTCCACACAACGTTGGAGTTCGAACAAGGGCTAAGACCTCAGGTCTTCATTTCCACACTTGACCTAAAGGTCACATATTTCCAGGCCCAAACCATCCATCTAGGAAGGTTGGAAGATTCACTCTAGACAAACAAGAAACACCAGTTCAGGGCTCTGTGCTTCGGTCTTTCTACTACACCCATCCTGGTCTCATAGGATCGGCTTCTGTCTCCTCCGTTTTGGGACGACTGACTAACCTTAGCAGACTCAGTGGCAACCTTGTATTAGCACTGGAACTTCTGAAGTCTTTTTACCAAGATCCAGTGATCAAAGTAAACCTGTGGAAGTCTTCCCTACTTCCCTCCCAGAAGACTGGTGTATCTGGAAATGATTCTAGACACCAATCTCTACAAAACTTTCTCAAAACGAGAAGAACTCCCATCCTAGAGTGACTTGAATCTGATTGGAATCAGGCCCTCGATCCCCCAGACTTTCTGACCCCCATGTGATCAGAAGTTTGGACGAACCTCAAGGGATGGGTGTCAGTCGAGAATCTACAGAGTGGTATAACCTTCTCATCCTTCCCCACCCCTCGGACTTGATGCTGTGCTTAGAACACATCAAAAGAAGAGAGGAGGGACCATAGTGCTGTACCACATGACCTCAGCTCTCTGGATAGAGTCCGAAAGTACCTTCACTTAAATCTCTTAGGAGATGAAGGCCAACTTTCCAGTCCTTCAGCAGCCTCATCGGTTCCTAACAGACCACTCAGTGATGTGATGGGCGACAATACCAGACGCCACATAGAGGCTCACATCGGCAGGCAAGAAGGAACTTGCTCGTAGCCTCTTCCCATCTAACAGTATAAACACTAAGATGGGCCAAAGTCTGTTCGGTGCCACTATCAGCCCGCTTCATTCTAGACTAGAGGAATGTGCTCGCCAACAATCTGTGCACAGCATCTCAGATAAGGTATACCGAATGGTCTTTGGATCACCTTGTAGCCGACAAAGTCCCGACTTTACGGGGTCTTCCAACTAGAGATCTGTTCGCAACGCTCCTGAACCTCAGGCTGCCGTTGCTCCTGAGCCCTAGACCCCAAGGCTCTCTCGCAAAAAACAGGCCAACAACTGTGGGTACAACGATGACGTTTACGTCTCGTCTCTGTTTTGTCTGGAGAAGGGCACTCAAGAAGGCTAGAACATCGGTCAGCCTCTCAAGGACTCTCATAGCTCCGCTATGGCATTACGCAGAATGGTTTCCAAACCTTTTGCAGCTCTTGATAGAGTCTCCAAGAGAACCCTCTCCACATCACACAACCCACTTCGACACCTACCACAAGCTATATTGCTATGATTGTACGCCTGGAGACTACCCAGTACCTCCTCTCCCACAGAGGCTTTTCGCACTAAGTTATAAAGGTTGTCTAGATATTTGAGGAATTCCTCATCATCAGTCCACCAGGCAGTATAACGTCTTGTGTGGTTGGTGTCATGTGAAAGTGTCTCTCTCCACTCGATACCTTATTCCAGCAATTGCGGAATTCTCGAGTATATGCAAGAGGAAAAGACCCCCTATTCAGTTTCAAGAGGTGAAGATGATCACTCAACCTTGATCCTTCACCTTCAAACTGAAAGGAAGGGACATCCTCTCATCGCTAGACCTTTCCTAACTCATACGGACTTACAACTTGCCTTTCTCCAGTCGGAATTGAGACCTTCCTCTCAGAATATGGTTCAAATTCTCCGGTCTCTAAAGAGACCTCCTTATGTTCCACTTCACCAGGCAACAAATTTTCACCTGGTTTAAGAAGACAATGTTTCTACACACTCTGACAGCAGCCATACGAGTCAAGGAACTTCATGGTCTCTCTTTCGACATCGCTTATTAATGAGAAGGGCAATAGGTAATGTTCAGTTTCGTCCCCGAGTATGTCGCCAGACACAGTCTCTAGAGGTGACAGATCCTACACAAGTATCCACTCGGTAACAGACGATCCAGATCATCTGTTACTGTACCCAGGGTAAGGTATGAGACTCTACCTTAAGAGAACGGCAACAGCCCATGCGGGTCTCTTCTCTTGTCATCAGCACTGGGAGAGACTAAAGAAGGATCACCAAAACATCATCTCAACATGACGACTCACGATGTCAGGGGCATTTGGTCCTTCTTAGCAGATTACTCTGTGATGCAGGTATTACAAGAAAGGATGTGAATGCTCCAGGTGACTTTCACAACCTTTCTCCTGCAAGACGTGACCCACAGGAACTCGATACGATCTCTATTGGTCCGCTGGTGGCTGCACAACAGCTGGTTGTATACCTCAAGCTCCTTATTGGACAAGTAGCAGAAGGTTGAGGGCACTGTTACCCGGTTTTAGTCTGCATTAATGAAAAGATTTGACTGGCTCTTATTCTTTTCTTCATCCTACCCTCTCGTGGGGAAAGCAGCATCCTGGGTTCTCTGCATAAGCTGATCTCAAACCACTGCTGGTAAACCATGCTCCCTTGTGTACGTACTTAGTATTAAGCTAATACTGTTGCCTCCCCATATCCTGGCGAGGTGGTATTTGGAAAGTCTTGGTTACATCAATTTTTTCCTACAATAGACTCGAAATAACTTTACCTAGACTGTCACACTTCTGCATGTCTCAACACACAGCTTGCATAGGCCGCGGACCTTATATAGCAAGGTTTTAGCGAGAGCAGGGACTCCTTATTTTTTAGTACTAATATACTCGGATAAGGAGCCCCCGGGTAAAGCCAAAAGCCAGATTGGCAGGGACGTCCACGCTTCCTAATGGGTGAGTCACCCCTAATAAATAGCGTGGTTTGTATTCCAGTTACGGAAAAAATGACAAATTTGTAGATAATTTGTATTTTTCCTGACTATACAAACCTTAGCTATTTATACAAACTTGCCCGCCAGCCCTATCCCCCTTGAAGTCCTACCTCCAAGCAAAGTGAGCTAAATCACAGGTGTGTAAGTGGGAGTGGTAGCAAGCTACCCCCCTGCTAACTAGCGGTGTGGGTAGTTATCCCTTGCCAAATTTTAATGGCTCGTCATTTCAGCTCCGCCAAAAGTATAACCCCTAATAAATAGTTAGGAAAAATACAAATTATCTATGAATTTGTCATATTTCCTTATATTGTACAGTACCTGTATCAGCAAACATAGAGAGGTAGCGCACCTGATCAGAAGAAACTGCTGAACCACTCACAGTAGCAAGAAATAATGATTTGGAAGGATGGTTGTGACTTTGCTCTCTCTTCTTCCTCCTTCACCAACTCCTCCTACTTACTTTTTTTATCAGACACTTTTCAGATCGAAGAAGCTGTAGCATTCATGTAGGCCACTCACATGAAGTTCTTTGTGACTTCTAGCAGTCGCTCTCCTCCTTCGGAAGGGAGGGACATATCACACCCGCTGATTGTTATTTTCAGGTTTGGTCAGGTGGATCAGTAGGTCAGGTGAGGGTGGCATTGCTCCTACCTTCATCATTCTTGTCATGACATAGGAGGAATGTCCTGGCCTTAGGATGCTGCCTTCCCTGTAAAAGATGGTGTATTGGCTATTATCCTAAGACTGGTATCTTGGCAGTTGGCTTAATGGTTGCTGCCCTTGAAGTTATGATTCTCCTTAGGGAGGGAGTGATGAAGCTCACCTGGTGACCGTTTCCCTGTACTCGGTCAGCCAGACTGTAAGCCCTGTATTGCATATACTTCTCATATACCAATAGCAGGTAACTGCCCCTTCAGAGATTGAGTACTCGCTCTGTCCAAATAGAGTGGAATGTTTGTTCACCTCCCTGGTCTTTTCTGTGGGACACTTTCAGGTGGATCCAAGTCTACTAGCACCCTGTTCTGCTAGCTCGCAGGTAGGTTCCAAGAGAGTGAGATATTCTATGATGGGCTCATAGAGAACTTGTCTCTCTCGCAGAGCACTTTTCAGCTGATCACGGACTTCCTTGTTGCACACAACTCTGACTCCTGCTAACCTAGAGGGGCATCTTAATATTTTTTCCTCAAGAATCTTTCTTCTCTGCTTTTTCTACCGTATATACGTAAAGAGAAGAGGCTCCTTAGTATTGTGTTGATCCCTCCTTCCCTGCCGACTGGTCCATGCTCAGAAGCTTTGAGTAGTCTTGCCTATCCTGGGACTTAGGTCCCAGTGTGGGATGGTCCATGGCCAGGCACTGTAAATACTGTCCTTTTAACCTGAGGAGAGCATCATAGGAGTGTTTTCCATGAGACTTTATCTTCTCTACATTAGCAAGATAGGAGAGTTTAAGGCTCTTCTTCATGTCAAACTTTTAAGGGAGGAAAGCTCTGTCACCGTGATCTCTCAGAATGTGTGACGAAGATCTAGTAACAATCAGTCTTGAACACTAATTTGGGACTTAATCGATCTTGCTACTCTGTGTAAGTTGACACGAAGATGCCTGGTGTCATGTGAGAGCCCTGCAGTGCTACTTCAAGAGGACTTGAATTGCATCCTTCCCATTAGGCCCAACATGAACAAGTTAGGAATTGGCCAGATACTTTTCCTTTTTGCTTGATGTTACTGTTTGCTTACAGCTGCGACTTTGGTCATTGTGCCCCTCTTTTATCTCAAGGAAGAACTCAATCCTAGCCCTATCACTAGCCTTCCGGTTTATGTGGAGGTTGGGTCTGAAGGTGTTGGACTAACTTCACATCAGTGTACCTCAGGACATTACCCAGATGCCCTTGGACCTCTTTTCTTTGTTTTTGAGGTGGCAGCTCAGTCTAAGGCAACAAGTTTGGCATGAAGTACTGTATGTCTTGAGGAGAGGCAAAAGGACTAGAAGCACCATCTCTTCCTGGCTTCAGGAAACCATAAATAGTGCTGGACCTGATGACAAACTACGTGGGATAACTGACATAGGCACACGCTTTTGAAGTCAAATTAGTTGGTGTAACGTTAGCCTTTTGGAAGAAACTGTCAGTGGGTCAGGTCTTGAAGGCAAGTGTTTGGAAACATTAGACGACCTTCATGGTCCACATCTACGGAAATGTAGCTATAAGTCACTCGACTGTTTATCCTCATGACCTCTGGTAGCTGCTCAGCAGGTGAGTAGAGTACTTAGCTCCCTCACAGGACAAGAAGCATGTCATCTGAGATAATGGTTGCAATCATCAATCTGGGTGAGAGTAAGAATGTCTGGCTCTCTTTCTCTTCTCCTTCCCCTTCTTTTGGGATGCAGATGTTGGATTTTTTATGTTGCTGGAACAGACTTTGTTGCAGGTTAGATACCATACCGAGCAGCTATTCTCTTGATTTTAAGATAGAAATGCTTTTTTTCCATCCTCCTGATGAGGGCGAGGATGATAAGTAATGTAAACCTATCAATTTACTGAGTTTTGCTTTACAGACATATACCCTTTGAAGGTATAGTTCTTTTGTGACAGCTTGTCTATTACAGTAACAGCCCTATCCCTTGATATTCAAGTGATTGAAAGTGAATTAGAATCAACACCTTTGCTCCTTAAAAGGACCAAGTTTGTTCTGTCACTAATACAAACCCTTTCACTCTTTATTAGGGAATATACTTTCAGCAAAGTTGGAAGACTAACTATAAAACTTTTAGCGAGGTATAACTACCCCACCGCCAGTTAGTGGGAGGATGGCGGGTAGTACTGACTACTTTGCTCACGCACACCTGTGTTTTCTCATCACTTTTGTTTTTGGCTTTGTAGAGAGCGGACGTTGTTTCTCTCAACCGCTTAACACTGACTGGCCATTAAGTAATCTTTTTTATTTCTTCTTCATCTTTTCTTTTCAGGTGTGAGTGTGTTTTCAGGCTGACATGAGGCCTTGTCCCAGACCTGAGGGGACACCTTCATGTCTTCAGTCAAGACCGACCTTCCTGTCTTCAGTCGAGACTGACCTTCCTGTCTTCAGTCGAGACTGACCTTCATGTCTTCAGTCGAGATTGCCCTACACTCCCAGTTCCTGGCCTGCAGAGGATGCCCTTCCACCCAGGAAGATAGCTGCGCTGAATGTCGAGAGTGGTCATCCTCCCAGTGGGAGAGATTTGTTGGTAGGCGAAAGAAGTCAAAGAGGGATTCCTCTCCTATGGGGTCATCCTTGAAGGTGAAGAAACCTCGACTTTCTTCTTCCGCTTCTCAATCTCTGCCCAAAGCTCCAGCTCGATCGGCCTCACTGGGGGAACGATCGAGTAGGAGTGACCCTTTAACTCCCGGACAACCCTTAGGACTGGAGGAATCCGCCGCTTCCCCTAAAGAAGTGGCACTGGTGGGACTGCCCTTCGCCTCAGGGGAGTTGTTCTCCATAGATGATGTACTCCAGCTGTGGCTTTCCCGAGAGGGACAGAGAAAGCATACACCAGTTTCCTCAGAGGTTTACCTCGGTTCCTTCCCTTACAGATTCTGAAGGTCTTGTACCAGCGAAGTCTCTAGTTCCCTGATCTGTGGCACTCTCTTCACCTTCACCATCACTGTCTTCTTGGAGAAGGTGACTTGTGGCTGACCTAGCTCAGCGTACTGATGACGGTGCACTCCCTTGTTCTGAGTTATCTCAGCTGGTGGAGGGGGTGCAAAGTCCAAAGCATGCAACTGTTCCTCTCAAAGGACACCTTTTCCGTTAGTGGATTCAGTCTTCCCCAGAGGAGTCTTTGCAACGCGGGGTGACGAGAAGGCTATTGGACTCATGCATGTCTTTCTCTAGCTCCTTGGAGTGTGGTTCGTTGGAACGAGACGACGAGGTAGGTCGCAGGCTGGGTGTAGCTGCGATACCTTGCCTGCGAGTTCGTCATATTCAGTGAGCTTCATCCTTCACTCTTTCGACCAGCTCATCTCGTCCATCCACTTCGGCTCACCCAGTTCCTGCTTCAGAATCTCACTGGAGCATGCGCCACACTCTCGCAGAAGTCTTGGCTAGCGATGCATCATTGCCGACAACGCATGAGCAGACGATTTTCAATATTAAACTTAGCCGGTGATTATATAAGCTGCAGCTCTGCTGCCCGACAGAAAAACTCTACGCTCAAAATCCGCCAGCGATCGCTATGCAGGTAGGGGGTGTACTTCAACAGCGCCATCTGTCGTGCAGGTACTCAGTACTCAATGTAAACACAGAACTCAATTTTCTCTCTGTCGTGCCACCGGCAAGACCTACTAAATTCGCTGTTGCTTACTGGATTGGTTTTCACATATTTTGGTGAAGTACACATTTCTAGTTTTGAGCTTTCGCTTTGCAGACGTCATCTTCAATACATCCTTGCATTCTTTTGTTGATTTTGGATTATTTGTTGACGACTTTGGATAGATTTTGAAATCCCCTTTGACTATTTCAAAATGGCTGACCCTTCTCAAGTCCCTAAGTTCAGGAAATGTAATGCTAGGGACTGTTCAAGGCGTCTTCCGAAGGCCTCTATCGATCCTCACACCGTTTGTTCCAATTGTCGGGATAAGACCTGTCAATTGGAAGATCGACGTGAGGAATGCGTTGGGCTTTCGAAATATACACGTAGGCTAGAGAGAGATAGAGTCAGGAAAAGTTCATCTCGCTTCGTTGAATTTTCCTCTCCTCATGCCCCACAACCTATTCCTTCCCCTGTAGTGGTTGCTCCTGATCCCCCTTCTAGCAGTCAACAACCTTCGATGGCAGATATGATGCGTGCCATCCAGGCTCTGGGTGAGAGAGTCGAGTCATTGGCTAGTGACCGTAACCAACTCATGGCAGACGTCAAGGAGTTGAAGTGTAAGAGTGCAGTGGGTAGTGACAAAGTGAATGGTAGTGTTGTGGATAGTGTTGCGCTTGAGGGTTCGTCTGTTCGTGCCTGTCGTCCTCCCAGTCCGGGACCTCTTGCAAGCTCCCAAGCCCAGGGGAGAAGCAATGTCGTACGACCAAAGGGTTCGAGAGGCTTTAATCAGCGAACAGACGTTCCCTCCGTGGTTTCGGGCGTATCTAACCAAGATCGCCCCACCCACACGAAGACGAGAGAGCCCATTTATTCCTCGTCTGCGGAAGAGGTTTCTCGGAAGAAACCATGGACCAAGGTCTCGCGGCCTCTTAAGCGCAAGTCGGTCCCTTCCGCGCAAGTCCAACGGCCCAGTTGTAGCCACTGGGTCAGTTCGGACTCGCTGCAGTCTTCCGATGACTGCTCACCTCCTAAGAGAGGCAAAGCGGTACCGCATCAGGCAGTAACACCGTCTGTTGCCGCACCTGCTCCTGTAGACCCTAAGTGGTCTTTGCTGCAGACCATGCAGTCACAGTTAACGTCATTGATGCAGGACTTTCGTGCGGAGAAGGTTGACGCTGCACCAACCTCTAGCCTACAACCACCCACGGTTGTGCGTCCAGTGGACGCTGAGGCTACCTTCTCCCGCACTCCAGCTGTGAGAGTCCCGCCACCCATGCGTTCCAGTGTACCCTGCCAGCCGCATGTTGACGTTCAGCGACGCACGGAACCTTCCGTTGACGTTCGCGAGTTACAACAACAGCCTAAGTTGTTTTGTTTTGACGCGGTGCGTCAACCTCCGCAACCCAGTGTGGTTACCTCTACTCACCCACAGCAGACTAGACAGTCTGGAGTAGACGCTTTGCGTCCCCGCGCTGCTATGGTTGTTGCCAGTTCACAGACTGGGCAACAGTTCCATGACGTTGCGTCCGGTTCAGTCACGCGTGCACCCGTGCTGCCGGACTCAGCTGACCAGCCGATTCCTACTCCTTTGCCGCTTCCTCCTCAGTTTTCAGATGATGGACTCTCTGATGATGACGACGCTGCACACATTGACGACCCACATACGGACATCGACGAACCCAAGACCACGCAACCCTCCTTGGACTTTAGGAAATTTCTTGCACTGTTCAGGGAGATGTATCCTGATCAGTTTGTATCTGCGGCCCCACGCTCTCCTCCATCAGAGTTTGCTTTAGGCACGCAGTCATCCGCGCCTGCCTTTACGAAACTCGTCCTCGCCCGCTCGTCCAAGAGAGCTTTACGAGTGTTGGGAGATTGGATGCAGTCCAAAAAGAACCTTGGGAAGACAGCATTTACGTTTCCCCCTGCGAGACTCTCTTCCAGATGGAGCGTCTGGTATGCCACGGGAGAAGTTCTCGGCTTGGGAGTTCCTGCCTCTGCCCAGGGCGACTTCTCAAGTCTAGTAGACTCTCCCCGCAGGCTAGCCATGAGACGCTCTAAGATATGTTGGTCTCCTTCAGACTTAGACCATCTGTTGAAAGGAGTGTTCAGAGCCTTCGAGGTTTTTAACTTTTTGGACTGGTGTCTGGGAGCTTTGAGCAGGAAGATCTCACCTTCTGACAAGGAAGCTTCCTTGCTCATTATGTCCTGCATGGACAAGGCCATACGTGACGGATCCAGTGAGCTTGCGGCTTCGTTCGTTTCCGGGGTCCTCAAGAAACCGGAAAACCTTTGCTCTTTCCTGTCAGCTGGAGTAACACCGTGTCAGAGATCGGAACTTCTTTTTGCTCCTCTCTCAAAGTGTCTCTTCCCAGAGGACTTGATAAAGGAGATTGCTGCCTCCTTGATTCAGAAAGACACCCATGACCTGGTTGCGTCTTCTGCCCGCAAAGCCACCCCTTTGCCTACCGTGTCTAGACCCAGGATGGACACTCCAGCGTCCAGATTCATTCCGCCCTTTCGTGGCAGAGCCTCCAGCAGAGGAGGTGCTCGTGCCGAAGGGAGACGTGGGAAGAAGAAAGGTACCAAGTCCTTTAAAGGCAGAGTCTGACTGCCACCTTCTTCAGACAGCAGTGGGAGCCAGACTCAAGAACTTCTGGCAGACCTGGGAGAAAAGGGGCGCAGATGCATAATCTGTGAAGTTGCTCAGAGAAGGGTACAAGATCCCATTTGTCCGCAAACCCCCTCTAGCAACGTCTCCCATCGATCTCTCTCCCAGGTACAGAGAGGAAGACAAGAGGCTAGCTTTGAAGCAGGAGGTGTCTCTCTTACTAGAAAAGGGAGCGGTAGTCAAAGTCCGGGACCATCAATCCCCGGGCTTCTACAACCGTCTCTTCTTGGTGGTAAAGAAGACAGGAGGGTGGAGGCCGGTGCTGGACGTCAGTGCGCTGAATGTCTTTGTTACAAAGCAGACGTTCGCCATGGAGACCACAAAGTCAGTTCTAGCAGCGGTCAGGAAGGAAGACTGGATGGTCTCTTTAGACCTAAGGGACGCATACTTTCACGTCCCCATCCACCCAGAATTCCAACCTTTTCTGAGATTCGTTTACGAAAAGGTTGTCTACCAATTTCAAGCCCTGTGCTTTGGCCTAAGCACGGCTCCTCTTGTGTTTACGAGGCTGATGAGGAATATTGCCAAATTCCTACATTTAGCGGATATCAGAGCCTCCCTCTATTTGGACGACTGGCTTCTAAGAGCTTCTTCCAGTCGTCGCTGTCTGGAGAATCTAAAGTGGACTCTAGATCTGATCAAGGAATTGGGTCTCCTGGTCAATATGGAAAAGTCCCAACTGGTCCCATCCCAAACTATAGTGTATTTAGGGATGGAGATTCACAGTCAAGCTTTTCGGGCTTTTCCGTCGGCCCCCAGAACAAGTCAAGCCCAGGTATGCATCCAGAACATGCTAAAGAAGAAACGATGTTCAGTCAGACAGTGGATGAGTCTGATAGGGACGCTATCATCCCTGGAACAGTTCGTTTCGTTAGGGAGACTACACCTCCGTCCCCTGCAATTTCACCTAGCTGTATACTGGAAAAAGGACAAGACGCTAGAAGCGGTCTCGATCCCCATTTCCGAGAAGATGAAGTCATCACTGACTTGGTGGAAGGACAGTATCAACCTCAGAGAAGGTCTGCCCCTGGCAGTTCAGACCCCCAACCACGTTCTCTTCTCGGACGCATCGGACACGGGCTGGGGTGCGACATTGGACGTTCGGGAATGCTCGGGAACGTGGAACTCGAATCAAAGAACGTTACATATCAACTGCAAGGAGCTACTGGCAGTTCATCTGGCCTTGAAAAGCTTCAAGTCCCTCCTTCAAGGCAAAGTGGTGGAGGTGAACTCGGACAACACCACGGCCTTGGCGTACATCTCCAAGCAAGGAGGGACCCATTCTATGACGTTGTACGAGATCGCAAGGGACCTCCTCACCTGGTCAAGAGATCTAAACCTTTCTCTAGTAACGAGGTTTATCCAAGGCAATATGAATGTCATGGCGGATTGCCTCAGTCGGAAGGGTCAAATCATCCCAACAGAATGGACCCTACACAAGGATGTGTGCAAGAGACTATGGGCCACATGGGGCCAACCTACCATAGATCTCTTCGCAACCTCGATGACCAAGAGGCTCCCAATATATTGCTCACCAATCCCGGACCCAGCAGCAGTTCATATAGATGCCTTTCTACTGGATTGGTCCCATCTAGACCTTTATGCATTCCCCCCGTTCAAGATTGTCAACAAGGTACTGCAGAAGTTCGCCTCTCACGAAGGGACAAGGTTGACGTTAGTTGCTCCCCTCTGGCCCGCGAGAGAATGGTTCACCGAGGTACTTCAATGGCTGGTGGACGTTCCCAGTACTCTTCCTCTAAGAGTAGACCTTCTACGTCAGCCACACGTAAAGAAGGTACACCCAGGCCTCCACGCTCTTCGTCTGACTGCCTTCAGACTATCGAAAGACTCTCTAGAGCTAGAGGCTTTTCGAAGGAGGCAGCCAGGGCGATTGCTAGAGCAAGGAGGACATCCACTCTTAGAGTCTACCAGTCGAAGTGGGAAGTCTTCCGAAACTGGTGCAAGTCGGTATCAGTATCCTCGACCAGTACCTCTGTAACCCAAATAGCTGACTTCCTATTATACCTGAGGAAAGAAAGATCTCTTTCAGCTCCCACTATCAAAGGTTACAGAAGCATGTTGGCAACAGTCTTCCGTCACAGAGGCTTAGATCTTTCCAACAACAAAGATCTACAGGACCTCCTTAAGTCTTTTGAGACCACGAAGGAGCGTCGTTTGGCTACACCTGGATGGAATTTAGACGTGGTACTAAGATTCCTGATGTCAGAAAGGTTCGAGCCACTACAATCAGCCTCCTTTAAAGATCTCACTTTAAAGACACTTTTCCTGGTTTGCTTAGCCACAGCTAAAAGAGTCAGTGAGATTCACGCCTTCAGCAGGAACATCGGATTTTCATCTGAAACGGCTACATGTTCCTTACAGCTTGGTTTTCTAGCCAAAAACGAGCTACCTTCTCGCCCTTGGCCGAAATCGTTCGATATTCCAAGCCTTTCAACTATGGTTGGAAATGAACTAGAAAGAGTCTTATGCCCTGTTAGAGCTCTTAAGTTCTATTTAAGACGAACTAAATCTTTACGAGGACAGTCAGAAGCTTTATGGTGTTCTATTAAGAAACCCTCTTTGCCTATGTCAAAGAATGCAGTTTCCTATTATATCAGACTGTTGATACGAGAAGCTCATTCCCATCTGAATGAAGAAGACCATGCTTTGCTGAAGGTAAAGACACATGAAGTTAGAGCTGTCGCAACTTCAGTGGCCTTTAAACAAAATAGATCTCTGCAGAGTGTAATGGACGCAACCTATTGGAGAAGCAAGTCAGTGTTCGCGTCTTTTTATCTTAAAGATGTCCAGTCTCTTTACGAGAACTGCTACACCCTGGGACCATTCGTAGCAGCGAGTGCAGTAGTGGGTGAGGGCTCAACCACTACATTCCCCTAATTCCATAACCTTTTTTAATCTTTCTCTTGAAATGTTTTTTATTGTTGTTTTTGGGTTGTCCGGAAGGCTAAGAAGCCTTTCGCATCCTGGTTGATTTGGCGGGTGGTCAAATTCTTTTCTTGAGAAGCGCCTAGATTAGAGGTTTTGATGAGGTCCTGTAGTATGGGTTGCAACCCTTGATACTTCAGCTCCTAGGAGTCGCTCAGCATCCTAAGAGGATCGCGAGGCTCAGTAAGGAAGACGTACTTAAAAAGGCAGAGTAATTGTTCAAGTCGACTTCCTTACCAGGTACTTATTTATTTTATGTTTGTTATTTTGAATAACTTCTAAAATGAAATACAAAATCCTTAGCTCATAATAATGTAAACAATTAATGCTGGTCTCTACCCACCCCCCTGGGTGTGAATCAGCTTATATAATCACCGGCTAAGTTTAATATTGAAAAATGTTATTTTTATAATAAAATAAATTTTTGAATATACTTACCCGGTGATTATATATTAAAGGACCCTCCCTTCCTCCCCAATAGAGACCCAGTGGACCGAGGAGAAAATTGAGTTCTGTGTTTACATTGAGTACTGAGTACCTGCACAACAGATGGCGCTGTTGAAGTACACCCCCTACCTGCATAGCGATCGCTGGCGGATTTTGAGCGTAGAGTTTTTCTGTCGGGCAGCAGAGCTGCAGCTTATATAATCACCGGGTAAGTATATTCAAAAATTTATTTTATTATGAAAATAACATTTTGTGACCAAAGAATTCCTGCTGACAACGGACAACGTTCGCCATCGCACAAGCATGGGCTTGCGGATTTATCGACAACTAAACAGCACAGCCTTCCAGCTCATGACCAGGTTCCAGTGCAAGACTGCATTCCAGCACGTGACTACTCGTCAAATCGGCACCACTCTTCAACTCACAACCGCATAACATCACGCAATTCCTCAACAGCACGCAGCAAAGAATAAGTCTCCTTATAAAGGAGGAAGGTTTCCTATCTCGTCTATCCCAAAATGTTCTAGATGAAGGTCAAAGTGGCTTCTCGGTGAGCTGGCAGGGAGCAAGGGTTGCCCTGCTACTCACCAGTAACTGCTGACACCTCATTATAAGTTTTAACAGCCAAGTTTTCAGCTACTCTGCAATCATACCCCTATTAGAGTATTCGGGTTTCTACAGCTAGGAAAAATACAAATTACGGTACTGTACTTTTGAAATTTGTGATTTTAAAGGACTCGTGTTTGTATAACTCGGAAAAATACGAATTTCTTTTAAATCTGTTTTGAAATCCATTTTTAAGTTATGTCAAAATTATTAGCATTTTTTTTATTTGATTTTTATGTCAACGTTTGAATAACAGTTTGGAACCTTAGATATTTAAAAAAATGACTTTTAAAGCCAATTTCTTCCTTCTTTTGGAGCTGGGTATGTTTCATGGTACTGTACTTTTATGCTGTTTTAGATCATGATAAAGGTATGTTTTTCCTTTCTTCTTCTAGATTATTGTCTACCAATCCTGGAAGCGAGTTTCTCCTCCCTTGGTACATATCTCAGCAGTGCAAATATCACTCTCATGAGGGAGTTTAAAATTTTTATTGGACTTTTACCCTATTATCAGACAACTCGAAAAGAGAAGTACCATAATCTTGCCTTAAAGGTAAGGTATTGAAATTTCACCTGTTGAAAATTACTTATCTATTTTTTTTTGGTGTTGATATTCCGTAACACTCACTATTCAATATTTGCCAACAATATGGAATCTAGAGCTTGCCTTTCTCATAAAGTGTTTTTAATAGTAAAATTTTTTTGTATCATGGTCAAAAATTAAAATTAATGATTTTTTTTTCACCAGATAAAGAAGTGTGTTAAAAGGATAAATGAAGTAAAGATTTATCACTATCTAACAATGCTTAGCGAAATGGTTCCATCTGGTATAAAACATGGGTAAGTGGAATTGATAATTCTATTATGAAATAGGGTTCAGTTCCTATGTGTATATAGACATTTCATCCTTGAAAATAAGTTTATTTCTTCAGCAGTGCTGGAATGGTCATTGAATTGTTAACAAGGTGTTTGGAAGCATGAGTCACAGAATAGCCAGTTTTCTATTTATCCGCGAGGGGCACACACCTTCTATGCATTCCTCTTTAGACTCCTGGATCCTTTTCTTTCGTTTATTTGTGATAAATGTTGGTTTTTATTCTATTTTTCTGAGCATTTTTGCTTGTAACTGTAAGTACACCAAAAGGTAAGCAGTTGGTGGAGTAAATTATAGTCCTTTGAAGATACATCCTATGAAACCCTGTGTGATGTGTGCCTTTGTGGAAGGAGGATTGTTAGCAGGCCTTCCCTTTGAAGTTTTGTATTCCCGCTTCAAATCAGATAAACTATAACTCAGAGTGTAACTTGTCTCCCTTTTTTGTAAATTGTCTGCCTAATGGGGATTTATCAGATTTGCACTATACTTTCAACCGTACCTTTGTGCCCAGATCTTGAGATTACCAAACAATTCCTCTTTGCTCAAGGGGTTAACTACTGGATTGTAATTATTCAGTGGCTACTTTCCTCTTGGTAAGGGTAGAAGAGACTTTGGCTATGGTAAGCAGCTCTTCTGGAAGGACACTCCAAAATCAAACCGTTGTTCTATAGTCTTGGGTAGTGCCATAACCTCTGTACCATGTTCTTCCACTGTCAATGGGGTAGAATTCTCTTGCTTGGGGATACACTCGGGCACACTATTGTATCTTATTTCTCTTCCTCTTGTTTTTTAAAAGTATTTATAGTTTATATATGAAAGATTTATTTTAATATTATTACTGTTCTTAGAAATATTTTATTTTAATTTTTATTTGTTTCTCTTGTAGTTTATTTATTTTCTTATTTCCTTTCCTCACTTGGCTATTTCCCCTGTTGGACCCCTTGGGCTTATAGCATTCTGTTTTTCCAGCTAGGGTCATAGCTTACCAAGTACTACTAATAATACTAGTGAAAATTATTCATCTGGCGGGCTCACCTAACTGTTCTCATGGTGAATCCAGGATTAGGTAGGCTGCATTCAGCATATTACTGACAAGAATGAGACAAAATCTAATGTCTTGGGTAGCTACCACCGCATGCTTAAATGGTGGGAGTTTCCACTCAGAAAAAAACTGTAAATCTAACGGGATGTAGTCTCAAATATTGGTGCAAGCACTAGTCAACCCTTCTAACTGTTCTCCAGATAGTACCTGGTACTCCATGCCAAGCTGGCTCAGCACAATCTCACTGAAAAGGCAAACCTGTGCTTCTGTATCAACAAGAGCACAATACAGGGTGCCCAGTAATGTTACTAGATCAACCGCCAAGTTTTGAGATGAATGTTCACAACTGGAAAGACGAGATGTTTTCTCAGTCATGTACTGTACTGGATTATGGGATAATGCTCTAGTACCTTAAGATCATCAGTGGCTAAGTCTCAGCATCAGGCACACAAGCTTTCACTTTCGTCTTATACCCCAGAATCACGTTAGTTGGAGAAACATAATTATGGAGCTCTAGCAGAGGGATAGAATGCATTTCTGCAAGACATTTATGCACACACTGATGGGTCGCAATAAACTTCTGGCAAGTGTGACCTAATGGACCCAGATTTCCAGGTTCAATAGCTTAGAGGTTGCCTATAGCAACTCCAAAGCTAGAACAGTACCTGGCAGCTGCATAGCCTTGATCTGGTTCCTTGCTAGTCTTGTCCAGTTTGAAACCTAGTTGACTGGCATCTTTCAGAAACTGTTTAACTAAGGCCTCCCGGAGCTTGGCTCCCATGAGCTGAGAGCTGAGTGTAACACCTGACCCTTCATTCCAGCAGTTCAGAACTATCTCTAAGGAATCTATAAGAGAACCTGGATCACCTTGGACTTCCTTTTAGTGTTAGTCTATTAGGCAAACTGGAAGTTACAGATTCAGAAAGTTATGTAGTCAGTAGATGCAGGCAAGCGGGATAACTAGTTTGCTGCAGCATTGTCATCATCTGGACAGTATATTACAAGGTTAAATTCAGACAAGTCCTTCAGTATCTGTACTTGACAACTGTCTACCACCTTTATGTTGAAGATGCATCTGTGTTAGTGATCAGGTTGGATTATGAACTGGCCATAGAGGAAAGCCCTGAAGGTTTTCACTTAACATCGTAGAGTGGCGAAGTCATGTTATTTGGTGGAATAATGGGTCTCCCAGTCAAGGACGGTCATAGAGTCGTAGGCTATTACCCAACACTCCCATGGATGCCCCTAGGATTCTTGGCACAGGTAAGCACCAGCACTTGAAGAGAATAAACAGGTCCAGGGTTTAGCATCAGAGGAGTAGTCAGGATATAACAGAATGGTGTCTTCCATGCTTAGTTCCTTCAGATGCTCAAAGGCACAGTCCATCTCCAAAGCCAGTTTCAGTTTTATGGTACCTTGAGTTTTCCATCCTTCAGTCTTTGCAGATAACGATTTTATCTTGAGCCCGTGCTCCTGGAGAGTAGCCAAAACATGTTCTACCAGGTTAGGTGTTCCTTGAAAGAAGCCCCAAGGATCAAGATGTCATCACTGTAGATAATTACCTTGGCCTTTGGGAACTCGGGCAGGATACTCTGCATTTCTCTCTGGAACACTGCAGGTTCATTCTTGAGTTCAAATGATAAATGTCTGAACTCCCTGTGTCAAAAGGCTATAGAGAAAGCCATTTAATTGTTACTGACCTCCTCTAAAGTTAACTAGTAGTATCCACAAACAAGTTCAAGGTTTGTGAAATACTTGAGTCTTAGGAGTTTACCCCCCAGATGCTGAAGCCTTGACAAGGATGGGGGGCTTAGGGATTAGCAGCTGCTTACCCACTGGACCTTTGTGCCCAATTGTTGATCCAGCTAAATTAGTCAACACTTTCTCTCTTTGTTTTGGTTATTCCTTTAATTCTCCCATCTCTTCCTCTTGGGCATGAACTTGTTGACGACTTTGGTTTGACTGCTTCTTTGGATTTGGCGCAGGGTGTCATGGATGGCATACCATCTCAACCTGTACAAATTTAGCCGCCATCACCCTCTGGCAGACTCCATTGGGTGCAGACTTAGTCTGTTAAGAGTCGGGCTCCAGTGATCCAGTTTTAAGTTGCCCATATTTGCGGGTAATGGGTGACGCCAGGCATTGGAGTCGCTGATGGGAGCGGCTAACTTCCCCCACTGACCAATGTATGCCCACCTAATAGATGACTGGTCCCTGCTGAAGCCTCTTCTCGTGTTGGGCCACATGGGATAGGACTGACATCCTCCGATAAGAGGTGGATAACCCGGCTTGTTTCTTCGATACAAACAAAACCCTCTGTTGACGACCTGGAAACTGAAAAGGACCATTCTACGGATGCTCATCAAATAGGTAATTTGGGTGACATAAGGAAACTGCGAATCCTTCTTGTTACCCAAATCACAATAGATACTAATTAAAATGAGCTATATAAACATTTAAGACTTATGGAATGATATTGCAGATAAGAATGAAGCTTCATCAATAGTCATGATGAAGTATATAATGCCATAAGTAATATTATGAATGTTAAAATTAATAATTTTAATGTTAACCATGCTTTGTGTGATAAGGTACCAACAGCCTTGGACGTATGCAGGCCTTCCGACTGGTGTGAAAAAGATGATGTAGACAAACCCTCCCTAAGAAAGCCAAAACCACTAATTTGGCTTGTTGCAGAGCCTAAAGGGAGTACAGGGAATTATTTCAAAATTTGTAAATTTATACAGAAAAAAAGTAGGAACCAGTGCTCCAGGTGATATATCACGCTTTGGAAAAAATAATTTCATCATCCATGCCAAATCATCTACACAGTCTGACAAATTATTTAACCTAAAAAAAAGTAATGACAATATTAGATTAGATGTCAACCCCACTTAAATTTTAGTTATGCATGGGGAGTAGTTTTCAATGAAGACCTGTATGAATTTATGGAAGAGGAGATACTGGCCATGTGTCCACTAATAGTATGGAGGGTTCATAAGGTTCCTGGAACATCGATGATTATCCTACTTTCCAGGATGCTAATGTACCCTTCCATATTGTTATTGAGATAGAAAGGGTTAGAGTTCGACCTTTCAAACAGAAGCCACTACAGTGTTTCAACTGTTAAATTCGGACACCCTTCAAAAGTTTGTAGAAAAGAAAAAATGAGTAGCATTTGCTCCAAACCTTACCATGGAGAGTGTTTACTTAAGGCTAGGTGTTTGAACTGCAGCTCAAATCATAAATCCACCGATAGGAGCTGCAAGCTAATAAGTTGGAAGAAGCTTCCCTCAACAAATCTAGTGGAGAACACATAAGTATAGGGCATGCCAAAAGACTACTGAATTGACAACAGTTATGCAAAGGCATTGAAATCTAAAGGAAATTCACCAAAGCAGTCATCAAACACACCTAGTAGTGCCAGTAGCTCTAACAAAAGAAATACAATATATAATAATAAAGTACTGCATACTAACCTCTCTCAGGCATGTCCTTCCCTGATTTGATGGAAGTTCCACTCGAAACCAAGCTGCCAAGTGTACCTGTAGCGGGGAAGGTGCAAAGACCTGGTAGCTCACCACTTATTAACCGTAAGAGAGAGAGAAATCTTTCTCTCACCCCCTTCCATAAGAAACACAAGAGTTATGACATCAAATAAATATGTTTTGTCTGTTGATGTGTCTGATCAGCCAGAAGACAGTTTAAATTTTTAAATATAAAACTTACCCGCTGGTTATATAAAAGAGCTGAAGTCCCTGACGCCAGGGCAGAAAATTCAAATCTCGCGCTATCGAAGATACGCCAGGTGTACCAACCGCACCCTAGCGGTAGAACAGGTGGAACTACACACCAACTCCAGTTCTTCTCTCTGCCGTCATAGCTGACTGACATACAGAAGTTCGCTCTCGTGTTTTTACTCTCTTGGGAAGTTGTTTGGTGATGTACAACGTTCTTTTTTGAGTTTAAGCTATCGTTGATTAATTTTCCTTGGTTCTTATCTTGAAATCTTTTTGTTTGAGATTTTCTTTATTGTTTTTTCCCTTACTTTTTACTTGTCGGTCTCTCACGTTAACTTTAAAATGGCCGACTCCTCCCCTGCTCAGCGTAGGTGTGTTAGTGAGGGTTGTCGTACACGACTTCCTAATGGATCTATTGATCCTCATTCTATTTGTGTAAAATGTAGGGGTAAATTTTGTTCATTAGATGATAGGTGTAATGAGTGTCTTTCCTTAACTAATGATGATTTTGGTACTTACGATCGTTATGTTAGGAGATTAGAGAGAGATAGACTTAGGCGTAGTTCTTCCCGATCTGTGGATAGAACCTTACCTAATTTACCTGTTCCTAATCCTGTTCCTTCCCCTGTGGTGGTAGATCAGGAACCTACTATGAAGGACATGTTTACTGCTATTTTGTCTCTTGGTGAGAAAGTTGAGTCCTTAGCAGCCGATAGAAATACTATCTTTTCAGAGTTAAAGGTATTGAAAAACCGTGATCCTATCGGAACTGTGGAAAGTGTTTCAGTGTCTGATGTGGTACCGAAGAATCGTAACTCTCTCGGTGTTGTGACAAGTGTTGATAATGTGGTTAGTGTTGCGGAAGGTGCGTCGACTCGAGTGTCTGATGTGGTACCGAAGAATCGTGACTCTCGGTGTTGTGACAAGTGTTGATAATGTGTTTAGTGTTGCGGAGGGTGCGTCGGCACGATCTTGTCGTTCACCTAGCCTTAGACCTCTTTCGAGCTCTCGAACCCATGGGAGAAGTAATGTCGAACGGCTTAAGGGAACGAGAAGCATCATCAATCGTGCAGACGTCCCCTCGAACGTTCCTGTTGCCGTAGCTCAGGTCGTTCACCCTCATCGTAGGAAAGGTGAGGTTCATACGTTATCCCCGTCTTCCGATGAAGGGTCGGGGAGTGAGATCTGGCGGCGAGCGTCGAGACCGCTTAAACGCTCCCATGTTGATTTGGACGCGGCGCGTCAAAACACACAGCGTCGGGAATCGCCTGTGCGGCCAGGATGTAGTTCGTGGGGTTCACCGGAACGTTTCCGTTCTCCCAGCGCTTGCACTCCGGCCAAACGTTCAGATCACCGTGTTCGTGCGGATATGATTCCTTCCGATTCGGACCTTGTAACTATTCATGCACCTCCTCTTCCATCGGATTGGCTTTCTTCCCCTGAAATGCGTGGTGACATTAGTGCGAATCTTCCTTCTAGGAGTTCTGTTGATCCGAAATGGACTGCGCTTTTGTCTATGAAGGAACAACTCTCTTCGTTGATGGATTCTTATCAACCAAGTGTTGGCGTTGTGTCTGGGCGTTCGATGTCAGACCAGTTATCGCACAAACGTTCGATGGTATATGGCCTTGACGAGTTATCACTTAGACGGTCTCCCATTCACAGTGTTCAACGCCAGGTTGATTTTGATGAGTCGCGTCAGAGAGTTTTGGTTGACCAGTTTGCGTTTTCTGGTCGCGGGGAAGAGCGTCGGCGTCGACAAGTGGACGAGACGCGGCAACAATTTGAAGTAGTGGATCGCCCGCGGCAACAACTTTTGGACGCGGCGCGTCAAAACATTGGTTTACAGCGGCGACATCCTGACTCCTTTGACCGCTCGCAGCAACAGTCCTCGGACTTTACGCGACCTCGCGACGATCTTCAACAGTTACCTTCTGATTTCAAGCGTTCTTCTGTTCAACAACAGTTGAATTCTAAGCGGTCTAAGCAGTTGTTGGTTGAGGATGATCGTCTACATGTCCGTGTTTCGCATCAATCTACTTCTACTTCTCCCCACCAAATTGACTCAGATGTTGGCCTTGACAGGCAGTCCCATCCAGACGTTGTTCCTTCAGTTCAGGCTGCAGCTGTGGCTGCACTGCCAGAAGACGAACCAGAGGAAAAGTCGGATGAGGATAATCCTATTGAGGAAGTCTCTGAGAATGAGGAGGAGAAGCATTATCAGCATGCTGTGGACCTTCGCAAGTTTATGCTTATTTTGACTGGAATTTTCCCGGATTCTTTTACCCCTGTGGCCCCTCGTTCTCCGCCTTCTGAATTCATCTTAGGTAAAGCTACTAAGGTTCCAGTTTACACCAAGATGGTTCTTTCTCGATCTTCTAAGCGGGCCTTGAAGTTAATGGGTTCTTGGTTGGACTCCAAGAAAGCTTTTGGCAAGACGGCCTTTGCCTTTCCTCCCGCTAGGTTAGCCTCTAAATCTAGTGTGTGGTATGAGACTGGTGAAGTGTTGGGCTTGAGTTTTCCTTCGTCTGCCCAAGGGGATTTTTCAAGTTTGGTAGATGCTTCTCGTCGTCTTGCCTTAAGGAAGACGAAGATTTGGTGGTCCATTCCAGAGTTCGACCATTTGCTTAAAGGTCTTTTCAGGGCCTTCGAAGTTTTTAATTTTTTGGACTGGGCTTTGGGGGCTTTGAGTAAGAGGGTCTCTGATATGACGGAAACGGACACTAGTGGTTTGGTTCATTTGATGTCCTGCTTGGACAAAGGTGTGAGAGATGGCTCCAACGAACTTGCTGCCTTGTTTACAGCTGGAATTCTCAAGAAAAGGGCCACGATGTGCTCCTTCCTCTCCGCAGGAGTGTCTCCCTATCAGAAGACAGGCCTTCTTTTCGCACCTTTGTCTAATTCTTTATTTCCTCAGGATTTAGTGGGCGAGGTGGCTACTGCTCTCACTCAGAAGGCCACACATGACTTAGTTACTCATTCGACTAGGAAAGTTTTGCCTCCGTCTTTCTCCTCTCGAAAACCTAAGGAATCTTCTTCTGGGTTTCGTCCTCAGTCCTTTCGTGGGAAGCCCTCTGGGAGAGGCTCTTTTAAACCAGAAGGAAGGAAACCTAGAGGCAGAGGGGGCAAGTCCGGCCGAGGTAAAGTCTGACTGCCCTCTCCTTCAGACAGCAGTGGGGGCCAGGTTGACTCACTTTTGGGAGGCTTGGGAGAGGAATGGAGCGGACCCCTGGTCCGTCCAGGTGTTAAAGGAAGGCTACAAGATCCCCTTCCTGACCAATCCTCCTTTAGTCACAGATCCAGTGGATCTTTCGCCCAAATACAGAGAGGGTCCCAAGAAACAAGCCATGCTTCTACAGATGTCTCTTTTATTAGAGAAACGAGCAATAGAGGAAGTGCAAGATGTTACGTCTCCGGGGTTTTACAACCGCCTTTTTCTAGTACCCAAGAGTTCCGGGGGGTGGAGACCGGTTCTGGACGTAAGTGTGCTCAATGGTTACGTCAAAAACTCGACGTTCACCATGGAGACTCAGAAAACAGTTCTGGCAGCTGTGAGGAAGGACGATTGGATGGTCTCTTTAGATCTTCAGGATGCCTATTTCCACCTTCCGATTCATCCCAGCTGCAGACGTTATCTGAGGTTCATGGACGGAAACAAGGTCTTCCAGTTCAGGGCTCTTTGTTTCGGACTTTGCACGGCTCCTCTATTGTTCACCAAGATCATGCTGAACGTGGCAAGCATGCTGCATTCGAGGGGAATCAGGGCCTCTCTGTATCTGGACGATTGGCTGATAAGAGCCTCCTCAGCCGATTGTTGTTTGAAGGACCTCAAGATGACTTTGGATCTCTCCAGAGAACTGGGTCTCCTGGTGAGCTCGAAAAAATCACAACTCATTCCATCCCAGGAGATTCTTTATTTGGGGATGGAGATTCACAGTCGGAGTTTTCGGGCTTTTCCGTCGTCGGTGAGAATCCAAGCAGCCCTCCTAAAAGTACAAACGTTCCTGAAGAGAGATCTTTGCTCCGTCAGAGATTGGATGAGCCTGCTGGGGACTCTCTCGTCGTTAGAGAAGTTCGTGACCCTGGGGAAGTTGTTCTTGCGTCCTCTTCAGTTTCATCTCAACCGCCATTGGAAGAAAGGGGACAGCCTCGACAGGGATTGCATTCCCATCTCGACTTCCATCAAGTCTCATCTTCAATGGTGGAACAACGAGCCCAGACTGAAAGAAGGCTTGTCTTTACTTCAGAGGAACCCAAACCTCGTGTTGTGTTGCGACGCCTCCAACTCGGGGTGGGGAGCCACTCTAGAGAAGCAGGAACTTTCGGGGACTTGGACGGTAGAGCAAACCTCTCTCCACATCAATCAAAAAGAGCTTTTAGCTATTCATCTGGCTCTCATCGGCTTCGAAAAGCAGATCAGGGGCAAGGTAGTCCAAGTCAATTCGGACAGCACGACAGCTCTGGCCTATATTGCGAAACAAGGCGGGACCCACTCTTGGCCTCTGTTCGAGATTGCAAGACTGCTCCTCATCTGGGCGGAGGAAAGGAAGGTGACTCTTTTGACGCGGTTCATCCAGGGAGTCAACAATGTGAGCGCAGACAGACTCAGCAGGAAAGGTCAGGTTCTCTCCACGGAATGGATTCTGCACCCGGACATCTGCAAGAGTCTGTGGCGGTTATGGGGTCGACCTCTCGTGGATCTCTTTGCCACCGCGAAGACCAAACGACTAGAGTGTTATTGCTCTCCGGTTCCAGATCCCGAAGCTTTTCACATAGACGCTTTTCTGATGAACTGGTCACACATGGAGGTTTATGCCTTTCCTCCGTTCAAGATCCTTTACAAAGTGATTCAGAAGTTCGTTTCACACGAGGAGACCAGAATGACACTGATAGCTCCGTTCTGGCCGTCAAGGAGCTGGTTTCCAGAGGTACTGGAATGGATGGTGGATGTCCCGAGAAGCCTTCCCATGAGACCCGATCTTCTCAGACAACCTCACTTGGCCCGAAATCATCAAAACCTCCGAGCTCTACGTCTGACTGCCTTCAGACTATCGAAAAACTCGCTAGAGCTAGAGGATTTTCGAAGAAGGCAGCCAAGGCAATTGCAAGGGCAAGAAGGTCTTCAACCATCAAGGTGTATCAGTCCAAGTGGGAGTTGTTCAGGGAATGGTGTAGAACTAACGCGATTTCCTCTTCCAGTACATCGCTTTCCCAAATAGCAGATTTTTTCTTGGACCTTAAAACTAAGCATAACTTCTCGTCATCAACTATTAAAGGTTACAGGAGTATGTTGGCGACGGTTTTTCGACACAGGAACCTAGACCTTTCTGATAATAAGGATCTACGAGATTTACTTAGGTCTTTTGATACGACCAAGATGATTCAAACGGCTCCCATCGCCTGGAATTTGGATGTTGTCCTTAAATTTCTCATGAGTGACAGATTTGAGCCTTTACACTCGGCTTCATTTAAGGACTTAACCTTGAAAACCCTTTTTCTAGTTACCCTCGCCACTGCGAAAAGAGTTAGTGAAGTTCACGCTTTAAGCAAGAACATTGGTTTTCGGAATGGGAAAGCCATTTGTTCTTTGCAACTGGGGTTTCTGGCCAAGAACGAAAACCCTTCTCGACCATGGCCCAAATCCTTCGAGATTTCTAACCTTTCGGATTTGGCTGGCGATGAATTGGAAAGGGTTCTCTGTCCAGTTAGAGCTCTACGTTGTTATGTGGACAGAACTAAGAATCTGAGAGGTAACTCAGACGCTCTGTGGTGTGCAGTTCGGAAACCCTCGATGCCCATGTCCAAGAATGCCTTGTCTTTTTTCGTTAGATTGTTGATTCGAGAAGCTCATGCTCAGTGTGATGAGTCGGATCAGAGGCTCCTCAAAGTCAAGACACATGAAGTCAGAGCGGTAGCGACTTCAGTGGCCTTTAAACAGAACCGTTCTCTGCAAAGTCTGATGGATACAACATTTTGGAGAAGTAAGTCTGTTTTTGCATCCCATTATTTGAAGAATGTTCAGACTCGCTATGAGGACCTTTTTACGTTGGGTCCTTTTATTGCTGCTAATGCGATAGTAGGTGAATGATCTACCACTACGTTCCCTTTTTTCCTAATACCCCTTTTCTATCTCTTGGAACTCGTTTTTTATGGTTGTTTGTGGAGATTGGGCGTCAGTCTTCCGCAATCTTTGATTTGGCTAGGTGGTCATTTTGTTCCTTGAGTGCACCCGGAACAAGGGTATTGGTTGAGGTCCTGTCATGTTATAGGTGTTTGTACCATTTGACAGCTCCTAGAGATTTTCAGCCCGAGTGGATTACTGGATCTCTTAAGGATAGCGGACGAAATGAGGCAGAGTATCATTGCTGTCAGCTTCCTTATCAGGTGAGAACTGCTTAAGTTTATTGTATGTAACCCTTAAGTGAATTTTCTGTATGTAGCTGTCTCTGACCCGCCACCAAGGGGTGTCAATCAGCTCTTTTATATAACCAGCAGGTAAGTTTTATATTTAAAAATGATATTTTCATAATAAAATAAATTTTTGAATATACTTACCCGCTGGTTATATAAATTTAACACCCTCCCTCCTCCCCTCTAGAGACTACCTATGGTATGGCTATGAGGCATGGAAGAACTGGAGTTGGTGTGTAGTTCCACCTGTTCTACCGCTAGGGTGCGGTTGGTACACCTGGCGTATCTTCGATAGCGCGAGATTTGAATTTTCTGCCCTGGCGTCAGGGACTTCAGCTCTTTTATATAACCAGCGGGTAAGTATATTCAAAAATTTATTTTATTATGAAAATATCATAATTCAGAAATTCAAGTTGAGGTCCACCATCCCCCACAACAATTAGATCAAAAGGTCAAAAATAAAAACACAAATGCAAAACCCTGTCTATCAAGACCCTCTCTAATAAAATCACAGGGAAATATTGTTAGATCAAAGATTGCTAATGAGAAGGTTTCATCCAAGGTGTCTTCCAAACATAAACCATAGTTTTTTCCTCCATAGTCAGGGTTTAAGGGCCAAATATGAAGAACTTGAGCTCCACATTCATGAGCTTTCTCCTATAGTTATATGTCTACAGAAGACCAAACTTGATCATAATACTCCTTGTCCTTGCGAATATATTAGCTACAGGACACCATATGATCAAAGAGTAGGGAGCCATGGCGGAAGTCTTATATACGTTCGTCAAGGTGTTTCCCAAATATCTTTATCTATTTTTTACACCTCTGCAGGCAAAGGTTGTACAGATTGATATAGGAAGCAAATACACCATTTTTTCTCTTTACTTGTCATGGGTGACTTAAATGCTAGATTGGGCGCTGGAGAGGTAGGTGTTATTGGGAAGTATGGCGTACCAGGTGAAAATGAGATTGGAGAGTTACCTTTAGACCTTTACCGGATGTCTTCTATTGTTCGGTGTTGGTTTAGGTTGCAAAGACTCCCTAAATCTTTAGCTTGTCAGACTGCAAACCTTGTAAGGCATTATAGATATTTTAAGTTGCACCCAAAATCTCCTCAACCTTATGGTTTCCGGGTAAAAACATCATTAGACGGTCTAGATATAGGTAGAAATAAAGTGCTCCCATGTAGAATATCATCAACTCCTCCATGAAAATTACCGGATATATCTTTTTGTAAATATGTTATTGGTATAAAAAAGAACATGACTGACTTAGAAGCCAGGTTGCTCTTTATGGAACATGTTGAAGAACACAGGGAATCAACTTATACTGTACATATACTGATGGCTCTAAATCTTATGCTGGTACTGGATTTGGAGTATAAAGTAGTGCTTTTATTTGTAGAGGTGCACTTCCTCTAGCATCTTCTATATTTACTGCCGAACTATATGGCATACTAACCTCTGTTGAGAAAATAGCGTTAAAAGATGAGGGCAATTTTACCATTTTTTTAGCAATGCAAAAAGTGTCGTACAATCTTTAGAAGTTTTTAATTCCAATAATATTATAGTTTTAAAGATTTTAGAGTGGCTTTTAATTATTGGCATGAAAGGTATAATAGTTCGATTCTGCTAGGATCCGGCACACGTAGGTGTGTCTGGGAATGAGAAGGCGGATTCGCTGGCAAAGAGTGCTGCAGCTGAGTGCTACCAAGAAGGTATCCCATTCCCAGTAATAATTTTTTACCTACAATTAAGAATTTTATTCATAATAATGGGCAACTGCATCGGGATAGTTTACTTGAAACTAAAACTAGAGAAATTAGTAATGTTATATCCCCTTGGAGGTATAACGGGATGCCCCAAAAGAGGTAGACTACTCTTTGTCGGCATTGGTCACACTCAGGTAACACATGAGTTTTTGCTAGCTGGCCAACATCAACGATATTGCGACGACTGTTTGGTACTATCGACAGAGAGGCATTTGTTAACCAAATGTCCCTCCTATAGTAGTGAGAAAAATAGATATCTGTTTGAGGCTCGAGTTGGGGATGGCAGGTTCATCCTTGGCAAGATTCTGGGACAGGATGTGTCTTACCATGCTAGTGTTATTTTTAGCTTTATTTCAGAAGCAGGTCTTCTGAAAGATATTTAACTTTTGAAATGACATCTTTGCTTTTATGGTTTTAATTTAATATTCTTTTATTTTTTATTTACAATAAACGATATTGGCGTCAATGACCTTAGATGTCAGGATGTCAGAAAACCTCAAATCATTCAATAAATCAATCAGAGACCATCACCTAATTCAGTCTATGGTAGTCCACACACAAATGTATACTTTTGTCCTTCTTGCAGACTGGAACAATGGACAAAGACCAAGAAATGCTGGGTTCAATAATACCCAGTTCATACAATTCCTTGCATCATTCCTTAATGGGGTCGGCAGCAGGTTTTGCAAACTGTTGGACCCTCTGATAGATAGGTGTCTCATCATACAGTAGGATGCATAATGGTGTGTTTGCTCACTCTCCGACTTTATCACCAGTACTGTTTGTCGCAAGAGGGCAGTAAGTATCGGATAGAACTGCTCCTTCTTAGAAGAAACCAGTTCATCTGAGATGGACAGGCTGTCTATCTTTTTCAATATGCGTAGTTTAGGTGTCAGGTTACACTCGTGCTCCATCAGGCAGGATAGAGGAGCATCCACCACTACCATGGTGAATACCTTCTCCAAGAGGTCACCCTTCTTGATCTTGGTATTTCCTTCGGGTAAACCCTTAACTAAAACTAAGGCTTTGCCATCTATCAGTTCTAGGATGCCAGGTATCACTGTAACTTTACTTGAAAGACTAGGAGTTATGATGTTGCCATCATAGTACATCTCCAGCAAACAGTTGGGCAGACAAGCAGGCCAACTAAAAGACATGTTAAGCCCCTAAGGAAAAGCTGCAGTTACAGAAGCAAGTACAGGCTCAATACTGTACTGGCAATCCTAGTTGAATCAAGTGTGTGAACCTCAAAGGAGTAAAGCACTTGTTGGCAACAGGGTTCATGTACTGGCACGTAATATTCCCAAAGTGGCTTTCTTGTATTACTGCCAACAGTTAGCTGATTCTTGAACCTGTCAACTACCACCACATTTGCCCTAAAAACTAGTAACTCAGTACCAGGTACTTAACCATAGTTCCTGAAGGCACTACATGGAACACACTCAGGACGAATGTCATTCCATGGGAGTCATTAGTACAGTGCCTTAGGTCTTAGGTCCTGTTTGCCCTAAGCCCTGGAATCTGATAGTGTTGGGCACCATCTGCAGCTATTTCAGTACCACACTCGATGACAGGAGATTGATCTCAGCTCCTGAGTCAATGAGAGCATCAAACACAAGATGAAACATCAGACAAGGTCACTGGAATAACTAAATAACTATGAGTGGGGCAGTTGTCAATTGTGCCAGGTTAACCCTATGTTTTTGCTTCATTCTTAAGAAGTTTGTAGAAGATTAGGACAGGTTATTACTGGCCAGTCTTAAAAGTGTCATTGGATGCACAATGACCTCAGCAGGTGCAGGACATACTACCAAGTGGTCTGATGACAGGTAGAGACATTGGTGGTGGCCGGGGAATGATTCAGCCAATTTTCCAGTTCACTTGGAACAGTTCTGAAGAGGGAACTTCCACCTCAGCTCCTTCCAGTGTACGCTACTTTGAGTCTAAAGAAACTGGTACAGATATGCCAATAGCACAGCGTAAATCTTCAGTAGTTCGCCTTCCTTCCCGGTGGCATTGCTGAAACGAGGTCTCATTCCGGTATCCAGTCTCTCAGACCCTGGAAGAGACCCTTCGTCATCTTGTAGGAAGTTTCAGACCCCCCATAAACTGAAAAAGCCTGTTTAATCTCCTCAGCCAGGAACCTTTCCAGTTCAGTTGTTCACCGACTGGAGCTTCCCTTAGGTTATCTGCTGAGCAATATGTCTCAAAATCCCTCAGGAACTGGGAGAAGCGGGGGCCATTTTCTAATTGGAAAACTCCAGGCTTGGTGCTATTTCTCAAGTTGATACCCTTGACCTGGCACAGATGGCAGGCTAACCATAAGTTTCTGGCTTCTTCAGTGCTGACGCTAGAGCATGATCTGGAGTGATCGCCAGATGAATCACTGTCAGGATCTTTCTCGATGGATGACTCCTGTGTTACTGACTGAACCGGTTGGTCTGGTTTCCTCTCGACCTTGGCCTTGGGCATCTAACTCAACAGTAGCTGCAGGGGCCACTTCAGGTCTTCTGTACTGATTCTGGTAAGCCAGGAACTGACTCCCACTCCATTGATATGTGTCTCAAGCAGGCTAATAGTTGGAGCAGCAAGTGTGGGGACAAGAGGTTCAAAAAGTTCTGTAGACTCCCAGAAACTTACAACAGGTGGATGTGATGTAGGGAACCCTGAAGGGGGCTGGAGTCCACCAATCGCTCAATCCTCTCGTCACTGGGAGTGGTAGACCGATAACATTCGGCCAAGCCAGTAAAGTGGAGGCAGCACTGGTTACCGTTGTCGTGACCCCAGTGGCCACAGGTCTTGATAGTCTCGTGTGTTGTCAACTGGAGTTTCACAAGTGACCTGAGGCTCTCGATAGTAGGTGCTGGGGATGTAGTTTAATGAAAGTTTGGTTTCCTTTTAATTTGTTATTTGCTGAATTTAATTAGCATTATGTTTAATTTTTTGTTGTAACGATTCGGTACCTAGGTACTATACTAAGAGGTGACCTGAGTACTTTTTTAAAAACTTAAATTTCTTATCACCTTACTTCAAGACTCATCTCCATCTGAGTGTAGGAATCAGCAATATAAACATGAGAGGAGGTTTGCAGAAATAAACAGAATTCTGGTGATAAAATTTGAAATTTTTATAGTCGCCTAATGTTCATATGCATGCCCACCTTCTTCATTCCCGAAGTTAGTTTTGACTTTAAAGATTAAGTCATCAGATGCTTCATTGGCGAGCGAAGTGTAAACGCCCTATTTGCTTCTACATCCTCTTACGATTAGGTAACAGGAGGTGGTTGAAGTCGCCTTCAGTGAGTCTCCCTATTTTAAAGGACGAAAGGTTTGTCTACGCATATGAGCAAATAACAAATTTTCAATATTTAACTTAGCCGGTGATTATAATAGCTGCAACTCTGTTGCTCGACAGAAAAAACTCTAAGGAAAAAATTCGCCAGCGATCGCTATACAGGTAGGGGGTGTACTCAACAGCGCCATCTGTCGTCCAGATACCCAGTACTCATTGTAAACAAAGAACTCAATTTTCTCTGTCGTGCTACCGGCAAGACCTACTTATTCGCTGTTGCTAACTGGATTTGTTTTCACAACTATTTGGTGAAGTACACTATTCTAGTTTTGAGCTTTCGCTGTGCAGGCTTTCTCTTCAAAAATCCTTGCATTCTTTTTTTGATTACGGATTATTTGTTGATGACTTTTGATAGTTTTTGAATTCCCCTTTGACCAATTCAATATGGCTGACCCTTCACAAGTCCCAAAATTTAGGAAGTGTAATGCTAGGGACTGTTCAAGGCGTATTCCGAAGGCCTCTATCGACCCTCACACTGTTTGTTCCAATTGTCGGGATAAAACCTGTCAATTGGAAGATCGATGTGAGGAGTGCGTTGGGCTTTCGGAATTCGATTTTATCGAATTCCAAAAGTATACACGTAGGCTAGAGAGAGATAGAGTTAGGAGAAGTTCCTCTCGTTCTATTGACATTTCCTCTCCTCATGACCCACAACCTATTCCTTCCCCTGTAGTGGTTACTCCTAATCCCCCTTCTGGCACTCAGGAACCTTCGATGGCTGATATGATGCGTGCCATCCAAGCTCTGGGTGAGAGAGTTGAGTCCCTGGCTAGTGACCGTAACCAGCTCATGGCGGATGTGAAGGAGCTGAAGTGTAAAAGTGCAGTGGGAAGTGTTAAAGTGAGTGATAGTGTTGTGGATAGTGTTGCGCTTGAGGGTTCGTCTGTTCGTGCCTGTCGTCCTCCTAGTCCGGGACCTCTTGCAAGCTCCCAAGTCCAGGGGAGAAGCAATGTCGTACGACCAAAGGGTTCGAGAGGCTTTAATCAGCGAACAGACGTTCCCTCCGTGGTATCGGGCGCATCTTCCCAAGATCGCCCCTGCCGCACAAAGACGAGAGAGCCCATTTATTCCTCGTCTTCGGAAGGTGTTTCTCGCAAGAAACAATGGACCAAGGTCTCACGACCATTAAAGCGCAAGTCGGTCCCTTCCGCACAAGTCCAACGGCCCAGCTGTAGCCACTGGGTCAGTTCGGACTCGCTGCAGTCTTCTGATGACTGCTCACCTCCTAAGAGAGGCAAAGCGGTACCGCCTCAGACTGTTACACCGTCTGTCGCCGCACCTGCTCCTGCAGACCCTAAGTGGTCTTTGCTGCAAGACATGCAGTCCCAATTAACGTCTCTTGATGCAGGACTTGCGTGCGGAGAAGGTTGCTGCCGCACCAGCTAGTGCAGCCTCTTGCCTACAACCACCAACACGCTCGGTTGTGCGTCCTGTGGACGCTGAGGCAACCTTCTTGCGCACTCCAGTTGAGAGAGTTCCGCCACCCATGCGTTCCAGTGTGCCCTGCCAGCCGCATGTTGACGTTCAGCGACGCACGGAGCCTTCCGTTGACGTTCGTGAGGTACAACAACCGTCAGAGTTGTTTTGTTTGACGCGGTGCGTCAACCTCCGCAACCCAGTGTGGTTGCCACTGCTCACCCACATCAGGCTAGACAGTCTGGAGTAGACGCTGTGCGTCCCCGCGCTGCTATGGTTGTTGCCAGCTCACAGACTGGGCAACAGTTCCATGACGTTGCGTCCGGCTCAGTCACGCATGCACCCGTGCGACCGGACTCAGCTAACCAGCCGTTGCCTACTCCATTGCCGCTTCCTCCTCAATATTCGGATGAGGGACTTTCTGATGATGATGGTGCTGCACACGGAGATGAACCACATTCAGAACTGGACGACCCTGTCTACGCAACCCTCTTTGGACTTTAGGAAAGTTTTGGCTCTGTTCAAAGAGATGTTTCCGGACCAGTTTGTATCTGTGGCTCCGCGCTCTCCTCCGTCAGAGTTTGTTTTAGGTATGCCGTCATCCACGCCTGCCTTTACTAGACTCGTCCTCGCACGCTCGTCCAAGAGAGCTTTACGAGTGATAGGAGAATGGATGCAGTCCAAAAAGAGTCTAGGGAAGACAGCCTTTACGTTTCCCCCTGCTAGACTCTCTTCTAGATCGAGCGTCTGGTATGCCACGGGAGAAGTTCTCGGCTTGGGAGTTCCTGCCTCTGCCCAGGGCGACTTCTCAAGTCTTGTAGACTCTCCCCGACGGCTAGCCATGAGACGCTCAAAGATATGTTGGTCATCTTCGGACCTGGACCACCTTTTGAAAGGGATATTTAGAGCCTTCGAGGTCTTCAACTTTTTAGACTGGTGTCTGGGAGCTCTAAGCAGAAAGATCTCTCCGACAGAGAAGGAGACTTCCTTGCTCATCATGTCCTGCATGGACAAGGCCGTACGTGACGGATCTAATGAGCTTGCTGCATCTTTTGTGTCCGGAGTCCTCAAGAAGCGTGAGAACCTTTGCTCTTTCCTGTCAGCTGGAGTTACACCATGCCAGAGATCCGAACTTCTGTTTGCTCCTCTTTCCAAGTGCCTCTTTCCAGAGGACCTGATTAAGGAGATTGCTGCTTCTTTGATACAGAAGGATACTCACGATCTGGTTGCGTCCTCTGCTCGCAAAGCCACCCCTTTGCCTACCTTGTCAGCTAGACCAAGGATGGACACTCCAGCGTCACGTTTTATTACGCCCTTTCGTGGCAGAGCCTCCAGCAGAGGAGGTGCTCGTGCCGAAGGGAGACGTGGAAAGAAGAAAGGAACCAAATCCTTTAAGGGCAGAGTCTGACTGCCAGCTTCTTCAGACAGCAGTGGGAGCCAGACTCAAGAACTTCTGGCAGACCTGGGAGAAGAGAGGCGCAGATGCACAATCTGTGAAGTTGCTCAGAGAGGGGTACAAGATCCCGTTTGTACGAAAACCCCCTCTAGCAACGTCTCCCATCGATCTCTCTCCCAGGTACAGAGAGGAAGACAAGAGACGAGCATTGAAACAGGAAGTGTCTCTCTTACTAGAAAAGGGAGCGGTAGTCAAAGTCCTGGACCATCATTCCCCGGGCTTCTACAACCGTCTCTTCTTGGTGTCAAAGAAGACAGGAGGGTGGAGGCCGGTGCTAGACGTCAGTGCGCTGAATGTCTTTGTCATAAAGCAGACGTTCTCCATGGAGACCACAAAGTCCGTTCTAGCAGCGGTCAGAAGGGAAGACTGGATGGTCTCTTTAGACCTAAGGGACGCATACTTCCACGTCCCCATCCACCCAGACTCCCAACCTTTTCTGAGATTTGTTTACGAAAAGGTTGTCTACCAGTTTCAAGCCCTGTGCTTTGGCCTAAGCACAGCTCCTCTTGTGTTTACGAGGCTGATGAGGAATGCAGCCAAATTCCTTCATTTAGCGGACATCCGAGCCTCCCTCTATTTGGACGACTGGCTTCTAAGAGCTTCCAGTCGTCGCTGTCTGAAGGATCTAAAGTGGACTCTAGATCTGACCAAGGAATTGGGTCTCCTTGTCAATTTGGAAAAGTCTCAAGTGGTCCCATCCCAAACTATTGTGTATTTAGGGATGGAGATTCACAGTCTAGCTTTTCGGGCTTTTCCGTCGGCCCCCAGAACAAGCCAAGCCCAGTTATGCATCCAGAACATGCTGAAGAAGGTACGATGTTCAGTCAGGCAGTGGATGAGTCTGATAGGGACCCTATCATCCCTGGAACAGTTCGTGTCGTTAGGAAGACTACACCTCCGTCCTCTTCAATATCACCTAGCTTTTTACTGGAAAAAGGACAAGACGCTAGAAGCGGTCTCGATCCCCATTTCCGAGAAGATGAAGTCTTGCCTGACATGGTGGAAGGACAGTATCAGCCTCAGAGAGGGTCTGCCCCTGGCTGTTCAGACTCCCAAACACGTTCTCTTCTCGGACGCATCGGACATAGGCTGGGGCGCGACATTAGACGGTCGGGAATGCTCGGGAATATGGAACTCGAGTCAAAGGACAATGCATATCAACTGCAAGGAGCTACTGGCAGTTCATCTGGCCTTGAAAAGCTTCAAGTCTCTCCTTCAAGGCAAAGTGGTGGAGGTGAACTCGGACAACACCACGGCTTTGGCGTACATCTCCAAGCAAGGAGGGACCCACTCTATGACGTTGTACGAGATCGCAAGGGACCTCCTCACCTGGTCAAAAGGTCAAAACATTTCGCTAGTAACGAGGTTCATCCAAGGCAACTTGAATGTCATGGCAGATTGTCTCAGTCGGAAGGGACAAATCATTCCAACAGAATGGACCCTTCACAAGGATGTATGCAAGAGACTTTGGGCCACATGGGGCCAGCCAACCATAGATCTCTTCGCAACCTCGATGACCAAGAGGCTCCCAATATATTGCTCACCAATCCCGGACCCAGCAGCAGTTCATATAGATGCCTTTCTCCTAGATTGGTCACATCTAGACCTATATGCATTCCCTCCGTTCAAGATTGTCAACAAGGTACTGCAGAAGTTCACCTCTCACGAAGGGACAAGGTTGACGTTAGTTGCTCCCCTCTGGCCCGCGAGAGAATGGTTCACCGAGGTACTTCGATGGCTAGTGGACGTTCCCAGAACTCTTCCTCTAAGGGTGAACCTTCTACGTCAGCCACACGTAAAGAAGGTACACCAAGGCCTCCACGCTCTTCGTCTGACTGCCTTCAGACTATCGAAAGACTCTCGAGAGCTAGAGGCTTTTCGAAGGAGGCAGCCAGGGCAATTGCTAGAGCAAGGAGGACATCCACCCTTAGAGTCTACCAATCGAAGTGGGAAGTCTTCCGAAACTGGTGCAAGTCAGTATCTGTATCCTCGACCAGTACCTCTGTAACTCAAATAGCTGACTTCCTTTTATACCTGAGGAAAGAACGATCTCTTTCAGCTCCCACTATCAAGGGTTACAGAAGCATGTTGGCATCAGTCTTCCGTCACAGAGGCTTAGATCTTTCCAACAATAAAGATCTACAGGACCTCCTTAAGTCTTTTGAGACCACGAAGGAGCGTCATTTGGTTACACCTGGTTGGAATTTAGACGTGGTACTAAGATTCCTCATGTCAGACAGGTTCGAGCCACTACAATCAGCCTCTCTTAAAGATCTCACCTTAAAGACTCTTTTCCTGGTATGCTTAGCCACAGCTAAAAGAGTCAGTGAGATTCACGCCTTCAGCAAGAACATCGGATTTTCATCTGAAACGGCTACATGTTCTCTACAACTTGGTTTTCTAGCCAAAAACGAGCTACCTTCTCGTCCTTGGCCGAAATCGTTCGATATTCCAAGCTTATCGAATATGGTTGGAAATGAACTAGAAAGAGTCTTATGCCCTGTGAGAGCTCTTAAGTTCTATTTAAGACGAACTAAACCTTTACGAGGCCAGTCAGAAGCTTTATGGTGTTCAGTTAAGAAACCATCTTTGCTTATGTCAAAGAATGCTTTATCCTATTTTATCAGACTGTTAATACGAGAAGCTCATTCACATCTGAGTGAGGAAGACCAAGCTTTGCTGAAGGTAAGGACACACGAAGTTAGAGCTGTCGCAACTTCCGTGGCCTTTAAACAAAATAGATCTCTGCGAAGTATAATGGACGCAACCTATTGGAGAAGCAAGTCAGTGTTCGCGTCTTTTTATCTTAAGGATGTCCAGTCTCTTTATGAGGACTGCTACACTCTGGGACCATTCGTAGCAGCGAGTGCAGTAGTGGGTGAGGGCTCAACCACTACAATTCCCTAATTCCATAACCTTTTTAATCTTTCTCTTGAAATGTTTTTATTGTTGTTTTTGGGTTGTCCGGAAGGCTAAGAAGCCTTTCGCATCCTGGTTGATTTGGCGGGTGGTCAGAGTCTTTTCTTGAGAAGCGCCTAGATTAGAGGTTTTGATGAGGTCCTGTTGTATGGGTTGCAACCCTTGATACTTCAGATCCTAGGGGTCGCTCAGCATCCTAAGAGGATTGCGAGGCTCCGTAAGGAAGACGTACTTAAAAAGGCAGAGTAATTGTTCAAGTCGACTTCCTTACCAGGTACCAATTTATTTTGTTTTTGTTATTTTGATAACTTCTAAAATGAAATAAAAATTCTTAGCTCATAATGATGTAAACATATTTTGCTGGTCTCTACCCACCCCCCTGGGTGTGAATCAGCTATTATAATCACCGGCTAAGTTAAATATTGAAAAATGTTATTTTGATTATAAAATAAATTTTTGAATATACTTACCCGGTGATTATAAATTAAAGGACCCTCCCTTCCTCCCCAATAGAGACGCAGTGGACCGAGGAGAAAATTGAGTTCTTTGTTTACAATGAGTACTGGGTATCTGGACGACAGATGGCGCTGTTGAGTACACCCCCTACCTGTATAGCGATCGCTGGCGAATTTTTTCCTTAGAGTTTTTTCTGTCGAGCAACAGAGTTACAGCTATTATAATCACCGGGTAAGTATATTCAAAAATTTATTTTATAATCAAAATAACATTTCAATAATGAATTTGTATTTTTCTTAGCTATACAACCTTAAGTTCTATATATTAAATTTAATACCTCAACTACCCCTCTTAGTCCTAGTGCCGCCTGCCGTTAACCACCTGCTGCTCCAGCATTTTAAATGACTTTTAAGTTTTTATAGCTAGGAATAATACAAATTAGTTTCAAAAATGTGCTATTTTGTAATATATTTAGTAGAATTAAATTTTTTATTGATATTCTATCTTAGGAAAGCACAATCCTATAATCCAAAAATCTCCTCCAAGACTAAATGATATGAAACATGCCTTAAACTTATCTAATATTTTAAAGATGATTCAAATAAGTAGTAAAGATTATGATTTTATTATCAAGCAAAATCACAGATTTATATTCTTATGCTGTGTGCATAGGAATTGTCTGAAAGATTTACCTAAGAAGTATAGCCAATTTGTTGAGGGTCTCATGATTTATAAATAAGCCAATAATGTCCATTGAAAGTGCACCAGTGGCACCATACTGTATACTTAAAATTATAATTTTTTCACATTCTAACCTGCAAACTTCAACTATTAAGTTATTATTATTATTATTATTATTATTATTATTATTATTATTATTATTATTATTATTATTATTGAGCGGTTGGAAAGGAACCTCAGTTTAATAAGGAACTGGAGAATTACAACAACTCCAAACATTCTTATATTTAATTCCATCACCAATATACAACAACGTTTCAAACATCTCTGTGTTCATTATCATGTTCCTGGGTAAAAGAAAGTAAAACAATATAGAGCAAGCCGTACATAAATATTGTAAACAAGTAAAATTTAGAATGGGAAAAGACGTTATTAAGGCAATTCTCAACGGGAAACTAGAAATTTCTTTATTAACTTGTGGCTTTTTAGATTTTATAAAAATCGACTCTGCTGTTCTTATTTCATTTTCATGAGCCTCTGTAAAATATTAAGAAGTTATCCAATGAGAACGAACACTTACAATCCATGTCCCAAGGATCTCGTATGGTGGACTGCAAAGGTTTGACAAGGCTCTGCCTGTTCGGCTGCTAATTCCCTTGTGATCTTGGTAGCGTTCTAGAAAAAATGCATTTTTTCGTGGAGCCAACATAAGCTAATTGGCAATCTGGACAGTTAAATAAGTACACTACCATAGACTCAGAGGTTTTTTGTATCTTTTCTTTATAATTAACGAAACTTTTTATTTTAGAATGATTATAGAATATTATGTTCGGCCTAGTTTGTGACTGGTATTGTCACAACTTGGGTGTTAGAATGTGAAAATAAAAAAAAAAGTTAAATATAATTGCATACCGAATACCCAAGGTATAACAAAATTAAAAGTGAAGATAAGCAAGGGAAACGCATGTAACTGTGGTATGCTGGGAATGGGAAGTTGAAATAATATTTCAGTAACATAACATTAATTTAATTCAGTGCACAGTAAACATATACAGTACATATAAAGTAAACATAATACACACAAAATAATACACACAAATATAAAGATAATATAACTGCCCTAACACTGGACAACACACTGGTGAGATAAGGGAATTAAGAGGTACAGGTTACAAAATACTTAGCCGAAAAAGCCGAACAGCAGAGAAGTTCACAAAAATGATACAAAGACGAAAGACGATACACAATACAGGTGAGGGAGGCAGACTTGTAGCAGTGGGTAGCAGTAATGAGCTGCCAGTGACTACCGATCCAGCTCAGACCCTGTATATATACAGGCCAGAAGCAGTCACGGCGTATCCTGATTGGCTTACGTTGAGGTGGGAGCAAGCAATCCCACTTGCGACTGCTAATTAAAAGACGTGACAAGTGCTCAAGCAATTAACAAACAACCTGCTTGTTGTACAGGGAAGGCAGGCGGGGGGAAGGAGAATGGTGGCCGTGACACCCCCCCACCGAAGACCTCCGAAGTGGGACATGAAGGAGGTTAACCTGTTGGAGCACGAGATAAGGTGTCCGCAATGATGTTGTCTGATCCCTTGATGTGGTGAATTTCGAGATGGTATTCTTGAAGAGTAAGTGCCCAGCGAAGAATCTTCTGATTGGTTAGTTTGGATTTCTGGATGAAGGCTAACGGGTTGTGGTCAGTGAATATTTTGATTGGACATGAAGCAGACTGTAGGTAGCATTTGAACTTGTTAACGGCCAGAATCAGGGACAAGGCTTCTTTCTCGATGGTTGAGTAACCCACCTGGTGACTCTTCAATTTGGCAGAGAAGAAAGCCACAGGGTGCAGAATGGTGGAGGATGGATCTGGTTGCAACAGCACTGCCCCAACTCCAATTCCACTCGCGTCAACCAGCAGGTGGAAGGGCCGCAGATAATCAGGTACCTTAAGTACTGGTTCAGAAGCCAAGAAGTTCTTGATGTGGGTAAAAGACGTCTGGCACGCTGGAGTCCACTTGAAAGGCTGAGCAGGGCTAGTCAGAGTGGTGAGGGGTGCAGCCACAGTCGAGAAGTTGCTGCAGAATCGACGGTAATACCCCGCCATCCCGAGGAACCTCATCACCTCCTTTCGTGTCGTGGGTGTAGGGAAGGAAAGGATCGCCTCCACGTTGGCTTCTTTTGGGCGCACAGTACCGCTTCCCACTACATGACCCAAGTAGGTCACGGTGCCACGACCAAACACCGACTTCTGGAGGTTAATGACGAGTCCTGCGTCCTCCAACCGTTGGAACAGTCCACTCAACCGCACCACGTGCTCGTTCCAGTTGGTCGCCACCACCACCACATCGTCCAAGTAGGCATGAACTCCTGGTAGGTCTCGGATGACGGAGTTAATGAGTCTCTGGAATGTGGCAGGAGCATTAGTAAGTCCAAAAGCCATTACCTGATATTCATAGAGCCCAAATGGGGTAATAAAGGCAGAAAGGGCCTGGGCTCTTTGGGTTAACTGCACCTGATAATAACCCTTCAGTAAGTCTATTGTAGAAATGAAAGAGGCATTTCCTACTGTATCTAGCAGTGTTTCAATGAGTGGCAATGGGTAGGCATCCCGGACAGTGACGTTGTTTAATTTACGGAAATCTGTACACATCCGGTAAGTTTGATTAGGTTTAGGAACCAAGATACAGGGTGAAGCCCAGGGAGACTGACTAGGTACGGCTAGATTATGATCAAGAAGATACTGTACTTCTTGTTTGAGGATTTCAGTCTTGACAGGGTTAAGATGATAAGGACGTTGTCTAATGGGAGGTTGGTTTGGATCTTTTAATTGAATGTCATGTTTAAGAATATTGCAAGAGCCTGGATGTTCTGAGGTAATAGTTGGAAATTGTTTTAGCAAGTGAATTATCTGCTGTTTTTGACAAGGGTTAAGCCCACAAAAATACTCATCAGACTGAAGCAATAGTTCTTGATTCAATGAGGCACTGGTAGGCAAGGGAAAGTCAATGGATTGGGTGCCTTCGTTTTCCTCGGACAAAGTCACTGCCACAGGAGCTACATCATCATTAATGGTTACAAGAGTCACTGGCAAACTGCTGGTACCCTCCTCTGGTGGTCTGGAAAGGTAGGACTTTATCAGATTAACATGTACCAACTGTTGTTTTTTACGTCGGTCTGGGGTTTCAAGAACATAGTTAAGTGGTCCCAGCCGTTCTTTAATTTTATATGGCCCTAAAAACCTCTTTTGCATTGGGCTCCCTGTTATAGGTAGAAAAGCCAAAACCAAATCCCCTGGATTAAATGTTCTACTTTTCGTTTTCTTGTCATACTGTGCTTTATATCTGCCTTGGAGCCGGGACAAGTGGGACTTAGAAAACTTACGTACTTCCTGTAATTTACTTTGTAGATTTTTAACATATGCATTTACATTAGTGTGACTGTCTGACTGGGGCATGAACCACTGATCTTTCAATATTTTTAAGGGTCCCCTTATGGGTCGCCCATATAACAACTCAAAAGGTGAGAAACCCATAGATTCGTGATTGGCTTCCCGAATAGAAAAAAGTAACCAATCTAAGTTAGTGTCCCAACTTGCTCCAGTCTCCAGGCAGTATTTTCGTAGCATGGATTTTAGGGTCTGGTGGTACCTTTCCAGACACCCCTGCGATTGTGGATGGTAGGCTGAGGAGACAACATGTTTGATTCCCAGTTCAGTAAGGACCTGTTGAAAGAGAGCACTTGTAAAGTTAGTACCTTGATCGGATTGGATCTGACAGGGGATTCCTTTAGAGGTGAACATAGATAACAAAGGTGCAATTACAGATTTGGCAGTGATGGATTTAAGGGGGAATGCCTCAGGATAACGGGTGGTCACATCGACTACAGTTAAAAGATATTCGTTTCCTTTCTTTGTCCTAGGTAGGGGGCCGACACAATCAATGATTATTTTATTGAAAGGCTCTTCTTTGATAGAAATTGTCTTGAGGGGAGCCTTGGGAATGTTTTGATTAGGCTTACCCGCTACCTGGCAAATGTGACAGGTCCGCACGAAACTGGAAATATCCTTACGCATCCCCGGCCAGTAAAAATGTTCCAATACTTTGAGATAAGTCTTCCTGATACCTAGATGTCCTGCAAAACCATCATGAGCTAATTTGATGACACTATTCCGAACCGATGTAGGAAGGACTATTTGATGGGTTTCTGACCAGGACTGTAACTTATTGTGGGTAGGTGGTCTGTATGCTCTCATTAAAACTCCATCTTCAAAATAAAAGCATGGAGTGGTGTCTATATCTGCTTTGTCGGTAGCTGTGTGAAGTACATGAGAAAGAGTGTGATCCTGCTGTTGTGCCTGAATGAGTTCTGCTTTGTTCATGGCCCTGTTTATCAGATCATCCTTCCCAAAGGATGGAGGAGTAGTAGGTAAAGATGGAGTTCAAGATGAAGAATTAGCGGAGGGAGCAGTTAAGACCTTACTTTGAGACCGGGTGACAGCACAGGCAGGGAAAAGGTGGGGAAGTCTTTCATCCAGATCATGTGTAGGACTAACAGGTAAAGGTTGGTCTACTGTCTTCACTGGAGGAACTGTTAGGGTACCTGCGAGATCATTACCTAGTAGAAACTGAATTCCGAGTACAGGCAAGGAGTCTTGACGTATAGCTACTTTAACAGGGGAGGATAGAAGGTCACATTCAAGATAAATTTCTGCTAGGGGATAAGACGTTTGACAAGTTAGATCAGACAGTAAAACTTTTTCACCGGTGTAAGAATCAGAAATGTTCGGAATGACATTGGATAATAGAATGGACTGGGCTGCACCCGTGTCTCTAAGTATAGCAATAGGGTACTTATGATCACCCTTACATATCGACACAAATCCTTGAGAGATAAAAGGGTCAAAGAGAGAGACATTAGGACCAGGCACATTTGAGGCTGCTATTGGCTTAGAAGAAGTGACTGTGTGTTTGGTGTTAGAACTTTTGGACACTTTACACCCAGGATGACGACACTCTTGGATCATATGCCCGGGTTTCTTACAATAATTACAAGTTACTGGCTGGGGAGCAGGACGTGAACTGTTGCCTCCTAAACCTCGCCCCACTCCTGCAAGGTGTTCACCAGAGGGGGGTCTCACACTGGGGCTCTGCCTACGAGCTCCACTCCCCCACGTGTCTATCATCAACGCCTGAGCATCCACTAACTCTGCTGCTCGGATCAGCTCCTTCTCACCCCTTTCCTCCACATATCTCACCAAGTGGAAGGGAAGCTTATTCTTCCACTCCTCCAGGACAACAGCATTAACTAGTTCTGAAAATGTTGTTACATTAATAGCCTCAAGCCACTTTTTACACTGTCTCAATTTATCAGTGGCAAATTCAACATAAGTTTGGGTATGGGACTTGGTTAAGGATCTGAATTTCAGTCGGTAGCCGTCAGGAGTAAGAGCATAGGCATACAAGACCTGTTTCTTAACAAAATCATAATCCTCAGGCCTATCTAAACTGTTATATACCCTAAGAGCCTTTCCTGTTAATTTTGGAGTTAGGATGGTAAGCCATTCATCCTTTGGCCATTCTTGTTTGTTAGCAATAATCTCGAAAGTTTTAAAGTACCCATCAACATCATCTTCAGAAAAACCAGGAAGGAGGGAGGACATGTTACCTACATTTAATTTTAACTGTTTTTCCTGTAATTCTAGTACCTTTTCTTTGTTTTTTTCTGTTATGTCCACCTCTTTAGATTTTAACTCTAACTCTCTTTCTAGCTTCTCCTTTTCTAATGCAAGCCTTTCTCTTTCTAGTTTGAATCTTTCTCTTTGAATTTCGATTTCTCTTTCGTTTTCTACTTCTAATCTGAGTTTTTCTCTTTCTTTTTCGCTTTCTAACAATTCTCTTTGCATTTGTAATCGATAGTCTAATTTTAATTTCTCCAGTTCTAAGGGATTGACTTCAGTAAATCGCTGATAAGGCCTAACAGGTGACAGAACGGGAGGCGAGCGGTAACCCGCTGGTTCAGCCTGAGCGTCAGGTAACACCGAACTCGCCGGGGTTAAAGTATCTATGGCGACTGCCGCAAGTACCCCTTGGCTGACTAACTCTTCAACCACCACATTCTTAATCATAGTCTTATTTAGCTTATAGTGAATTTCAATGCCATAATGATGGGCAATTTGCTTCCAATCATCTTTTCTGAGAGGTCCTGCTAACTTATCCGAAGATGGATTAGCAACAAAGTCATCTAGGTTAAACGGCATGATTAATTATTAATAGTAAACAATAAAAAGAATACAGGGAAAAAATCAAATGAAATGATTGAACTAGCTGTAACTAGCACTCGATAGACAAGGACGGCCGGGTCGTAAAACAGAAACAGCCCTTCGATAACTAGACAGACCCTCATTAATGTCTCGTTATACCCTTAGTCCTATGCCCAAGATTATTGTTCGTGTGAGACTGAGACAAACACAAGTTTGTATAAACGATACTTGAAAAAGATACTTGATAAGGATTCATAGATGGAGTGTTCGCGTCTGAGTCACCGACAATCACATACCGCGTAAAGATACTTGAATGAGATTTTTAATGATACTGGAGAAACATGAGAGGCTTGGGGAAAAAATGGACACTCCGATACTTGGAACGATAAATGATACTGGATATAAAGATACACAAACAATAATGATCCGTACACACGGAATGGAGAGCGAAAGTAAGCACTTATTAGCTAACCCTAACGCTGATAAAGTTTACTAGTGAGGGCTGTGAACACTTTAAACTGAGTAAACTCTATGACTGCTACTTACTGCACTTGATCTAACATATGTGGTGTGGCGGTACAAAGTGCAATACCAAACGAGTTTTACCGTAAGAATTTAAACTGCACATACCAACACTCGTCTTGGTTTACAATAAAAAAAACACTTCACTTATCAGATACAAGAAACATATTAAAGCACTGAACAAAATCAAAGCACTGTCACTGTAAAAGAAAGTGATTAATAATTAACAGGACACAAGGGAGTAACAAATAAAGGACAACGATCACCAACTTAGCAATTACATCCTGGCAAGGTCGCCACTTGTCACAACTTGGGTGTTAGAATGTGAAAATAAAAAAAAAAGTTAAATATAATTGCATACCGAATACCCAAGGTATAACAAAATTAAAAGTGAAGATAAGCAAGGGAAACGCATGTAACTGTGGTATGCTGGGAATGGGAAGTTGAAATAATATTTCAGTAACATAACATTAATTTAATTCAGTGCACAGTAAACATATACAGTACATATAAAGTAAACATAATACACACAAAATAATACACACAAATATAAAGATAATATAACTGCCCTAACACTGGACAACACACTGGTGAGATAAGGGAATTAAGAGGTACAGGTTACAAAATACTTAGCCGAAAAAGCCGAACAGCAGAGAAGTTCACAAAAATGATACAAAGACGAAAGACGATACACAATACAGGTGAGGGAGGCAGACTTGTAGCAGTGGGTAGCAGTAATGAGCTGCCAGTGACTACCGATCCAGCTCAGACCCTGTATATATACAGGCCAGAAGCAGTCACGGCGTATCCTGATTGGCTTACGTTGAGGTGGGAGCAAGCAATCCCACTTGCGACTGCTAATTAAAAGACGTGACAAGTGCTCAAGCAATTAACAAACAACCTGCTTGTTGTACAGGGAAGGCAGGCGGGGGGAAGGAGAATGGTGGCCGTGACAGTATTTTCTCAGGATTTCAGTTATTTTTGTTTTAATATATTTTTTTTGTTTCATCATTAAAATATGGTATTCTGACAAAGAGTTCAAGTTTTTTTGGACCAAACTTTTTTGACCGAGGAAAAAATATACAGTGATACCTCGGTAGTCGAACGACTCTATACTCGAACAATTCGGAGTTCGACCAAAATTTTCGAGAAATTTTTGCTGCGGTGCTCGACCAAAAATTCGGTACTCGACCAGCCGAACACGTGACGACCGCATGGGCTTTGTGATGATCGCGCCATCTCGGCCACTCTCGCTTGTTCGGGAAGCATCAGTTCTCTCGAGAGCGTCACTCAGACAACGCGCGATCAGCATTCGTTGTGATTTAGTGATTTTCAGTGCTTTTAATTGCTTTTTTAGCTTTCATAATGAGTCCCAAGAAAGTAATGAGTGTTAAGGGGAAGGAGAAGAGGAAAACAGTGCGAACAACGATCGAGTTGAAGAAGGAAATTATAGCGAAATATGAGAATGGTGTACGAGTGTCCGATTTAGCGGTAGAATACGGAATGGCGAAGTCGACCATTTCTACGTTTTTAAAGCATAAAGAAATGATTAAGAAGGCGAATGTTGCAACGGGAGTTACGGCGGTAACTAAGCAAAGGCCACAAGTGATTGAGGAGATGGAAAAGTTGCTTTTAATATTTATTAAAGAAAAACAGTTGGCCGGGGAAAGTGTTAGTGAAGCGTTCATTTGTGAAAAAGCGTTGCATATCTATGAAGAATTAGTGAAGAAAAGTCCGAGTACCAGTGAAAGTGATTCATTTACATTTAAAGCGAGCAGGGGTTGGTTTGAAAAGTTTCGTAATAGAACAGGTATTCATCGTGTTACTAGGCATGGGGAGGCAGCTAGTTCGGATCAAATTGCAGCCGATAAATACGTGGGGGAATTCGATCGGTACATAAATGAACAAAATTTGATCGCACAACAAGTCTTTAATTGTGATGAGACTGGGTTATTTTGGAAGAAAATGCCAGCCAATACGTACATTACCAAGGACGAGACGAAGATGCCAGGTCACAAGCCAATGAAAGATAGGCTAACATTGTTGCTGTGTGCAAATGCAAGTGGCGATTGCAAGATCAAACCCTTGTTAGTGTACCACTCGGACAACCCCCGGGTGTTCAAACGAAATAATATTTGTAAAAGTGCACTACCAGTTATGTGGCGCTCGAACACTAAATCTTGGGTCACAAGACAATTCTTTACTGAGTGGATAAACGAAGTGTTTGCCCCCCAGGTTAAGGCTTACCTCATTGAAAAGAGCTTGCCAATGAAATGTCTTCTGGTTATGGACAATGCTCCTGCACATCCTCCAGGTCTCGAGGATGACTTGAAAGAAGAATACAGCTTTATCAAAATCAAATTCTTGCCCCCCAATACTACTCCCATACTCCAGCCCATGGACCAACAGGTCATTTCAAACTTCAAAAAACTCTATACCAAGGCCCTTTTCAGAAAGTGTTTTGAAGTGACCAGTGACACGAAGTTGACCCTAAAGGAATTCTGGAAGGAACACTTCAGCATCCTCAACTCTGTTAACATGATTGACCAAGCTTGGCGAGGTGTGACCTATAGGACATTGAACTCTGCCTGGCGTAAGCTGTGGCCATCATGTGTCACAGAGAGGGAGTTTGAAGGTTTCCAACCAGAGGCGGGTCCAAGCACTGCTACCCCTGTAATTTCTGATGACACTGATGTCGTTGAGGAAATTGTTGTCATGGGCAGGAGTTTGGGGCTTGAGGTCGACAAGGATGATATTGATGAGCTTGTAGAAAGCCATTCTACCGAGTTGACTGTGGAGGAATTGTTGCACCTGCAACAACAACAGCAGCAGGATCTGATTGTGGAGCAGGAATCTTCAGAAGAGGATGAGGTAAGGGAGGATGTTCCAAGTTCTCTCATCAATGAAATTTGTTCCAAGTGGGCAGATGTGCAGGCTTTTGCTGAAAAATACCACCCAGAAATTGCAGTAGCAAACCGGGCAGTGCATATGTTTAATGATAGTGTCATGTATCATTTTCGAAGAATACTGCAGAGGAGGAAGAAACAATTAACAATAGACCAGTTTTTCACAAAAGAAAAGAAAGCTGCTACATCAAAGCCTGTTTCTCCTCCAAAGAAGAGACAAAGAAGAGAAGAAACCCCTGAAATAGATCTGCCCACCCTTTCATTGGAGAGAGAAACAACTCCTGAAGGAGAACTACCCCGCCACATCATGGAAGGGGACTCTCCTTCCAAGCAGTAACCTCCCCCTTCCATCCTCTCCACATCCATCCCTGTATGCCATCGAACCGCTGCTCAAAGGTATGTTCACTACAGTACAGAAAATGGTTTAAAATTGTTTTATTTTAGTACAGTAAATGGTTTAAAATTGTTTTATAGGATTTTCTGACCAATTTCATACACATTTAGATAATTATTGTTGTTTAGGTACACGTTTTATTAATATTTTGGGCCTGTTCGAGTGCTTGGGAACGGAATAGAATATATACCATTATTTCTTATGGGGAAAAAAAATTCGGTACTCGAACAAATCGGAGGTCGAACACGGATCTCGAACGGATTATGGTCGAGTACCGAGGTATCACTGTATTAAGAAATGTTCTAAGTTGTGATAAAAGATTTTGGGTGGAACCCATTGTTGGAAAAGAATTCTAGAAAGCACATTTCTTTATGAAAATTTTCAAAAGATGATGTTAGTCTAAATACTCGGTAGAACAATGTGGTAAATGTGTTTCTCTTGAAATTATCATAGCATCTATTCAAAAAATTAACCCCGAGACCTGTGTGAGAGGGTTTTCTGTAGATACTTGTGTCTATACTGTTTTTTGGGCTCAGCCATGTCGTCCTGATGGAAGGATCCTTTAGGCAGCTTTCCAAGGGATATTTAGCTACAGTGATACTCCCAGAGAATTAACCATAGATCTCCAGAATTCTAACTCCTGGCGCAAGTATCCTTAATATAACTTTAAGGATATTGCATAATATCAGGGGACGTATTTTTTGTTACGACACATGGCAATCTTCACCCCGAATAGATTTTACTCTTTGAGGGGGAAGAGTGGCGAAATGAAGAGGAGTCGTTATCAAGGTACCCGGTGGATCCCCTCCCTGTACTACTACGGCGCCTTATTCCTTTGAACGTAGCATTTAAGCACGGTGCTCTCCCACGTTTCTCTCGGTGGTGTTACTGTTTTCAAGGAATATTATCATGCAATCTCCAGCATCTTCATCCTCTGGAAAGTTGAGTATTTAATCTTTCCTGTGTATGATTTTTAGCTCCCTTCTTACAGTTAAATTAACATAATTTAGGTGTGTTAAGTGGAGCACAGCCATCCCCGGAGGCGGCCATTTGAAGACCGCTGTCGCACGCCATAAATGCTTTATTTAGTTAGTTGTGCGATGTTCCCGGTATTTAGCTATAAAGAATTTTCAAACTAGCTAGGCAAAATTATACTAGTGAAGATAGCATTATACATATAATATTTCCTCTTCCGAATAAAACGTTTCTCGTATACGCTAGGGCCTCAGTGGTATCACTCGTAGCCGAGATCCCCACTCGAGTTAGACTAGCCTAACCCGTTTTACTATACTTTAGTAACGTTAATCCCCCATTCAACCTCTAGTATCGTTTCTGTTAATTCGGACGGGGATATATATATCCCCTAGAATTATGGTATGATTCGATATGCTTCTCTTTTAGAGAAAAGAGGATAAACCCTTCTTCCCTCCTGAGTGCCGCCATCCCAGGCGACAACCCTATCTTCCGTCATCGCCAACGAATAGTTAACTCCGGCTTGACTTGGATAGTGTTTTACCGTCGATCTTTTTTGCCGGAGAGTACCCCGGCCTTGAAATATGACAGTAACTCAGGGTGTATTGTCTTGTAGCCGACAACGTTATCGACAGAGAAATATTAGTTGCTCTGCCGGCTACAGCGTTCTTGGTAAAGGAAGCTAGGCTTCCCTAATTTACAACCGAAAGTGGGCAGTATAATTGCTGCCACCTTTCTCCCTTGTGGACTAGAAGACATGTCTTATATCCGGCAAGGTCACAGGCTAGGGAATCATTATTCCCCTGCCGCCCATGACGCCGCCGGTATAGGAAGCTAAGCTTCCTTGATTTACAGCCGAAAGTAGGAGGCATACTTGCCGCCACCTTTCCCCTCTGTAAGATGTAAGACCCTTGCCCTTTCCCTCCCCCTTCTGTCCTTTAGTGCCGGCCTAGGTATCACAAATGTCCTTTGACCGGTATTCTACAATCATCCCCGCTTGGCGGGCAGACTGGGTTGCCGGCCGGGTTCCTACAAACGGCGGTTAGGTTGCCGCCTCGACCAACTCCCTAACAGAAGCCGGGAAAGGTTGAGGCAGCCCTGACGGCTGCCGGTGGGAAACCCATTATACTGTTGAGAATTCTTCTACCCACAAACCTTGTAACTGGCAGTACAGCCGGCAACAGAATTTGTGGCTGGATGGAAGCTAGAATCAATGCATTCCTCCCCTTCCATTTGAATTCTCATTCTGGAAAGAAGGCTGTAGAAGGCAGTAGTCCCTATACTCCCAATTATTGTACTAAACTATAATAATACGGGAGTCCATCTTCCCATTCTTTCTTTCTCCCTATCAGCTAGTGCCGTCAGGTACTAGCCTAACCCGGTATATACTACTGGGCTGTAAAAGTACAGTATAAGACAATACAGTAGCCAGTATTCCTGCAGTATAACAATAGAGCAGTTAGAAAACTACAGTATATAATGATACAGTAGTATAAATTTCCAACATACTCTGTGCATCCTTTCACCGTCTATTGTTGAGACCAATTAAAATGTTGAGGTGAGGTATTCTTTCAACATCCTGATGAATCCTAGATCATCAGGACACCAATTATTACCATTCAGTATTAATATTCTACAAGTGGTGGAGTTAGTGTAAATATTCACCGACTCCGGCTCTACGTACGAGAGTTATTCCACTCTGTATTTTCCCTAATAAGGAAATTAAAAATATTAATATTGTAAGAGGTCACAGCAATTGCCTGGAGAGGAAACACAGATATGTCTCTTCCCTACTTCTTTTCTAGCTTACTATCCTAAGCTATTATAAATAATAATAAGTAATACTATTGTTAAGCATGTGTGTTTATATCAATGATATAAATAACCCTATACTCATTTCATTCTTTCTTTCCTTACAGGAGGAGCCTAAGGTTAAGTGTGCAGTCATGTTCTGCAACCACAAGAGTAAGGACTTTTGTGGGCACACGATGTGCAGGTCTCATGCCCCCTGCTCCATCGCAACTGAAACCCTGAGGCATTGGGAGCCGAAGGGTTGCTCCGTCTGCTCGGCTCTGATGACCGAGGGATTTGGTAAAGATATCCCTGAGACTACGGAGTCAAGGGATACAGCCAGAAAAACTTTTCGGAGGTGGGTAAGAGGGTTCCAAAAGAACTCTCCGGGACCTTACCTGATTGCTGTGGTCTGATTGGTAACGTCTCTGCTTGGTGTTTGCCAGTCGGGGGTTCGAGTCCCGCTCAGACTCGTTAGTGCCATTAGTGTCTGCAACCTTACCATCCTTGTGAGCTAAGGTTGGGGGGTTTGGGGGAGCCTATAGGTCTATCAGCTGAGTCATCAGCAGCCACTGCCTGGCCCTCCCTGGTCCTAGCTTGGGTGGAGAGGAGGTTTGGGCGCTGATCATATAATATATGGTCAGTCTCTGGGGCATTGTCCTGAGTGCTAGGGCAATGTCACTGTCCCTTGCCTCTGCCATTCATGAGTGACCTTTAAACCTTTAATGAAGCTATGAGATGCCTTCTGTTCCCTAAGGCCCAATCCGACGCGGTTGTGCCCCACATACAGGTCGATCCTCCCTTCATCCAGTTGACGATAGAGGCGGACATTAATAAGGCACTTGAAGGCAATGACATGCACCAGGAACGGATGTCGGAGGTGTCTTCCGACACCGAAAAGGACCTTCTGCAAGATCCCGAAGAAGAGGTGGCTCAACCACCCACGGAGGAAGAAGGATCCGTATCTACGATAACTGAAGACCCTAAGTTTTCTGTGACGGAATATCAACCTGTGCCGTCAACTTCTTCAGCCCCAACTCCCCATCTTGAGCTGCTGATAGCCAGGAGAGAGGCACTCCTAGGCCAACTTCAGCAGATGATGGAAGCATTTTGCAAGGAACAACAGGAGATTAGGCAAGATCTGAAAGAAACGAAGATGGATGTAAGAGAAGTGAAACGCCCGGGCGCTTTCAAAGGCTCTCATAAGCCTATTAAGGTCTCTGACTTACCTCAATACTCCGAAACCAACCCCTGGAGGTATACGGAGCATATGCCCGTGATGGATGGGAAGCTGTACATCTCTGAGAAGTTGAAGGCCAAACCCATTGAAGATATCCAATTCTGGCCTAACCTATCGGCATACCCAGATTGTTATGTGAGACTCCGGGATGAATCAGCATCTCGTGAGGAGACGGAACCAAAGGAGGTCATGATCTTTGAGCATGACAAGGCACAGGCTCTCTTGTCCAAGACCCTAAAGAAAGCCGGTTACACCAACTCCAAGGTTTCAGCTTTGAGCAAGAAGCATCCTACCTTCATTACTCCTTCCTCCAGAGCTTTCCCCTTTTCGGTCAAAGCTCTCAACTGTGTGTTGAAAGCAGTTGACGCGGGCAAACCGTGCCCAGTGCTAGAGGAATGCAGACCATTATCTCTAGCCATGCCTACCTGCAAGAAGGAATGGAACGAGGTTCATCTAACCTTCTCAGTCTCTAAACTGGATCCGGAGATAGCAGGTCAACAGTTCAATGAGAACCTTCCAAAACTGCCAGAGCATCTTTTGAGAAGGAAACAGGAGACAAAAGAGAGACTAGCTGCTTCTTTGTCTCTTCAGAACTGTATGGAAATGTGTACAGGACTTTCCAATACCCCAGATATGTACATGATCCTAGCCAAGACTCACATGGGTACCCTAGTCAAGGACATGTATGCTTTCGTCAGGTCCAGGAGGGCCTGTAGAGATCATGTGTTTGCCGCAGCAACGGTCAAACACGAGCCCAGGAAGCTGATCACTTCATGTATCTGGGGCAAGGACCTCATCCCAAAAGAAGTGGTTCAGGTCATCGCAAAAGCCGCCACGGAGAATAGGAACCTTCTCCAGAAGTGGGTCATGTCTTCCAAGAGGAAATCATCCTCAGATGCTGGTCCCCAACCGAAAAACAGGAAGACAAAGAAGCCACGAAGGCCTGCACAGCATCCAACCATGACCATGACCACAGTGCCCCAAATGGTAGCTCAACCGCAAACCACCTTCCAGATGGTGCCCCAGCGGCTGGTAGCTCAATCGCCGGTGTTCAATCCAGGCTTTGAGAGGCACACAACTACCTTTTGCCGCAGAGGTAGAGGCTCAAGAAGAGGTTCCTCAAGGAACCCCTCAAGGGGTAGAGGAGGACGTGGTCAAGGAAGTAAATCCTCTGGAACATCTCAGCAATGATATGCTCCAGGTAGGAGGAAGACTCTTCCACTTTCCGGATCGTTGGACCTTCGATCCCTGGGCCCACAGCCTAATCAAGAATGGACTCGGTTGGAAATGGAACAAAATTCCACCCCCTTTTCCTCAATTCTTCCAACACTCCACCCACTTATTGGAAGAATATACCTCAAAACTCTTCAACAAAAAGGTAATAAGGAAAACTAAATTCATCAAATTCCAGGGAAGGCTGTTTTGTGTTCCCAAGAAGGACTCGGACAAACTCAGAGTCATTCTAGACTTGTTTCTACTCAACAAGTTCATCGAGAACAACAAGTTCCGGATGCTTACCCTGCAACACATAAGGACCCTGTTACCGAAAGGGGTGTACACAGTCTCGATAGACCTGGCGGATGCTTATTGGCACCTACCAGTCAGCCGCCCCCTCTCCTCCTACCTAGGATTCAGGCTACAGAAGCCAAAATATGCCTTCACAGCCATGCCCTTCGGGCTAAACATAGCCCCAAGGATATTCACAAAATTTGCGGATACAGTCGTCCAACAGCTGCGCTTAGAAGGCATTCAGGTAGCAGCATACCTGGATGACTGGCGGGTGTGGGCAGCATCCAAGACAGCTTGTCTGCAGGCAGCCACAAAGGTGATTCAGTTCCTAGAACACCTAGGCTTCAAGATCAACCACAAGAAGTCTCGCCTTTCTCCAGCTCAGGAGTTTCAATGGTTAGGAATCCATTGGAACTTGCAGTCACATTGTCTCTCCATTTCACCGAAGAAGAGGAGAGAGATAGCGGGATCTGTCAATAGACTACTGAAGCTCAAGAAAATTTCAAGACGCCAACAGGAAAGAGTACTGGGCTCTCTCCAGTTCGCAGCAGTGACAGACCCAGTGCTAAAAGCACAACTAAAAGATGCATCAGGAGTCTGGAGAAGATACGCATCAAACGCTCGAAGAGATCAACAAAGATTGACACCGACCCTACTGTGGATGCTCCTAGGGCCATGGTCAACAGTCAAGAGCCTGACAATAACAATTCCCTTACAACCACCTTAACCTTCAGTGGTAATTCACACAGATGCCTCACCGGAAGGATGGGGAGGCCATTCCCATCAAAGAAAAGTGCAGGGGAAATGTTCGCACCAGTTCAAAACCTTTCACATCAACATCCTGGAAGCTATGGCAGTCTTCCTAACGTTGAAGAAACTATCCCCTCGCAGATCAGCCCACATCAGACTGGTCTTGGACAGCGAGGTAATAGTGAAATGTCTGAACTGACAAGGCTTGAGATCACCTCACATCAATCACGTGATGTTAGCCATCTTCCGCCTGGCAAGGAAGAAGAGATGGCACTTATCAGCAGTTCACCTGCAAGGGTTCTGCAATGTGACGGCAGATGCTCTATCCATGCGAAAGCCGATAGAGACAGAATGACCCCTAGACGCTGACTCATTCTCCTTCATCTTGGAAAAACTCACGGAACTGCAGATTGACCTCTTCGCAACGAGCAACAACAAGAAACTACCTCGATATGTAGCCCCTTACGAGGATCCTCGGGCAGAAGCGATAGACGCCATGTCTCTCGATTGGAACAGATGGAATCACATCTATCTGTTCCCACCAACCAACTTCCTGCTGAAGGTCCTCAACAAGCTTAGATCCTTCAGAGGAACAGCAGCAGTAGTGGCCCCCAAATGGCCCAGAAGCAATTGGTTCCCTCTAGTTCTAAAACTGAAACTGAAGCTGTTCCCTCCACTGAACCCAGTTCTATCCCAACTGGTTCAGAAGTCGACTGTCTACGCTTCATGCTTGAGAATCAATAACCTACATCTCGTGATTTTCTCGCCTTAGTGGCCAAGAAAAGGTTCGCGATCTCAAAAGACAACATCGACTTTATAAAAGAATACAAGTCAAAGTCAACTAGAAGACAATATGAATCGTCTTGGAAGAAATGGGTTTCCTTCGTGAAAACAATGAAACCGACAGAAATTTCAGTAGATTTCTGCCTCTCCTTCTTCATCTACCTTCATGAACAAGGCCTAGCTTCCACCACAATTACTGCGTGGAAGTCAGCTTTGACTAGACCTCTTCTTTGTGCCTTTCAGGTGGACCTTTCAAGTGAAATCTTCAATAAGATTCCGAAAGCATGCGCTAGACTCAAACCAGTAACCCCTCCGAAGCCCGTATCATGGTCTTTGGACAAAGTCTTGCACTATGCTTCGAATTTGACCAATGAGGATTGTACCTTAAAGGATCTAACACAAAAAGTGATATTCCTGTTTGCTATAGCCTCGGGCTAGAGTTAGTGAAATAGTGGTCTTATCCAGGAACGAAGGCCATATTCAGTTCACAGAAGAGGGAGAACTGAACCTTTTTCCCGATCCTACCTTTCTCGCCAAAAACGAGCTGTCCACCAAAATGTGGGGTCCTTGGAGAATCTGCTCTCTGAAAGAAGTTGTCTCTCTATGTCCTGTAGAGTTTCTTGAGGTCTGTCTTCGAAGAACTTCAGACTACAAGGAGGGACAGCTCTTCCGAGGCGAAACCTCAGGATCGAACCTATCCCTAAAACAACTAAGGGCAAAACTCACCTACTTTATTCGCAGAGCGGATCCTGACGGTACACCCACAGGTCACGATCCTAGAAAAGTTGCTTCCTCGTTGTACTTCTTTCAACACATGGACTTTGATAGACTCCGCTCATATACGGGTTGGAAATCATCCAGAGTCTTCTATAAACATTATGCGAAGCAAGTGCACGACATAAAACACTTTGTGGTAGCGGCAGGTAGTGTTATAAATTCAATTCCACAAAATTGAGTGGCAGTTACCAATGAACTAATAAATGTACAGTATATTCTTCCCTTACAGGTTATACAATATATATATACCAAGATGTTCAAATATGCAGGATAGATTCTTTCCAGTGATACATTGCAAATTTTTATATTTTGTCTATGAAAATAAAAAACTAAATGATGTATCTGCGTCTTCTTCGCCCTTAGAAGTACGAATAAAATTGTCCAGAGCCTTTTATTTTCCTAAAATAAAATCTTGTCAGTAAATTTTTTAAAAGAACAACCTGGTAATCTCAAGAAGTTTCCCTATTTTTCCAACAGAAATACAAACTTTGAAGCCTTATAGTCGAAGTCGACAATTTCCCTGCAGGGGGCAGGAAGCCCTAAGTTAGTTCCAAAATTATCGGGTATGATAAATAATGGTAATGTCATAAGGTCTAGGAGACCATATAAGGAACTCGTTCAAAGTAAAGGCACTTATACAAACTCACAGATATAGTACTTTCAAGTAATTCTCTGGTAAACTTCCATCAGGACGACATGGCTGAGCCCAAAAAACCGATTTTGAGCAAAGCGCAAAATCTATTTTTGGGTGGTATGCAACAAGGAATAAGACGCCGTAGTAGAATAGGGAGGGGATCCACTGGGTACCTCAATAACGGGTCCCCTTCTTTTCGCCACTCTTCCCCCTCATAGGGTAAAATCTATTCGGGGTGAAGATTGCCATGTGTCATATCAAAAGCTACGTCCCCTGAGTTAGAATTCTGGAGACCTATCGTTAATTCTCTGGGAGTATCATTATAGCTAAATATCCCTTAGAAAGCTGCCTAAAGGAACCTTCCATCAGGACAACATGGCCATATCACCCAAAAATAGATTTTTCGCTTTGCTCAAAATCCGTTATTTGATTTTTTTTTATTAAAATATCTAAAGAAATTTGATTATCCTGTTCTTTTTCTATGAGAAATTTTATTTTCTGATGTTGCGTATTCATACAATTTAAAAAAAATCTGCATCTTCCTTCTTTTTTAATGTTACAAATGTATCATCTATGTATCTTTTGTAGTAAATTGGTTTAAAATCAGAAGGGCAATTATTTAACTGTTTTCCTTCATGATAGCAGAGAAATATATTTGCTAGATTGCAGATAAAGGTGAGCCCATTGCTAAACCCTCCTTCTGTATTTAGTAATTTTCATTAAATACAAACTAGGTGTTATTAACGGTTAAATCTAAAAGCATTTTTAAATAATTTTTATTCAAACCTCTGAAGTTTTTGTTATATTCATATATGACATTCGGGATTATATTAATAGCTTCTTGATCTGGTACATTTGTATATAAAGAAGGTATGTCCACACTTACAATATAGTTTTTTTCACTTATTGGGATATCTTTGATTTTCATAAAGAAATATCTTTTAACGTCAGTCATGTTGAAATAACGAGAAACTCTTCGAAAAAACACTGTGCCCAAAAAACTCAACTTGTTTGCAAGTTCCAAATCAGAAGGATGACCTGGTGAGCGCGAGTGGTAGGTGTCGGTAGGGTAACCCAACTGTATTCTCTAGGGCCTGTCACGGCCCTCCCCCTTTGATGAAGGGATTATCTAAATGGAAGACAGCCTGTGAATAGTGTTTTACAAACGCCCTTGTTAGATATACGACACCAACAAGGTGCTCGCGCGAGGGTTGTAACCTCTGCATTCCATGCTTTTAATTTTCTCTGGTATATTTGGAAGATTTATATCAGAAAAAGTACAAAGAAGGACTTTTCACCGGGCATCACAGGTCTCTCCCCAGAAATAGATTTTTCCTTCGTCAAAATCCTTTTATTGCAATCTTAGAAAATTTTTTAACAATATAATTTGTTCTCGGCCTAAACAGTTTGGTCCAAAAAAACTTGAACTCTTTGTCAAAATACCATATTTTAATGATGAAACAAGCAAATATTTTAAAACCAAAATAAATGAAATCCCAAGCAAATATCTTCCACAATATTGGCCGAATATAATATTCTATAATCATTTTAAAATAAAAAGTTTTGCTAATCATAAAGAAAAGATTTAAAAGACCTTTGAGTCTATTGTAGTATACTTGTTTAACTGTCCAGATTGCCAATTAGCTTATATTGGCTCCACGAAAAAATGCATTTTTTCTAGAACGCTACCAAGATCACAAGGGAATTAGCAGCCGAACAGGCAGAGCCTTGTCAAACCTTTTCAGTCCAGCATACGAGATCCTTGTGACATGGATTGTAAGTGTTCGTTCTCATTGGATAACTTCTCAATATTTTACAGAGGCTCATATGAAAATGAAATAAGAATATCTGAGTCAATTTTTATAAAATCTAAAAAGCCACAACCTAACCAAGAAATTTCAAGTTTCCCGTTGAAAATTGCCTGAACATGTCTTTTCCCATTCTCAGTTTTACTTGTTTACAATATTTATGTACAGCTTGCTCTATATTTTTGTACTTTCTTTTACCTAGAAACATAACTATGAACACAGATGTTTGAAACATTGTTGTTTATTGGCGATGGAAATAAATATAAGAATGTTTGGCGTTGTCGTAATTTTCCAGTTTATTATCATTAGTATTACATGCTAAGCTATAACCCTAGGTGGAAAAGCAGGGTGCTATAAGGCCGAGACTCCAAGGGCAAAATAGCCCAATGAGGAAAAGAAATAAGGAAATAAATAAACTAAATAGACTATAAGAAGTATTGAATAACAATATAAAATGTCTTAAGATCAGTACAGTAACAACTTTAAAATAGATCTGTCATATATAACCAATGAAGTAGCAAAGAAAAAATGAGGCGTAACTGTAAAGGGATCCAGTGTAAATCTATCTGGCCAGTCAAAGAACCCAATAACTCTAGCGGTAGTATCGCAAGGAGTGGCTGGTGCCTTGGCCAACCTACTACCTATACTACCTGTGCTATTTGAGAGTTGCATATCAAGAATGCAGCTGTACCAGAAATGTTTATTTAGTAAACACAGTGGTTCTTTGCAGTTTACATGTGAACTGCATAGCACATACTGTATTTCTTGTAAAGGTTTTGTATGTCTTGTGATGCCAAAGTAATTGTTACTGTAGTACAGTGGACAAAACTATAAAACATTGATCTAGCAGTTGGTATTTTGAATTGCCTTGAAAATCTATAAACAAAGAAGGATAGATGATTTTATCCATGCATAGTCTATAATCTCTTTGTCTGTCACTTTAATCCTTTTTCTTTGATTTTTAATCCTTTTACTTTGATTTCAACAGTGCTGTTCGTTTACCTACACGCCAGTTGTTTGAATATTTGTTGATCAAAATACTTGGGGTGTTCAAGCTGTTGCTCACAGTTGAAAAACTGTGCAAAGAAATAGGAAAAATTCTTATTGGAAAAATCAGGACAGGTCATGACTACTGGATCGCCATGCCAATTTTAGCAGCTGCAGCTCGAATAAGGTAAGTGAATATTAAGAATTTAATTGTCTCAGGTTGCCAATGCATTGAGTAGAAACAAAAGTATATGCACGGCACTGCAAAAGGAAATTTCAGGTGAAAGTGTTAGCCCAGTTTGCCAAGGTAATTGTAGGGCAAAAATATTTTGACACATGTTTGGCGAGTAATTTATGGTAGAGCGTATAACATATTTAGCATAAAGTTGAAATATATATAATGCCCAATCCAATGAGCATTTGTTCTTTTTATTCTTTGGATTTATGACTTTTTTTCTTTTACTAACTCATTTGCTTTTAAGGTTGTGATTTAAATGTTATAAAAAAAATAATTCAAAGCATTGGGGTTCTTATGAGTTGATTTTGCCTATTTTACAATTTTTAGCTGCCCCAATGTATAATGAATAACAGTATTAGGTATCAGTTAGATTTTAGGTTTATGTTTCATTACCACCATTAAATTTTTTTATGATACAAGGGTTAATTGCAGTAGTTTGAGATATAATGTCTATTTTTCTTTTTCTTTTATGTATTGTACAATTCTATTCCTTGTTTTTACAGGGTGCTCACTCTTATCTTTGCTCAAAAGCTAGCATTATTTTATGAAGAAGTTATGCCAGTTGTCCAGTGCTTGAAAGGTACTGCAAGATTTGCTTTGAGTGAAAATACATCTTTAGTGCAAGAGTTGAAAAATCTCTTTAGATATGAAAAGGAAGTTGATAAAACAAGGTACGTAATTATGCGCGATATTCTAAATATAGTATATCTAATATGTTGAATAGCACTTTTGGAATCGAGAGCCTAGAAACTTGGTGACAATTGTTTATGCCAAAATGCAGTGTCCAAACTTCTTGTATTAATAGTATCATAGCACTCAGTACTGCAGGTATTAGGTACCAGGTGATATTTGTTTCTTTATTAAACAAGATTTATATCAAGCCATTTTCCCTTAAATATTATTTATAGATGCATTATTTGTTTCATCAAATGTTGTTATTGATTTCGCCCTTTAGTATTATTTATAGAAGCATTATTACTTTCGTCCAATGTTGTTATTGGCTATGATCAACTTCTAGTAGGTAAGATTTCATAATTTATTCCACAAATACCTTTTCAATACTAGTAATAGAATATAGTACTATCTTGAGGCATCTGTAAGATTTCTATTATTGCTATGTTTTTCAATATTAATCTTACCCGATAATCATGTAGCTGTCAACTCTGTTGCCGACAGAAATCTACGGTCGGGATACGCCAGCGATTGCTATACAGGTGGGGGTGAACACCACAGCGCCATCTGTGGTCAGGTACTCCAGTACTTCTTGTCAACACCATCTCAATTTTTCCTCTGTCGTGCCTCCGGCTAGACCTACATGGATACGCTGTTGATTCTGGAGTTATGGCTCACGATTTGGTGATGTATTTGCTCTAGAGTTTAGCTTTCGCTATTCAGGAAGTTTTATCATTAGCTTAACTAGCTTTTGGAATTAATTTGATTATTTATGGTGACGAAGAGAGTATGAACTCTCTTTCACTTTTAAATGGCCGACCCTTCCCTTAGACGGAAGTGTTGGTGTCGAAGAGAGTATAGACTCTCTTTCTTAATTTTGCTTAACAAAAGTTATAGATTTATTTTATATCTCTCCGCCTTTTATAGGCCTCTTCGATTAACTTCCTTTTATTATAAACTTATTAAAATTAATTTTTATATTTGTTTATATTCGACCTTTCCTAATAGTAGGCGGTCTTTTCTTGGAACCGAAGTTAATTTACATTGAGCCCGTCATTTTGTTTTTACCTGTTAACATATTATGCTATTTTAATGTTTTTGAAAGAATTTCTTTGATAGTCTCGTACTGTTTTCAAAGTTGAACTAACGTTTTGTTTTGTCTCTGCAGTTGTTGACGTTCAGAACGTTCAACTTGCGCTCTATCGTTACGATAGAGAGAGAGCATTCACGGTGTCACGTTGCAGTAAGAGTAAACCGATTCTAGCGTTTTGTTCATTCTTTCTTAGCTTAAATGGTTTTAATTCTAATAAAGGAACTTTTTATTTGGGAAATCTTTCAGTTTTTTTCCTTTAACAATAATATGTTTTAACGATATATATAATTGGGCTCTTCTCTCAGGTTCTAAGTCAAGAGAGAGAGAGAGAGAGAGAGATAGAGACGGAGGGAGAGAGAGGAGGATAAACGTTTCGTTCAAGCGGGTAACGTTGTTATCGTTTTTGCTCTTCTCCCTAGTCTCTTTAGGGGAAGAAGGTAAACGTTTCTAGAGTTTTATTCTTGTTCTCAAGCTTTATGCGGTGAGAGATTTTAAACGTAGTTTATTTGATCTAGTGTTTAGTCTCTTTTCCAGCCACTGAATTATTTATCTTTCATTATGTTTTTCTGTTACATTGTAATACTGTTTTCGCAATTACTAACTTTTAATGAAGGATAGAATTGCGTGTTTCAGGTACAAACCACTTAAAGTTTCGAGTTCAGTGAAATAAGTGCAAACAGAAAATCAAAAGTGATAAAGTGATAAGCGCAAAGTGTTACAGTGTTGCGTTCGAGGGTTCGTCTGTTCGTGCCAGTTGTTCGCCTAGTCTGGGACCTCTTACAAGCTCCCAAGCCCAGGGGAGAAGTAATGTCGAAGGACTTATGGGTTCAGCAGGCCTTGATCGACGAACAGACGTTTCCCTCCGTGGTTTCGGGTGTATCTACACACGTTGCCGACGTGATCACCCCACCCACACAAAGACGAGAGAGCCCTTTTATTCCTCGTCTGCGGAAGAGGTTTCTCGCAGAAACCATGGACCAAATCTTGCAGATTTTAAGTGCAAGTCGGTCCCTTCCGCGCAAGTCCAACTCCTAGGTGGTGCCATTAGCACTGGGTCAGTTCGGACTTGCTGCAGTACGACAACTACACACCTCCCAGAGAGGCAAGGTGGTATCGCAACAGGCAGTAACTCTGTCTGTTGCCGCACCAGCTGTTTTAGACCCTCAGTCTCAACGGACAGTAGCTCCGTTTGTTGTTGTCTTTCTTTAACTCTAGTGGTCTATGCTGCAGACAATGCAGTCTCAGCTTGCGGTGTTGATGCAGGAGTTTCAGGCAGAGAAGGTTAGCACACCTCCTCCTGCGAGCGCTCCTCCACCTCTGCGCAGTCCACCCTGCCAGACGTATGATGTTGAGGTTCCTCAACCTGCCTCCATGCGTGAGCTGCCGCTTTGGGAGTTGCCAGATACCAGCGCTGTGCAGCAACCTCCACTTTCCTTGAGGCAGGAGCCTCTTGCTATGCGGCAACCTCCTCAACACTTGAGGCAGGAGCCTTATGCTTTGCATCCACCATCCTTGAGGCAGCAACCTCAACTCTTGCGGCAGCCACCTCAACTCTTGAGGCAAGAACCTCAACTCTTGAGGCGAGAACCTCAACTCTCGAGGCAAGCACCTCAACTCTTGAGGCAAGAACCTCAACTCTTGCGGCAGCCACCTCAACTCTTGAGGCAAGAACCTCAACTCTTGAGGCAAGAGCCTCAACTCTTGAGGCAAGAACCTCAACTCTTGAGGCAAGAGCCTCAACTCTTGAGGCAAGAACCTCAACTCTTGAGGCAAGAACCTCAACTCTTGAGGCAAGAGCCTCAACTCTTGAGGCAAGAACCTCAACTCTTGAGGCAAGAACCTCAACTCTTGAGGCAAGAGCCTCAACTCTTGAGGCAGACGCAACTCTTGAGGCAGGAACCTCATGCTATGAGGCAGCTGCCTCAACGCATGCAGCAACCGCATTCTTCACAGCATGAGCCTCTCTCTGCGCAGCTACCTCCTCAACCCTTGAGGCAGACGCAACTCTTGAGGCAGGAACCTCACAGGAGCCTCATGCTATGCGGCATCCTCCTCAAACCATGAGGCAGGAGCCTCATGCTATGCGGCATCCTCCTCAACCCATGAGGCAGGAGCCTCATACTATGCGGCATCCTCCTCAACCCATGAGGCAGGAGTCTCATGCTATGAGGAGCCTCATGCTATGCGGCATCCTCCTCAAACCATGAGGCAGGAGCCTCATGCTATGCGGCAACCGCCTCAACCCATGAGGCAGGAGCCTCATACTATGCGGCATCCTCCTCAACGCATGCGGCATGAGCCTCATCCCTTGCAGCATGAGCCTCATCCCATGCAGCATGAGCCTCATACCATGCAGCATGAGCCTCATCCCATGCAGCATAAGCCGCACGCCATGCAACATGCTCTGCTTACCTTACAGCATGCTCTACATACAGCATGCTCTGCATACCTTACCGCATGCTCCTCAGTCACACATCTTTGGTTGTTGCCAACTCACTAGACTGTCAAGCAGTTTCATAATGTTGCCTTCTAGTCTGCTGCTTTTGCACCAGTGAAACCCTCACTGAGAGAACTTAGCTTTTCTCGGATATGGTTCCTGTAGATGAGAAAGTGCTATTCTCCCTCCTTCTGATATTCCCTTGAGGACTCTGTCATTTGGAGAGGAGCCTTTAGCTGCTTAGCCTCCTATGGACTTTTATTTAAGCATAACATGCTTCCAGCGAGGGTAATGGTTCCACTTCAGTCGCTAACCCCGTCTGTTACCACACCTGCTCCCATAGACCTTGAGCTTTGTTGCAAGACATGTAGTCCAAGCTTAGTCCTTGTTAGAGGATTTTTTGTTTACGGAGTCAGTGTGTCACTGGGAAGACGTTCAACAACCAGCAGAAGTGACTTGTTGTGACGCAGTGCGGCAACCTCAGCAACCCGATAAGGAGTTGTCTGTACGACCCAGACAGTCTAGACAGCTTCGGGTTGTCGCGGTACTTCCTCGCTTCCCCATGGTTGACAGTTCACAGACTGTGCAGCAGTACCATGATCTTGTGTCCGGCTCCGTCAGACGACTAGCTTTTAAGAGCTCCCACAAGTCGTCGCTGTCTGGAGATTCTCAGATGGACTATGGATCTGACCTAGGAACTGGGCCTCCTGGTCAATTTTGAGGAGTCCCAGCTCGTCCCATCCCAGACCATTGTCTACCTGGGTATGGATCTTCAGAGTCGAGCTTTTCGGGCTTTTCCGTCGGCCCCAAGGATCTATTAAGCCCTAGATTGCATCCAGAGCATGCTGAGAAGGAACCGATGCTCAGTCAGGTAGTGGATGAGTCTAACAGGGACACTTTCATCGCTGGCCCTGTTCATCGAGTTAGGGGGACGCCACCTCCGCCCCCTTCAGTATCATCTAGCGGCTCACTGGATAAAGGACATGACGCTAGAGACGATCTCAGTTCCTGTTTCCGAAGAGAGGAGGTCTTCTCTCACGTGGTGAAAGAACAGCTTTCTTCTCAAGGAAGTCTACCTTTGGCTGTTCAGAAACCCGACCGCCGTCTCTTCTCTGACGCTTCAGACACGGGCTGGGGTGCGATTTTGGACGGACAGGAATGCTTGGGAACATGGAATCAGGAGCTAAGGACACTTCACATCTATTGCAAGGAGCTGTTGGCGGTTCATCTGGCCTTGATAAACTTCAAGTCCCTCCAGCTTAACAAGGTGGTGGAGGTGGACTCTGACAACACCACAGCCTTGGCTTACATCTCCAAGCAGGGAGGGACTCATTCGTGGAAGTTGTTCTAGATCGCAAGGGACCTCCTCATCTGGTTAAAAGATCGAAAGCTCACGCTGGTAACGAGGTTCATTCAGGGCGATATGAATGTCATGGCAGATCGCCTTAGCCGGAAGGGTCAGGTCATCCCCACAGAGTGGACCCTTCACAAGAATGTTTGCAGCAGACTTTGGGCCCTGTGGGGTCAGCCAACCATAGATCTGTTCGCTACCTCGATAACCTAGAGACTCCCGTTGTATTGTTCTCCGATTCCAGACCCAGCAGCAGTTCACGTGGATGCTTTTCTGCTGGATTGGTCCCATCTCGACCTGTATGCATTCCCGCCGTTCAAGATTGCCAACAGGGTACTTCAGAAGTTCGCCTCTCGCAAAGGGACACGGCTGACGTTGGTTGGCTCCGCTCTGGCCCGCGAGAGAATGGTTCATAGAGGTACTGCAATGGCTGATCGACATTCCCAGGACTCTTCCTCTAGGAGTGGACCTTCTACGTCTACCTCACGTAAAGAAGGTACATCCAAACCTCCACGCTCTTCGTCTGACTGCCTTCAGACTTTCGAAAGACTCAAGAGCTAGGGGCTTTTCGAAGGAGGCAGCCAGAGCGATTGCCAGAGCAAGGAGGACATCCACTCTCAGAGTCTATCAGTCTAAGGGGAAGTCTTCCGAAGCTGGTACAAGGCCAATGCAGTTCCCTCATCCAGTACCACTGTAACCCAGATTGCTGACTTCCTGTTACATCTAAGGAACGTAAGATCCCTTTCAGCTCCTACGATTAAGGGTTACAGAAGTATGTTGGCAGCGGTTTTCCGCCACAGAGGCTTGGGTCTTTCCACCAACAAAGATCTACAGGACCTCCTTAGGTCTTTTGAGACCTCAAAGGAACGTCGGTCGTCCACTCCAGGCTGGAATCTAGACGTGGTCCTAAGGTTCCTTATGTCATCGAGATTTGAACCTCTCCAATCAGCCTCTTTTAAGGACCTCACATTAAAAACTCTTTTCCTCGTGTGCTTGACAACAGCTAAAAGAGTAAGTGAGATCCACGCCTTCAGCAGGAACATAGTTTTCACATCTGAAACGGCTACATGTTCCTTGCAGCTCGGTTTTTTGCTAAAACGAGCTTCCTTCACGTCCTTGGCCTAAGTCGTTCGAGATCCCAAACCTGTCCAACTTGGTGGGGGACGAACTGGAGAGAGTACTTTGCCCAGTTAGAGCTCTTAGGTACTATCTAAAAAGGTCATAACCTTTACGAGGACAATCAGAAGCCTTATGGTGTGCTATCAAGAAGCCTTCTCTTCCAAGGTCTAAGAACTCGGTTTCTTACCTATTCAGGCTCCTGATTAGGGAAGCACATTCTCATCTGAAGGAAGAAGACCTTGCTTTGCTGAAGGTAAGGACACATGAAGTGAGAGCTGTGGCTACTTCAGTGGCCCTCAAACAGAACCGTTCTCTGCAGAGTGTTATGGATGCAACCTATTGGAGAAGCAAGTCAGTGTTCGCATCATTCTATCTCAAAGATGTCCAGTCTCTTTACGGGAACTGCTACACCCTGGGACCATTCGTAGCAACGAATGCAGTAGTAGGCGGGGGCTCAGCCACTACATTCCCATAATCCCATAACCTTTTTAACCTTTCTCTTGAATACTTTTTATGGGTTGTACGGTCGGCTAAGAAGCCTTCCACATCCTTGTTGATTTGGCGGGTGGTCAATTCTTTCTTGAGAAGCGCCGAGGTTAAAGGTTGTGATGAGGTCCTTTAGTATGGGTTGCAGCCCTTTATACTTCAGCACCTAAGAGTCGTTCAGCATCCTAAGAGGACCGCTACGCTCAGTAAGGAAGACGTACTTAATAAAGGCAGAGTAATGGTTCAAGTCGTCTTCCTTACCAGGTACTTATTTATTTTATGTTATTTTTGAATAACTAATAAAATAAAATACGGGATACTTAGCTTCTTTGTTAACATGTATGCTTGTCTCCACCCACCACCCTGGGTGTGAATCAGCTACATGATTATCGGGTAAGATTAATATTGAAAAATGTTATTTTCATTAGTAAAATAAATTTTTGAATATACTTACCCGATAATCATGATTTAATTGACCCACCCTTCCTCCCCATAGAGAACCAGTGGACCGAGGAAAAAATTGAGGTGGTGTTGACAAGAAGTACTGGAGTACCTGACCACAGATGGCGCTGTGGTGTTCACCCCCACCTGGATAGCGATCGCTGGCGTATCCCGACCGTAGATTTCTGTCGGCAACAGAGTTGACAGCTACATGATTATCGGGTAAGTATATTCAAAAATTTATTTTACTAATGAAAATAACATTTTTCATGAATATTGCAATACACTTGATAACACTAGTTAAGTCTAGGACATTCCTGAGTTTTCTCCAGACAGAATAAGAATTAAAAAGTAATGAAAATAAAATCTCATCATAAAAAACAAAATTACCTATACAGTAATGAGAAAAGAACATGTACACAACTATATATAGCAACTGATAGACAAAAAGACAAAATGTAGGATAAAATTGGTCAACATGGTAGAGTCAACACCAAGCAAGGATCATTACCCTCCAGGATAGCCTCTTCAACTGAGTGAAGGACCCTAACAAGACTTTTGAAAATGGAATACCATGAGGAAGGTAAAGAAACAGATAAGGAAAATGCAACCTCATGATAAACTACCAGGCATGAAGCCTGCCCAACACACTTTAAAAATACCAAGAGGAATAGAATGCTTATAGAATAGCATGCTTGTGTGTACCATTAAGCCTGAGAAATCTTAACCCAAGATAGTTGAAGACCACAGTACTGTATAGAAGCTATGGCACTATCTAAGATTAAAGGACTCAAGAATCCTGGTCTTTTGAGGGAGACCACAGCCACACTACTGGCTCTATTTTTAGGGAGGTCCTGACCTTCTCCAAATCCCAGCAATCATCACTACTCAATCTGTTCTTGCACCTCCTAGGCTTAGTTGTAGAGGGGTGTCAGAAGGAAGAGTGGGGAGTAATGCAGAGATATACCCCCTGATGATGGAAGGGAGATGCTTTGCCTTACACATTTCCTCCCTCTTCCATCCAAATCCATTCCTTACCTATTTTCTATGTTCCATTTCTTGATATTTGACAGAGTTGGAAAAATCCTGAATTTTTCTGCTATAAGTCTTGTACAAGCTTCTTCAGTCCTCTCCCATTGGTTCATAAGTTTTTGCAGGCTCGATGCAAAAGTCTTTACTCCTCAGTCGAACTGGTACTTGTCAGGCCACGTTCAGTTGGAAATTTTACCCCATACTCAGTCTTCAGAGAGGAAGACTTCATTCATTTGAGGGATTTGTAGTGCATGGAGGCCTTCATTTCACAGGTATTCAGACAAGTATCCATCTGAGTGTTGAAAGCTGCTGCATTTAAAATGACCTCTTTGGAGTCATTTCCAGAATGAGATTGAGACTACTCCTTGCTCTTATTACAATCTGAGAAATGTTAGATCTCATGCCCAAGCAAAATATGAATACCTGCGAAGGCTGTTTGACTGGGGTTATTTCCTTGTATTCGTATTAACAAACTTTTCCTGATCAGTAGGAACTGCTGAACTACTACTGGTAGCAAGAAGAGCTGTTGGCAAAGGGAGAAGAGTGAGTTTGCTCTCATTTTTTTCCCTCTACCAACTCCTCATTTCCCCTCCTTTTCTCTTTATCAAACACTCCTTGAAAGGAAGAAGCAACAGTAGTAGTTGCTTAGGAGGCATCTTGCAAAATTTTTCTTGAGCTTCTTTTCATGAACACATGCCAGCCCCAATGATGCTAAAGGTCTTGGTGAAGTACAAAATCAACATTCTTATTGACCTATTGTTAGGTTCACAATTTGTAACCTAGCCCCAAGGCACCCAAGATTGAGCTACGGATTGTCACGTTGAGTACAAGAAATAATTTTCTGTCAGGCACCCAGCAAAGTGTAATGATACTGTATCAGGATTGAAGCAGATTGAATGGTTACAGCACTTGGCTACTATGAAATGATAGGGCATCATCCCTTATTTATTGTAAGTGCTTAATTTAATTTTTTGGTAAAAGTGACAATAGAAGATGTTTCTCTGTCTCCCTTATGTTAAGACATCCCATTCTCTTTCTTTGTCCTGTGTAAGTAATTTGAGGTAACTATGCTATATGTTTTCAATACTTGTTCTGAAACAGTGCTGCACATCTCAGTTGATAAGTTTTTCCTTTGAAAATGGTAGATGCAAATTGTTAGACAAGGCATTGGGATGTTTCTGCAATTTTTTATGACATGATATCAATGGCATTGATGGGATTATATAAAAACAAATAATTCATACCAGCCTTACAAGACTTGAGAATTTTTACTTAGAAGCTGGGTTCAATCATTTGATGACAATATCTCAGGCAAGGATTTTGTAAACTAAGATGAAATTGATATACTGTACAATAAACAGCTTAAGTAAGGGAATTTTTCATATGAAGAATTATTATTTCAATATTTACCCAATATTTATTTGCCTTATGCTTCTGAGCATAAAGCTTCGCATCAGCTTAGCATCAAAGAAAAGCTAGTTCTTTATGGATTTCAAACTAGCCGCTCTTAATTCTTGTATTTTATCACCAAGAAGGGTCATGCTGATAGCATTTTTTTTACTCTGGTGTCACTTTGATTCTGTTGTTAACAAGGCAAATCATGCATTTCATGATAGTATGTTGACTTTCAAAAGTGTTAACATTACATGGGATTGTTTACTAGTATGTTATTTCTTGTGATTGGACTGGGTTAATCTAGTATGAAGTTTATTCTACTTTAGATTATTATTAAAAATGCAGAAATATTTTATTGTGTATTTTGTCATCTTAAAACTACCAAATGCTAGTAAGAATCAGAGAATACTAAGTTGTGGCCTCTAGGGCTTTGATAGAATTTGATTATATTGACAGAAGTAAGTTATAATCTAGAGGCATATACTTTTCCTACCCTATTTTCATTGAAAGGTAACTTAAAACATTAAAATTTTATTTTTTCAGAAGCAGCACTTCAGGAGAGATCGAGTTGGGGATACTGGATATTTTTAAGGATTCAGAAGATATGATTGGCATGTTCAATTTTAAGACTGAAAATGGTGACTTTGATCATTCTTTGAATAATGAATTACAAGATTCAGTTATCATAGTGAAGGACAAGGCATCATTATCTGTTAGTGAAACTGTATCTGTACCAGAAATTAATAATTCCAAAAACAGTATGAGTTGTTCTGAACTTCAAGGAAAGCAAAAAATTAGAGATTTTGAGAAGGAAAAAGAGATTTTAAGTCTTCTTGACATTTTTTCTGACATTAAAGATAAAGATGCAACTGAGTGTATATTAAGTAGCTTTAAGTCCAATATGAACACAAAGGGCATAGACATGTCTTCAATATCAAGTGGTGTTGATTCCTTGATGAAATCGGATGATCTTGGGGAAGTTGTTGAATCAGTGACAACTGAAAATAAAGTAAAGAAAATTAAGCAAAAGAAGAAAAGGGTTATTGTAAGCAAAATTTCTAAGAAGGCAGTTGGGATAAAAGGGAAAAATGTAAAGAAAAAGAAAATACTTTTGGATCAGTCTGAGACGTTAACTTTAGGTGAAGGGTCCGCTAAGAATACTGTTAATGATGTAGAAAGAAGTGAGTTGAAAGATGGGAAAAAAAGGAAAATTGGGAAGAAGAAAAAGATTTTAGATCTGTCTGAGTCTATAGCTATAGATGAAAAGCCAGTTGAGAATACTGCTAATGATATAGACAGAAGAGTGTTGAAAGAAGGGAAGAAAGATAAAGTTGTGAAGAAAAAGAAAAAGCTTTTAGATCAGTGTGGGACTTTAGCTGTAAGTGATATAGGTAGAATTATATTGAAAGATGGGAATCAGGGGAAAATTGTGAAGAAAAAGAAAAAGCTTATAGATCATACTCCGTCTATTACTATAAGTGGAGAATCTGCTGAAGGGACTGTTAATGATATAGATGGAATAGTATTGAAAGAAGGGAAGAAAAAGAGAAAGATTTTAGATCAGACTCAGTCTATTACTATAAGCGGAGAATCTGCTGAAGGGACTGTTAATGATATAGATAGAATAGTATTGAAAGAAGGGAAGAAAAAGAAAAAGCTTTTAGATCAGACTCAGTCTATTACTACAAGCGGAGAATCTGCTGAAGGGACTGTTAATGATATAGATAGAATAGTATTGAAAGAAGGGAAGAAAAAGAAAAAGCTTTTAGATCAGACTCAGTCTATTACTACAAGCGGAGAATCTGCTGAAGGGACTGTTAATGATATAGATGGAATAGTATTGAAAGAAGGGAAGAAAAAGAAAAAGCTTTTAGATCAGACTCAGTCTATTACTACAAGCGGAGAATCTGCTGAAGGGACTGTTAATGATATAGATGGAATAGTATTGAAAGAAAGGAAGAAAAAGAAAAAGCTTTTAGATCAGACTCAGTCTATTACTATAAGCGGAGAATCTGCTGAAGGGACTGTTAATGATATAGATAGAATAGTATTGAAAGAAGGGAAGAAAAGGAAAAAGCTTTTAGATCAGACTCAGTCTATTACTATAAGTGGAGAATCTGCTGAAGGGACTGTTAATGATATAGATGGAATAGTATTGAAAGAAGGGAAGAAAAAGAGAAAGCTTTTAGATCAGACTCAGTCTATTATTATAAGCGGAGAATCTGCTGAAGGGACTGTTAATGATATAGATAGAATAGTATTGAAAGAAGGGAAGAAAAAGAAAAAGCTTTTAGATCAGACTCAGTCTATTACTATAAGTGGAGAATCTGCTGAAGGGACTGTTAATGATATAGATGGAATAGTATTGAAAGAAAGGAAGAAAAAGAAAAAGCTTTTAGATCAGACTCGGTCTATTACTACAAGCGGAGAATCTGCTGAAGGGACTGTTAATGATATAGATGGAATAGTATTGAAAGAAAGGAAGAAAAAGAAAAAGCTTTTAGATCAGACTCAGTCTATTACTATAAGCGGAGAATCTGCTGAAGGGACTGTTAATGATATAGATAGAATAGTATTGAAAGAAGGGAAGAAAAAGAAAAAGCTTTTAGATCAGACTCAGTCTATTACTATAAACGGAGAATCTGCTGAAGGGACTGTTAATGATATAGATGGAATAGTATTGAAAGAAGGGAAGAAAAAGAGAAAGCTTTTAGATCAGACTCAGTCTATTACTATAAACGGAGAATCTGCTGAAGGGACTGTTAATGATATAGATGGAATAGTATTGAAAGAAAGGAAGAAAAAGAAAAAGCTTTTAGATCAGACTCAGTCTATTACTATAAGCGGAGAATCTGCTGAAGGGACTGTTAATGATATAGATGGAATAGTATTGAAAGAAAGGAAGAAAAAGAAAAAGCTTTTAGATCAGACTCAGTCTATTACTATAAGCGGAGAATCTGCTGAAGGGACTGTTAATGATATAGATGGAATAGTATTGAAAGAAAGGAAGAAAAAGAAAAAGCTTTTAGATCAGACTCAGTCTATTACTATAAGCGGAGAATCTGCTGAAGGGACTGTTAATGATATAGATAGAATAGTATTGAAAGAAGGGAAGAAAAAGAAAAAGCTTTTAGATCAGACTCAGTCTATTACTATAAGTGGAGAATCTGCTGAAGGGACTGTTAATGATATAGATGGAATAGTATTGAAAGAAGGGAAGAAAAAGAAAAAGCTTTTAGATCAGACTCAGTCTATTACTATAAGCGGAGAATCTGCTGAAGGGACTGTTAATGATATAGATAGAATAGTATTGAAAGAAGGGAAGAAAAAGAAAAAGCTTTTAGATCAGACTCAGTCTATTACTATAAGCGGAGAATCTGCTGAAGGGACTGTTAATGATATAGATGGAATAGTATTGAAAGAAGGGAAGAAAAAGAAAAAGCTTTTAGATCAGACTCAGTCTATTACTATAAGCGGAGAATCTGCTAAAGGGACTGTTAATGATATAGATGGAATAGTATTGAAAGAAGGGAAGAAAAAGAAGAAGATTTAGATCAGCCTAAGGCTATAGCTATAAGTGAAGAGTCTGCTAAAGGTACTGTTAATGATATATGTAGAACTGTATTGAAAGAAGGGAAGAAAGATAAAGTTGGGAAGGAAAAAAAAAAAGTTTTAGATCAGATTGAGACTATAGTTGAAAGTCAGACGCCAGTTGAAAATACTGTTAATGGTATAGTCAGAAAAGTCATAAAAGATGGGAAAATGGGGAAGAAAAAAAAAAGCTCTCAGGTCAGTCAAAGGCTATAGCTGTAAGTGAAGAATCTGTCAACAATACTGATAACTGTATAAGTAGAAATGTGTTGAAAGAAGGGGGAGAAGGGGGAAAAGTGAAAATTGTGAAGAGAAAGAAAAGGTTATTACATCAATCTGAAACAACAGCTTTAAATGAAAAGGCTATTAAGAATACTGTAAATAATATAGAGAGGGAAGTGGAATTCAATACTTCTGGAAACATGAAGGCAACAGTGGTAAGATGGGCAAGCTATGATGATAACTGTAATGTTGAAAAGAAAAAGGATTTAATGCTGGAAAAGAAAAAACATTCAAGTGTTGAAGATGGGGATAGAGGTATAAATGAATTGGGCAATTTTGGAGCAGCAGTGAAATCTATAATATCAGAGAAAGCTAATAAATCAACCAAAAGAGCTATAAAAGTTGATAGAGTTGTTATCGAAAGAAAGTAAAAAGAAAAAAAAAAGCAAAGTGATGGGGAAATTAGTGCATTTAATTTTTCAACAGATGTCTTTAGTGCAACAGAAAATAAAGGTAAATCTGTGAAAAAAACAAAAGAAGATTTACGTAAGCATGTCACATATGACAATAGTACATCAGCTGATTTGCTTGCAATTGCAGAATCCAGCATATCAGTAAATAAACGAAAAGGATTGAAAAGGACTAGAGAAGATGGTAACTTCTCTAGTGCTAAAAAGTAAAAAGTTAATGACCATGAAATAATGCTCTAGGGAACTGAAAAAGAGTGCTGGACAAGTGAAGAAATGTTTTAAGCTTGTTTAGTAGAAGTAAAGATGATGATGTTACCCTAGTTGATTAGATTAGTCATATGGAAACAGCAATTTCAATAAGAAAATATGGTTGTAAGCTGACCATCGTACTTATATAGATTGGGAAATATAGTATATGTAAGCTTAAGACATATAGTTAACAGAAGGCATGTGAGAATTGTGAAATACAGATATTATTTTAGTACAGTATTTTGTTTCTTTTATTGAAAATATAAGAATTTGCCATTGCAGTTTTTAAGTATCATGATTGTTTATTAGGTTATAAGTACAATATTTTTTTTATCAAAATGATAAGAATTTTTTTGACCTGTGATTTGATGCTAGCATTGAGTTGCAAATATTCGTAGGACTTTTTGAGATTTTGATTTATTCTATGAACCTCCCATGATGTTCATATTGCTTCCTCTCCAGAAGCCCGGTTTAACTGACACCCGTAAAAATTTTTAATTTTCCCTTGCTCCTACACGGATACAAGTACTCCCCCATTAGCGACAAGGTTAAGGAGTAACAACTCCATCAGTAAAGCAAAATCATCATTAAACAAGTTTTCTTTGTAATGGACGTGTTGAGCATAAAATTTCCTAGTTGCATAATGTCAACAGTCACTAGTAGGCTAGGCCTGAGAAAATCTTATCTACCGGGTGATTTAAAATGTATTTTTGGGCTCAGGCCATATCGTCCTGATGGAAGTTCCTTCGTTAGTAGCTTCCTAGGTTATATTTGACTACAGTGATATATCCCAGAGAATTTACCAAAGGTATCCAGAATTCTAACTCCTGGAGTGAATATCCCTTAAAGATTTTTTAAAAAGGGATATCGCATAATATCAGAGGACGTATTCTTGACACATCGCATAGCTATCTACACCCCTAATAGCGTTTTCACTTCAAGGGGAAAGTGGCAAGAATATAGGAGAGCCGTTATTAAGGCAACGCTCTTACTGTACTGTAAACAGGAGCCACTCCGCCACCGCGTGGCGCCATCTAGCCATTCTTTCCCTTGTAGCTTTGCTGACCGGTGTTTATCCCGTGTTATCTCTTGCTATTTTGGACTTATTTCGTTGCTATGATGTCTTCACCAGCCTCATCTGCTTCTGGAAAGTTAAGTAATATCTTTGAATTGTGTAAATGTAAGCTCTTGCCAGTTTTACTCTTCGATTGAGATTGTAATTAACTTAACAAGAGCTGTTGCCAGCCGGATGGCGTAATGGATGCGGTCGTTCTTTCTTGTACATTTAGTTAGCCAGAAAGACTTTCCCGACATCGCTTGCTTTTTAACTTTAGCTATTTAGCAATTTAGCTAGGGATTTTTATATTATGCCCTTGTTGTCGTGGATTTGGCTAATTATGACCGAGCCTCACGAGTGCTAGGCTTCCTAGCCTAGGCACCTTCACACTTCATGCATGATATAACCTTCTTGGTAAAGTTTTATTGAAGCTCAGGCAATATTTTATACATTTAAGATATTACTGCATAAAATTTTCCTCTTCGAAGATAGTATACGAGAGAGTTTCGGTGAACGATTCTCACTGCACCTAGGCTACTAGCCTAGGGGCTTTAGTATACTTTCATACATGTCCCCAATAGCTCTTGTATTGTCTTTTAAGGAGAGACTGACACCTCCTATACCTTTTAAGCCTATACCAATCTCCTGGTGGGATTTAAGAGCAATTCCTCTTCCCTCTGACTAGCCTAGGCTATCCTCGGTTAGCTTTGCCCTGAACTGAGTTCTGGCAAATCTTTACTGGGGTGTTCCATTTCTTTCTCTTAACCACTGAGTCAGTTTTGTGCTTAGAACGGGACATCAGAGTAGAATGTCTGTGTTTGGCAACTGCCCGTCTTGTTGAAATGATTTCCCAAGTCAGGTTAGGTTGCCTTTACAGGAGACTAGACCTCCCTAGTCCATACCCTGGAGGTCTTATATGACAATTCCTCCTCCCATAACCTAGCAGACAGGCCTGTGCTGGTAGATCTTAGGCCGAAGAATTGATTTCTTCCACTGTCCACTGCCTAAGATCTCTAGTACAAGATTCTGTTCCCTTTTGAGATTGCGTCCTGTGTGCCGCCTTCTCGCTTAGACTAACCCAACCTGGGGAATTGAATTCCCCAACTATGAGGTCGTCTACTATGGGATCAGAATCGCTCAGGTCGGTAGTGCCTTCGGGTATTACCTCACCTATAGGACCCTTGCCCCTCTCCTGCTGTCCCTTTTGTGTTGGCGTAGCCATCACACACCCTGGCCGTCATTCTACATTCGACCCTATGGGTAGTCTGAAGAATTGGCCTGAAGTTCCCTGCCTGCTGCCGGCAGGAACCCTCATCTTTCTTAGAGTGTTCTTCAGTCCTCCGTTGGACTGCCTTCCATATCCATGCTCCAATATGGATGGGATATGGTTGGATGGAAGCCCGAATATAATTCCCCCTTCCATTTGAACCCTCATTCCGGATGTAGGCCGGCAAGGCTGAGCATTTGTCTTCCTCCATCCTTTCTTTTTCTTTACCTTTCCTCACCCTGGGCCGACTGCCGGCAGCTATGAGCCATGTTGGACGCCTGTGTGCCGGCAGTTAGCTCTGCCGCCACTTGCCATGGGCGCCGCTGATCGACGACCCAACGGCAATAGGCATACTCTGACCGGCCGCCGGCAACTATATTGTCTGCTGGCGGCCGGCCACCCAAAGTCTAGACATTTAGCCGCCGGCTGCTGACAGGTCCTACTTGATAGAGGGATCCTTTGGCTGCCGACGGCAGAGCAACTGCAGGCGACCTGCCGCCCATCATCCTGAAGGCAGTGCTTACCTTCAATAGCCCAGAACATACGACAGTACTGGCGGCATGCCGCCGGCAGTCAGTGCTTTAGCCCATACTATTTTTTCAATATTAAACTTACCCGATAATCATGTAGCTGTCAACTCCGTTGCCCGACAGAATTCTATGGAGGGATACGCCAGCTATCACAATACTAGAAGGGGGTGTACTTACCAGCGCCACCTGTGGCCAGGTACTCAAGTACTTCTTGTTGACACCTCCTCAATTATTCCTCTGTCGTGCTTCCGGCAAGACGTTCGGGGATACGCTTATGTTCTTGGAGTATTTTCACGACTTTGGTAAAGTATTTCTCTTTGATTTCGGCTGTCGCTTTACTGGAAACTTCTATATTAGCTTAGTTAGCTTTTGGAATTAATTTTTTAATTATGGTGACGAAGAGAGTATGAACTCTCTTTCACCTTTAAATGGCCGACCCTTCCCTTAGACGGAAGTGTTGGTGTCTAAGAGAGTATAGACTCTCTTTCTTAATTTTGCTTAACAAAAGTTATAGATTTATTTTATATCTCTCCGCCTCTTATAGGCCTCTTCGATTAACTTCCTTTTATTATAAACTTATTAAAATTAATTTTTATATTTGTTTATATTCGACCTTCCTAATAGTAGGCGGTCTTTTCTTAGTACCGAAGTTAATTAACATTGAGCCCGTCATTTTGGTTTTACCTGTTAACATATTATGCTATTTTAATGTCTTTGAAAGAATTTCTTTGATAGTCTCGTACTGTTTTCAAAGTTGAACTAACGTTTTGTTTTGTCTCTGCAGTTGTTGACGTTCAGAACGTTCAACTTGCGCTCTATCGTTACGATAGAGAAAGAATTTTCACGGTTTCACGTTGCAGTAAGAGTAACCGTGTCTAGCGTTTTGTTCATTCTTTCTTAACTTAATGGTTTTAATCCTAATAAAGGAACTTTTCATTTTGGGAAATATTTCAGTTTTTTCCTTTAACAATAATATGTTTTAACGATATATATGATTGGGCTCTTCTCTCAGATTCTAAGTCAAGAGAGAGAGAGAGAGAGAGAGAGAGATAGAGACGGAGGGAGAAAGAGGAGGATAAACGTTTCATTCAAGCGAGTAACGTTGTTATCGTTTTTGCTCTTCTCCCTAGTCTCTTTAGGGGAAGAAGGTAAACGTTTCTAGAGTGATCTAGTGTTTAGTCTCTTTCCAGCCACTGAATTATCTATCTTTCATTAGATTTTTCTGTTACATTGTAATTCTGTTTTCGCAATTACTAACTTTTGAGAAAGGATAGAATTGCGTGTTTCAGGTACAAACCACTTAAAGTTTCGAGTTCAGTGAAATAAGTGCAAACAGAAAATCAAAGTGATAAGTGATTAGCGCAAATTGTGTCAGTGTTGTGCGTGAGGGTACTTCTGTGCGCGCCAGTCGTCCTCCCAGTCCGGGACCTCTTGCAAGCTCCCAAGCCCAGGGGAGAAGCAATGTCGAAGGACAAAAGGGTTCAGCAGGCCTTGATCGGCGCACAGAAGTATCCTCGGTGGTTGTGGGCGTGTCTTACCGAGACCGTCACTCCCACCCGCAGACGATTGAGCCCTTATTTTGCTCGTCTGCAGAAGAAATTTAGGGGAGAAAACGCTGGTCTCAGGTCTCAAGACCTCTTAAACGTAAAGTCCAGACCTATGCCAGACGTACGAAGTTAGAGTTCAACAACCCGGATGCAGTCATTGGGTTAGCTCTGACTCTCCTCAGTCATCTGTTGAATGCACTCCGCCTAAGAGGAGTAAGGTTCTGCCGCAACAGATCTCTGCTGTTAAGGCTTTACCTCAGCAGACCTTAGTGTCTGCCGACCCCAAGTTGACTCTACTGCAATCCATGCAGTCACAACTTTCGGTCTTGATGCGTGAGTGTCGGGCTGAGAGTGTTGCACCTCCGCCTCCGCCTACACTCCCTCCGCCTGCGCTTGCTCCGCCTGCGCTCGCTCCGCCTGATCGCAGTACCACCTGCCAGGCGTACGATGTTGAGCCACGTTCTGAGTTTGCTGTTCCCAGTGGTGTTCAGCCTCCGCCTTCCTTAAGGCAACCTTTACAATGGGATCAGGAGGATTATACCTCTCTTCCTCCGCCTCCACTTGCTGCTCCACCAGTGATGCAACTCTCGGTTGAGGTACAACAACCTCTCCTGTCCATGAGTCAGTCTCCTCAGCTCTCGCTGCAGCGAGCTCAACCCTCCACAAGGCAAGCACCACTACACCTTAGCCTTGCGCCTCAGGAGCCTCAGCTTGCGAGACATTTACCTTGTTCTGCGCAGCCTCTACCTCATCGCGCTCCGCTCACACCACAGGAACAGGAACTTGCTACTCCGCTTCCGCCCACCGCTCAGCAAGCGCAACCCTTGGGTTCAACCACTCATGCTAGGAGTCAGCCTCCTCCACCCATGCGCCTACCTTCTGCTACTTCCTTTGATCAGCCTTTGCAGACTGAGCCTCAGGTGTTCCCTCAACAGAGTCTTGAAGAGGAAACCACAACTATTGTTGTTCCAGCTCGTTCTGACTCTGCTGTTCAGCATACCTTACCTCCATTTTCAAACCTTATGATAATGGAGGTTATTTGTATTACTTATGAAAATATATTTGTATTCCTTGCAATATATTTTTAACAATATCGCAAAATATGGCAAAAATATGAATCATGAGTTATGAATGTAAGGTAAATATTATGTTGATATTAAAACCCCATGCAAGCATGCATAAAGCACTCTAGCACTGGTCATGGAATTTCTGAGAAATGTTAAACGCCATGCACACGCTCTGCCTACCTTACAGCATGCTCTACATACAGCATGCTCTGCTTACAGCATGCTCTGCATACTACATGCTCTGCATACAGCATGCTCTGCATTCAGCATGCTCTGCATACAACATGCTCTACATACAGCATGCTCTGCATACAGCATGCTCTGCATACAACATGCTCTGCATACAGCATGCTCTGCATTCAGCATGCTCTGCATACAACATGCTCTGCATACAGCATGCTCTGCATTCAGCATGCTCTGCATACAACATGCTCTACATACAGCATGCTCTGCATACAGCATACTCTGCATACAACATGCTCTGCATACCTTACCGCATGCTTCTCAGTCACACATCTTTGGTTGTTGCCAACTCACTAGACTGTCAAGCAGTTTCATAACGTTGCCTTCTAGTCTGCTGCTTTTGCACCAGTGAACCCTCACTGAGAGAACTTAGCTTTTCTAGGATATGGTCCCTGTAGATGAGAAAGTTCTTTTCTCCCTCCTTCTGATATTCCCTTGAGGACTCTGTCATTTGGAGGGAGCCTTTAGCTGCATAGCCTCCTATGGACTTTTATTTAAGCATAACATGCTTCCAGGGAAGGTAATGGTTCCACTTCAGTCGCTAATCCCGTCTGTTACCACACCTTCTCCCATAGACCTTGAGCTGTGTTGCAAGACATGCAGTCCAAGCTTAGTCCTTGTTAGAGGATTTTTTGTTTACGGAGTCAATGTGTCACGGGGAAGACGTTCAACAACCAACAGAAGTGACTTGTTGTGACGCAGTGCGGCAACCTCAGCAACCCGATAAGGAGTTGTCTGTACGACCCAGACAGTCTAGACAGATTCGGGTTGTCACTGTACTTCCTCGCTTGCCCATGATTGACAGTTCACAGACTGTGCAGCAGTACCACGATCTTGTGTCCGGCTCTGTCAGACGACTGGCTTTTAAGAGCTCCCACAAGTCGTCGCTGTCTGGAGATTTTCAAATGGACTATGGATCTGACCAAGGAACTGGGCCTCCTGGTCAATTTTGAGGAGTCTCAGCTCGTTCCATCCCAGACCATTGTCTCCTTGGGTATGGATCTTCAGAGTCGAGCTTTTCGGACTTTTCCGGCGGCCCCAAGGATCTTCCAAGCCCTAAAATGCATCCAGAGCATGCTGAGAAGGAACCGATGCTCAGTCAGGTAGTGGATGAGTCTAACAGGGACACTTTCATCGCTGGCCCTGTTCATCGTGTTAGGGAGACTCCACCTCCCTTCCCTTCAGTATCATCTAGCTGCTCACTGGATAAAGGACATGACGCTAGAGACGGTCTCAGTTCCTGTTTCCGAAGAGAGGAGGTCTTCTCTCGCGTGGTGTAAGAACAGCTTTCTTCTCAAGGAAGTCTACCTTTGGCTGTTCAGAAACACGACCGCCGTCTCCTCTCGGACGCATCAGACACGGGCTGGGGTGCGACTTTGGACGGACAAGAATGCTCGGGAACATGGAATCAGGAGCAAAGGACACTTCACATCAATTGCAAGGAGTTGTTGGCGGTTATTCTGGCCTTGATAAACTTCAAGTCCCTCCAGCTTAACAAAGTGGTGGAGGTGGACTCTGACAACACCACGGCCCTGGCTTACATCTTCAAGCAGGGTGGGACTCTTTCGTGGAAGTTGTTCTAGATCGCAAGGGACCTACTCATCTGGTCTAAAGATCGAAAGCTAACTGGTAACGAGGTTCATTCAGGTCGGTATGAATGTCATGGCAGATCACCTCAGACGGAAGGGTCAGGTCATCCCCACAGAGTGGACCCTTCTCAAGAATGTTTGCAGCAGACTTTGGGCCCTGTGGGGTCAGCCAACCATAGATCTGTTCACTACCTCGATAACCTAGAGACTCCTGTTGTATTGTTCTCCGATTCCAGACCCAGCAGCAGTTCACGTGGATGCTTTTCTGCTGGATTGGTTCCATCTCGACCTGTATGCATTCCCGCCGTTCAAGATTGTCAACAGGGTACTTCGGAAGTTCTCCTCTCACAAAGGGACACGGCTGACGTTGGTTGGCTCCGCTCTGGCCCGCGAGAGAATGGTTCTTAGAGGTACTGCAATGGCTGGTCGACATTCCCAGGACTCTTCCTCTAAGAGTGAACCTTCTAAGTCTACCTCACGTAAAGAAGGTACACCCAATCCTCCACGCTCTTCGTCTGACTGCCTTCAGACTTTCGAAAGACTCTCAAGAGCTAGGGGCTTTTCGAAGGAGGCAGCCAGAGCGATTGCCAAAGCAAGGAGAACATCCACTCTCAGAATCTATCAGTCTATAGGGGAAGTCTTCCGTAGCTGGTACAAGACCAATGCAGTTTCCTCAACCAGTACCACTGTAACCCAGATTGCTGACTTCCTGTTATATCTAAGGAAAGTAAGATCCCTTTCAGCTCCTACGATCAAGGGTTACAGAAGTATGTTGGCAGCGGTTTTCCGCCACAGAGGCTTGGATCTTTCCACCAACAAAGATCTACAGGACCTCCCTAGGTCTTTTGAGACCTCAAAGGAACGTCGGTTGTCCACTCCAGGCTGGAATCTAGACGTGGTCCTAAGGTTCCTTATGTCATCAAGATTTGAACCTCTCCAATCAGCCTCTTTTTAGGACCTCACATTAAAAACTCTTTTCCTCGTGTGCTTGACAACAGCTAAAAGAGTAAGTGAGATCCACGCCTTCAGCAGGATCATTGTTTTCACATCTGAAACGGCTACATGTTCCTTGCAGCTCGGTTTTTGCTAAACGAGCTTCCTTCACGTCCTTGGCCTAAGTCGTTCGAGATCCCAAGCCTGTCCAACTTGGTGGGGAATGATCTGAAGAGAGTACTTTGCCCAGTTAGAGCTCTTAGGTACTATCTAAAAAGGTCTTAACCTTTACAAGGACAATCAGAAGCCTTATAGTGTGCTATCAAGAAACCTTCTTTTCCAAGTTCTAAGAACTCAGTTTCTTACTATTCAGGCTTCTGATTAGAGAAACACATTCTCATCTGAAGGAAGAAGACCTTGCTTTGCTGAAGGTAAGGACACATGAAGTGGGAGCTGTGGCTACTTCAGTGGCCTTCAAACAGAGCCATTCTCTGCAGAGTGTTATGGATGCAACCTATTGGAGAAGCAAGTCAGTGTTCGCATCATTCTATCTCAAAGATGTCTAGTCTCTTTACGAGTACTGCTACACCCTGGGACCATTCGTAGCAACGAATGCAGTAGTAGGCGAGGGCTCAGCCACTACATTCCCATAATCCCATAACCTTTTAACCTTTCTCTTGAATACTTTTTATGGGTTGTACGGTCGGCTAAGAAGCCTTCCACATCCTTGTTGATTTGGCGGGTGGTCAATTCTTTCTTGAGAAGCGCCGAGGTTAAAGGTTGTGATGAGGTCCTTTAGTATGGGTTGCAGCCCTGTATATTTTAGCACCTTTGAGTTGATTCAGCCTCCCAAGAGGAACGCTGCGCTCAGTAAGGAAGACGATCTTATTAAAGGCAGAGTAACGGTTCAAGTCGACTTCCTTACCAGGTACTTATTATTTCATTGTTATTGTGGATAACTGATTATATGAAATACGGGATACTTAGCTATCCTTTAATCTTGTACACTGGTTTTCACCCACCCCCCTGGGTGTGAATCAGCTACATGATTATCGGGTAAGTTTAATATTGAAAAATTTTATTTTTATTAGTAAAATAAATTTTTGAATATACTTACCCGATAATCATGATTTAATCGACCCTCCCTTCCTCCCCATAGAGAACCAGTGGACCGAGGAATAATTGAGGAGGTGTCAACAAGAAGTACTTGAGTACCTGGCCACAGGTGGCGCTGGTAAGTACACCCCCTTCTAGTATTGTGATAGCTGGCGTATCCCTCCATAGAATTCTGTCGGGCAACGGAGTTGACAGCTACATGATTATCGGGTAAGTATATTCAAAAATTTATTTTACTAATAAAAATAACATTTTTCCAACCTACAAGGTGCTTCATGGGCAGCCTATTGTGAGACCATCACATTTAAGAGAGCGATTCTCTCTGCTTTTTAATGGTTAACAACCATTACCAAACCCCCAATATTGAATCTAAAAGACAGTGTTAAGAAGACACTTTATATCCAAGGATATTATCTTCCCATAAATTCGTTAAGAATTTAGTATTCAATATTGAAGGAGGTCATAGCAATGGGCTAGACAGGAGACACAAGTAGGTGTCTTTTCCTCTTTCTAGCTTACCCTATCCTAAGCTAAATAATATTTAAAATATGTATGATGAAATCTGAGAATTACACCGAATACTTATAGTATGCTTTACTTTCTTTACAGGAGCATCCCGAGTGCGGGAACAACTTTTGCAGGGTCCGCAGTAGGAACTTCTGCAGCCATGACATGTGCAGGGCCTATGCTCGCTGCGCATTCACGAAGGGATCTCTTAAGTATTGGGACCCACAGGTATGTACCGTTTGTGACAAACTGGTAAAGGAGGCTTTTGATGATCAAAAGTCTACAGAGTCAAGGGATGCAGCAAGAGAGACGCTGCAAAAATGGGTCGGGTTTTCAGAAGAACACCTCTGGCCCATACCTTCTTAATGAGAGGATGAGGGACTGTCTGTTCCCTAGGGCATCTTCGGATGCAATCGTTCCCCATGCTCAACCTGAGATTCCCCTCGTCCAGATTCCGATAGAATCTGTTGTATCGGACGCCTTGAAGGGCATCCAACTAGAGGACAACATGTTGGTTGTCTCAGAGGAGACTGAACATAATCTCCTGGTATAAGAATTGGAACAGGAGGATGACGTACCCCCTGAAGGCGAAACAGAGAAAGCTGAAACGATTTTGGTGTCTTCAGCTACGGTGGCCGAGCCGGTGCCTTCGACTTCTTCTTCTACCCCCAGTTAGACTCGATCACGAGTACGTTGCACTCCCTTTTGTCCATGTTTTAGGACATACAAAAGAAATCGTCTGAGAAGGAGGCTTCTCTTCGGACGGAGATGCACCAGCTCGTGGCAACGCGTTTAGCCCCGAAGAAGCTAAACATCAAGGATCTTCCTGCCTTCTCTGATGTCAATCCTTGGAGGTATGCGGAGCATATGCCGATGTCCGGGGGGAAGATCTTCCTCTCCGAGAAACTGGGCACTGTCCCAGTAGATGATGTAGCCTATCCGGATTGCTATGTCCGCCTGAGGACGGAACCTTCGTCCAAAGAGGAAACAGAGCCGAAAGAGGTCATCGTTCTTGACCTCCCCAAGGCCCAGGCCTTATTTACCAACACCTTGAAGGAGAGGGCCTTTACTAGCTCCAAGCAAAAAGCACCTTTCCTTTATTGCTGATCTCTCTCGTGCCTTTCCCTTTATGGACAAATGGTTTAAGGCAGCTTTAAAGGCGGTTGAGGCAGGGAATCCTTGTCCTTCACTCGAGGAGGGTAGACCCATTTTCCCTCGCCTTCCCATCGGATGATGCGGACTGGAAAGATGTTCACAACACCTTCACAGTCGGGAAGCTGAAGGCAGACATTGCCGGGCGACAGTTCGGTGAAGACCTCCCGAAATTGTCGGACTTTCTCCTGCACAGGGAGCAGGAGACAAAAGAACGTCTTGCCGCCTCTATGTCTCTGCAGACGGGGCTAGAGACAATGGCAAGCATTTCAGAAACCCCAGACATGTACATGGTCTTCACCAAGGCTCATTTGGCGACGGTCACCAAAGACCTGTTCAATTTCATTAAATGGTCTTGCAGGGAGTTCGTGTTCGCCTCGGCTGCGGTGAGGCACGAACCAAGGAAGCTGATAGCCTCCAACATCTGGGGAAAAGACCTCTTCCCAAGCGAAGTGGTCAAAGAGGTCGGGGACAAAGCCGCAACAGAGAATAGGAATCTCCTCTCCAAGTGGGGCTTGTCCTCCAAGAGAAAGTCTTCCGCTGAAGAGGGTCCCCAGCCATAAATGAAGAGGAAAGGACCAAGAGTGCCCTCTCGTCCCAGGCAACAACAACAGCTTCCCATGGCCACGGTGCAACAGACGGTAGCACACCCAACCACCACCTTCCAGCTGGCGCAACAGAGGTGGATGTGGCCAAGGAGGTAAATCCTCCAACCAGCACTCAAAGTGAGATGCTACCGGTAGGAGGGAGACTTCTCCTCTTTCGGGATCGCTGGACCTTTGATCCCTGGACCCACAGCCTAGTCAAGAATGGACTAGGGTGGAGTTGGAACACAACTCCACCAAACTTCCCTCAATTCTTCCAACACTCAACCCCCATATTGGAAGAATATGTTCAGGAACTCTTAAACAAGAGAGTTATAAGAAGGGCGAAGTCCATCAAATTCCAAGGAAGGCTATTTTGTATTCCGAAGAAGGACTCGGAAAAGCTCAAGAGTCATTCTGGACCTATCACCACTCAACAAGTTCATTGTGAACTACCAGTTCAGAATGCTGACGCTTCAACACATAAGGACCCTTTTGCCCAAACAGGCATATACAGTCTCCATAGACATGACGGATGAGTACTGGCACGTCCCAATCAACCGTCAAGTTTCCCCATACCTAGGGTTCTAACTACAGAAAAGACAGTACGTCTTCAGAGCCATGCCCTTTGGTCTAAACATAGCTCCAAGGTTATTCACCAAGCTTGCGAATGCAGTCATTCATCAATTACGCCTAAAAGGAATTCAGGTGGTAGCCTACCTGGACGACTGGCTGGTGTGGGCAGCATCCAAGGAGGAGTGTACGCAAGCCTCCAAGGAAGTGATCCAGTTCCTAGAACACCTAGGATTAAAGATCAACTTGGAAAAGTCTCGTCTTTCTCCAGCTCAGACGTTCCAGTGGCTGGGTGTCCACTGGGACTTACAGTCACACTGCCTTTCCATGCCATCTAAGAAGAGGAAAGAAATAGCGGGATCTGTCAAGAGACTCCTTCAATCTGCCTGGATATCAAGAAGGTAGCAGGAGAGTGTGTTGGGGTCCCTCCAGTTTGCCTCAGTGACAGACCCAATGTTGAGAGCACAATTAAAAGATGCATCAGGAGTTTGGAGAAAATACGCATCAAACGCTCGAAGAGATCTAAAGAGACCTATACCAAATCATCTGCTTTCCCTACTCAAGCCATGGTCGGAGGTCAAGAACCTAAAGAAGAAGGTACCTTGGCAACCACCTCCACCGTCAGCCACCATTCACACGGATGCCCCAAAGGAAGGGTGGGGAGGCCACTCTCATCATCGGAAAGTCCAAGGAACCTGGTCTTCCCTCTTCAAAACCTTCCACATCAACTTTCTGGAAGCCATGGCAGTTTTTCTCACTGATGAAACTGAAACTTCGCTGTTCGATCCACATCCGACTGGTTCTAGACAGCGAGGTTGTAATGAGATGCCTAAATCGACAGGGCTCGAGATCGCCTCAATTAAATCAAGTAATACTGGCCATCCTCCGACTAGCGGAGAAGAAGAGATGGGGCTTGTCAGCAGTCCACCTTTAAGGATTCCGCAATGTGACGGCGGACGCTCTTTCCAAGTTCAACCGAGTAGAGTCAGAATGGTCCCTAGACGCAAGATCATTCTCCTTCATCTTACGCAAAGTCCCAGGACTGCAGATAGACCTCTTCGCAACGAGCGACAACAAGAAGCTACCCCGGTATGTAGCCCCGTACGAAGATCCTCTAGCGGAAGCGACGGATGCGATGTCTATAGATTGGAACAGATGGTCCAAGATCTACTTGTTCCCTCCAACCAACCTTCTGCTGAAAGTCCTCGACAAACTGAGATCCTTTCACGGGACAGCAGCGATAGTGGCCCACAAGTAGCCCAACAGCGTTTGGTTCCCCCTAGTAACGGAACTATATCTGAAGCTGATCCTATTGCCGGATCCAGTTCTGACTCAGCAAGTGCAGAAATTGACTGTCTCAGCTTCATCACAGAAGTCCCGGAACCTTCATCTCATGATTTTCTCACCTTAACAGTTAAGAAAAGGTTTGGGATTTCAAGGGACAGTATTGACTTCTTAGAAGAATAAAAGTCAAAGTCAACAAGAAGACAATATGAGTCTTCCTGGAAAAAAATGGGTCGCCTTTGTCAAGGCAAAGAAACCTAAGGAGATTGCTACGGATTTTTGTTTGTCTTTCTTCATCCATCTCCATGAACAAGGTCTAGCAGCCAATACGATGACTACGTGCAAATCTGCCCTAACCAGACCAGTGCTTTACGCCTGCCAGGTAAACTTCTCTAACGAAATCTTCAACAAGACTCCAAAAGCCTGCGCTAAACTTCGGCCCGCAGCCCCTCTAAAGCCCATTTCATGGTCTCTAGACAAGGTTCTTCACTTAGCATCAACTCTGAACAATGAAGATTGTTCTTTAAAGGACTTGACTCAAAAGGTGATATTCTTATTTGCACTAGCCTCGGGAGCCAGAGTCAGTGAAATAGTGGCCCTCTCGAGGGATGATGGCCACATTCAGTTCACAAACTGCGGAGAACTGAACCTCTTTCCAGACCCAACATTTCTCGCCAAGAACGAGTTGCCCACTAACAGATGGGGTCCCTGAAGAATATGCCCTCTGAAGGAAGAAGTATCCCTCTGTCCAGTGGAATGCCTAAAGGTCTTTCTTCGTAGAACTTCAGACTTTAAGGGTGGTCAGCTTTTCAGGGGAGAAACATCAGGTTCATTGTTATCCTTGAAACAGATAAGGGCAAAAATCACCTATTTTATTCGCAGAGCGGATCCAGACAGTACACCCGCTGGTCATGATCCGAGGAAAGTTGCCTCGTCTCTAAATTTCTTTCAGACTCCTGTATGTCGTTTGAAAGCCTTCGCGCTTATACTGGATGGAAGTCATCCAGAGTCTTCTTCAAACACTACGCGAAGCAATTACTGGAGCAATTGTGGTGGCAGCAGGTAGTGTTCTAAAACCTGCCGCCTGACTTCGGCAAAGAACAGTGCACTATTTGGGACTTTTAGTGAAGGGTGTACATGATAGACTCTTAAGGTATATCATGTTGAGTGATGTGTCTAGTGACGACACTATAGACTGTTCTAACTACACAGGTGACATTAAGCATAATAGTCTAACACATGTGCCATGCATACTTATATGCATAGTGTTCTTTGTAACAACAGAATACATAGTGAAATTTTTACATATTTCCCATAGAGTGGCTTGTGTTCCCTTTTCAGGTGAAGCTTATTGTATTTCTGTTATTTCTAATTATGCTTTTATGCAGATTCATTCAGCATAAAATGTAATTGATTGTTACAACCATGATTTCTATTTTCTATTTGTAATAAACAATAGTAGGAATCTTTGCGTCTCATTTCGCCCCAAATATTCTAAACTATGAATAAAAGTCAGAGCGTCTTTTGATCCTATTGATATTTAGAAAAACATTGGGAACTAAGGTTATTACTGTTCCAAGCAACCAGGTAAGGACTGATTGTACTAAACTGTTTATCTTACTGAATTAAGGTTTCCTACATGTATATAAACTTGTCTGTCTCTATTAACAACCAGACTCGGGAGGTTTCAGTAACCTACTCAGATCAATACCATCTAAGTACAAACTATGCTTTATGTATATGACGACACTAACATACAAACTGTTTGCTAGTCTATTCCTTGAACTCACAATCCTCGGGTTTTTTTCCTAAAGTCTACCCAGGCTCTTCCCTGTAGGGGGCAGGAAGCACTGACATATGCCATGATCAGTTGAATGATGTATAACGGTAACATCAAGTGTCTCTAGGTCCAGAAGACCAAAGGAAAATTTATCTCGAGATGAACGGCACTATTGAAAATCCACAGATACATTAATGCTCTGGTAAACTTCCATCAGGACGACATGGCCTGAGCCCAAAAAACTGAAAATCTATTTTTGGGTGAGGTAGCTATGTCGTCCTGATGGACCCGCCCTCTTTTTGTCAAAAGGATAATGAATCCCTCCCTAATGTACTGTATCTGTAACACCTTCAAAGCTACAAAGAATGGCTAGATGGTGCCACGCGGTGGCGGGGTGGCGCCTGTTTACAGTACAGTAAGAGCGTTGCCTTAATAACGGCTCTCCTATATTCTTGCCACTTTCCCCTCGAAGCGAAAATGCTATTAGGGGTGTAGATAGCTATGCGACGTGTCAAGAATACGTCCTCTGATATTATGCGATGTCCCTTTTTAAAAAATCTTTAAGGGATATTCGCTCCGGGAGTTAGAATCTGGATACATACATACATACATATACCAAAGGCACTTCCCCCAATTTTGGGGGGTAGCCGACATCAACAAATGAAACAAAACAAAAAAGGGGACCTCTACTCTCTACATTCCTCCAGCCTAACCAGGGACTCAACTCAATCACGCTCTCATTTACTCCAAAATAATGCAATCCTGCAGTTTTCATCTTCTTGCACAGTAATTAGATGGTTATTTAAATTCTGGGAAAGCAATAATTAGCAAGATATGTTGAGGAAAGGGGAAGGGGTTATAAAAAGAAATAGCTCGGTTTCCTTACCAAACGACTTGGAACTGACATGTCAACAAAGTCAACGAAACAGGATTCGTGATGCCAGCGTACATAAACAGAAGTTCGTGATGCCAGCGTACATTTGCTATACTGTATATTCAAAATATACTTAATCCAAAATTGAGTGATTACTCAAAAGTGTCGCTATTTGTAAATTGCATATTTTATGGACACTTTTGAGCAATTAATCCATTTTTAACTAAGCATATTTTGAATACAGTATACAGTATATCAAATGTACGCTGGCATCATGAATTCTGTTTGGTTGACTTTGTTGACATGTCAGTTCTGAGTCGTTTAGTGAGGAAACAGTTATTTTCTTTTTATAACCCCTTCCCCCTTCAACATATCTGGCTAATTATTGCTTTCCCAGAATTTAAATAACCACCTAATTACTGTGCAAGAAGATGAGAACTGTAGGATTGCATTATTTTGGAGTAAATGGAGAGCGTTGTGTTGTAAACTATTACCTATAGTTTTTGTATCATCTCCGGTTATTTCTTGGTAATGTGCAATTGAGTAATCGGTTGTTTGATGGATTTTTTTTTTTTCTAAACAGGTTCATTCCAGAAGCTCTTAGCTTTATTTCAGTACCTCTTGCAATTTATATTTGAACAAACCAGAAAGTGAACACTTTTCCTGCCATATTTTAAGTTGAAAACTATATTGTTGAGAATAGATGGATAGCCTTTCTATGGCTTAGGGTGCTCAGCAGAGCCATTCGGTGTTTAATTTGTATTAAGTTTGAGCTTGTGATTTATCACTGCACTATGTTACAGTCATAAGCGTCTAACTCTTTATGCTCTTCCAATAGGTTTCCTAGAGTTCACTTGCTTGACAGTACTTCTTAAAATGTTTAAATATCAGCTGTAGGTTGTGCAAGAGACTTAAGTTTCTATAGCCATTTACAATAATTATGTAATTTGTGCTATAAATACAATTATCCTTTAGCAAGATCTTTAAGCCTTAACTACAACTGCATTTTTGCTTTCTACTTAGCTTCCCATTTTCTTCCATCTTGCTGTCCAGCCTAGAACAGTAAAACTAGGTGGCATACCTTGCCATCCCAGTGCCAGGCCATGTGATTTTAAAATCAAAATCATTTAGCATAATTAAAAAGGTCAATTGTAATAAGGGAAGAAAAACAAAGTTATTGTGTGCTGGTATTATTCAGACAAATTTACAACTGGTTGATATACCAAACATCCATTTAGGTTAGAGAGAATAGAGCAATATAACCAGTACAGATTATATTGCTGTTTTAATAGAAAAAATAATCTTTTTGGGTGACCAGCATTCCCAAATTTCAACGATTTGTCTTCACTTACCATAAAAAAAAAAATTAAAGTTATTCACCCAACTTTTTAAAATATTTATTGGTATATTTGTGTAAATGCTGATTTCAAGTGTAACTTGTTCAGTTCAAATGCAAAATACAAAAACCCACTTGATCTTCAGGAAAAATTCATAATACACCTCCTGATGCATATTAGAATGTCAAATACAGAATTTCATAGCAATTAAAAGCTAATCTTGCAACAAATTTTGCTTTGAAATTTACATAATACAAGAAGGTACAATATAGTAGTCTGCCTGTGTTACAACTTTCAACTTCACCAGATAACAGTTTGTAGCACTTCAATAATAGCCTAAACAAAAGCAATTTTGTTGCATTAGGATGTGAATTATGCAGATATGGTTTGGAAGTCAAGCGGCAAAAAAAAAAATGGTTGGGCAAATAGTTAATACTTGGAGGTAATACGTACCTCATTTCATGGATTAAACATAGAATAATTTTCATCAAATTAATTCATAGTTTGTCCTATCACAGCTTTTGCTAATCTTTTTCATTTGTTTTACTGTTAAGCCTCAAGTGTCATATGGTATATTTTATACTTTATTTCCCGTCAATATTAAAAAAGTGAGGTATATGATGAAGAAAGCCACCGTTAAAATGCGATGCTTATTCTGAAGTGCTACCCAACCGGCAAGCGCTAGGTAATTGTGTCTTGACATTATTGGAAAAATTCTATATCTTCCATGATATAACTTTGCACTCAAAACAGTGCTTAGCAAATTAAAAGGCTTTGACCCTACGATGCTTAAAAGTCTCTTTCACTTAAATGTCGTAGCCATTAAAAACCTCTATATAAACTATTTACACTTTGGTAATCTCTCTCTTTCTGACATTGTAAGCTAATAGTAAGAACAAAGCTTTATACGAAACTTGTGAGGCTCTTACTTGTAAGTATACATTATATATCACACGTTATATTCTGCAACATTGGTGACTTCTTGGGTGCAACCTTATGTAATAGCATTAGGTTAGTTGGCATTTTCTTTTACATACAAAGTTTACCTATACAATAATTACCAGAGCATCTAAGCTGAGCATAACTACTGTACCTCAGTTAATACTACAGTATTTAATTGAAAATATAGCTATTCATGTAGGCTCCCATACAGTATATAAACCAGTTTTACAACTATGACAAACTGGGTTTTTATTTAGCAGATCCAATAATTAAGAAAATTAACTGAATAATTAACAGCAATTGATTGTACAGTATATTGGATAGTTTGACAAGCATTTGCCTATATACTCCAGCCATTAAAAAAATGTATTATAAGGCTTATAACTGTTGAAAGGTCACAAGATTATTTGATTTACCCACAGTTAACCCATTAGGAGTCTCTTAAGTTTAGACATATATCAATGGATAATAAAACTTGTACATCTCCTTACTTAAACAATTTAAAAGACTTTCCCTATAAGACAAACTTCAACAATGATGCTACATGTGATTCTGTTTCAGAGACAGAAACCTATGACAAATATTCGCACCAAATGAAAGGCTGATAATATTGAGGCTAGAAAAGATCCACTTCATCTTCCATTGCTGTGGGAAAAAGTCATGCCATTAAAAAAAAATGACAACTGCATAAAAACCAGTTGACATATTTGATAAAGAGACAGAACAAATTATTGCTATTAATAAATTAAAGTTTCCCATGTAATTCTACAGACTAAGATTAAAACTTTTGCTTAACAAACACTACCCTTTGCATTGATATCAATCATTAATTAGTCTGTTTACTTAATAAAATTAACACTAAAAAGTTCTCTTTGCAGTTTACGACTATACGCTGGGTATGATGAGTTTTGTATTTTGACCTTTTTTTTTATTATTAAATCCTGCCTTTAATGTGAAAGGAGCTTCCTTGTGTATTATTTTACAAATATGCATTAACACCAATTTGCACATACACATATGAGTAAACACTGTCCCATATAGAGTACTTTATACTATATGTAAGTATGTACACCTCAGTGACATACAGAAAAGCTACACTTTTTTCTTATACACAAGTAAATACAGTGAGAAGTGCACAAAAAGTTATCTATGAGCAACTTGCATGGAGAAAAAAGTTATAAAAAGCACAGCAGGAATAGTTGGACGGAGAAGGGAATTGACAGGCTTACGTTGGTATGTTGAAAATTAAGGAATCTGTGATATGTCTTTCAGTCAAGAGATAATAACTCTGAAGCCATTCTCTTACAAAATTTCAGATATTCTTAGGTTTCTCTTTAATAAGCAAAGTTATTGACCGACTGCAGCAATAAACTCTATACAAGGTCAAGTAGTAACTATGACATATCACATATTGTCAGACAGATCTTGTGGTCCTTTGTAGTTACATTAGTTGAGCAAACTTGCAACAGCTTTTCCACACTTCTCATTTCAATGGTATTTATTCTACTGTACATACTATCCCTCTTGAAAATTGAAACTCTAAAGCACTTGCTGGAACTCTTTATATTTCTATGTACAGTACTCAGTAGTATAACTTACTCATAGTATAATATCTACTTTGAAAATATTGTGACAGTGATGCAAGATTGACCCATAAATCCAGTTTGGCACTTTAAATTTTGGGTACAGTTAGTTGCCATTAAAAGCTAACTAAAAAAAAGATCATATGCAAAGAGCTTAAGTGTCTAATTGATCCCATGAACCACTTTGGAAACAATACCATAAACGTCAGTCTTAAATTTTCTCTCCCAAATGATCTTAACTATATAATAAAAGAGGCACAAGATAAGATCTCAGAAGTTCTAGACAATCCATACATTGTTTAACAAAGGTTTTCCACAGCCATGAAAGTTAAAACAATTAAAAAATAAATCTAGTGCGATATAAAATATAGGTCTAATGGAATCTCCATTACCACAGTCAAGAAAATTACCAGAAATTACGAGTTAGCCCATAACATTCTCCGAGATGAACAAATTTGAAGATTTAAATATTTTTCTTTGCTAACAGATAGCCTATAGCTTATGGTCTGTTAAGAAATGGGGGGTGGGTGTCAGCCTCAGATTAAGAGGTACAAGAAGGCACATGTATCTGGGAAGGGCAGCTTTCCAGTATGGTCGAAAAGCAAGATATAATTCTTTTGCCAAGAGACCTTACACAAATCAGAAAATAGTATCTTTGATTGCATTTTTTGCCAAAAAAAAATTTGCAACCATTTTTCAGGAAACACCAGAGGAAAAAAAAAACCTGTGCCTGTCCCCAAAAAATGTGGGCAAGACATTTTACAAACTCTGACCATTAGCAGCTATTGTGTGAATGCCATTTGCAATTCCATTGCATCCATTCTCCATTTTCAGGTGGGTGGTAATGGCGTCTTTCTCAAACACATCTTCAGAGTCACAGTGATTTAACCCATTACTTGTGTTAACCTCGTTCTCCTCGATACTTTCTTCTTTACTTTGGATAGACTTCAGAAGTTCAGGTTTAGGGGTGAAATTGGTCCATTCATCTGTGTTGGGATCCAAGTATTCTGCACTATTCAAGAAGTTTTTACCTGAAAAATATAAAATGAATTCTCAAAATTGGTAGCAACAGAAGTTACCTTTGTCCTATTTCCCCGTTATAAAATCTAAAAAGCGTAAATTAAAACTTCAATTGCAAAGTATAAAAAAAATGACCTTTCCACATGAAAATGTATAGATATTTTCCATGCAAATTCTGAAATATATCTAGAAATATCCCTACATATATTAAAATTCATTCAATTAGCTATACCATAAGTGAAATTAATAATTTTTAACGGCAAGAGCCAGAAAAATTACAGTATTAAACTTTACAGTAAGAATCATTGGAAAAAAAATTGCACGAAACATTAGTACGGTACAAAAAGCAAGTAACAGTTAACATGTCTCCTTCAAAACATTGTGAAATTTGTCCACTAAATATACTTAAAACTAGAGTAGATACTGTAAATTTATTAAGTTCTTTGTGTTTATTCTAAGAATTTTAATTCTAATCCTGCAACGGACCACGTGCTCCTCAATATTTAATAAAAAAAAATTTGTCCCCACAAGAGAGAATGCAGAATAGTATCACCCAAAACCAATTCCTCTGTATCAGCCAGAATTTCAGATTGGCTCGAGTTGAGGTAAACCAACGAGCTACTACGTTATCAATTAGGCTACTTCTTTATCTGCACCATGGTTCTCTACCTTATTTACAAAACCCACATAGGCTGATATAACCAGCTCAATTAAGACCACTCCTATATGGAACAAGGTGGTGGTTTTGTACTCCTTTGGTGTCTGAAGTGAGTTGGTTGCAATGTATGTTTAAAACATTACAATCTGCTCTACCACCATTGGGTTGTGGTCTTTATTATCTTAACTGGGCTCCAAAAGGCACTAGAAGAGATGGAAGACCCAGGCGAAATCTAACAGAGCCCCTTTGCGTCAATAGGCATGGGAGATTATGATGATTATGAGGAGGATATATCAAACTTTACTTAATTTATGTAACTGACACTTTAAAGTAACCAATAAAGATTAAAAACTATCTGAATTTATCACTTTTAAAATCATCATATACTGTATATCTTTTAACACATGCTAAAAGAATTAAACGATCATCATTAAGAGCTTTTGTTACAGTAATCTGCAATTTCCTTGTTGATGGGTAACAAACTTTTGTAATATATATCAAATATTACTAAATGTCACATCTTATAATATAGTGAAATGGTTCCCTTATTAAATGATCTAAAATGAGCAAAAGCATTTAAAGTCTTAGGTTACAAATAGCTATCAAATTGCATTCAGCAACTGTAAGTGATATGATTGTAGTTTTTCAACAATAAATCTTTATTTATACCTATGCACATTTCTAAAGATATGAAGGTACACTACTATTTTACACTGGCTCACGCAGCAGCAAGCAGTATGCACAGTACAAGTTCTGTACAGTACTTTGTCCCATCAGCAACAATACCATTTATTTATAATAAATCGTCATCGTCATCATCATCATCATCATCTACGCCTATTGACGCAAAGAGCCTCAATTCATAATCACCATCATTTGAAAATTACCACAAAACATTCTTTATAATTAAAAGGATATTGGATAAAAAATAATGAAAGTCTTATCTGTTGCTTACCTGAGAAGCCACCTGCAGCATACAATTTGTTTTTGACAACAGCAACTCCAACATTAGCTCTGCAGGTAGTCATAGGTGGACCAGGCATCCAAGCATTTGTCTCTGGATCATAAATTTCAGTAGAGCACAGACTCTGGGTACCATCAGATCCTCCAACTACATACAGTTTACCTGTTGAAAACATCCCGTAATCCTCAATTCAACGAAGAATTTAGCCTATCCACTTATTGCAAGGGAAAACTTCAAATCCTTGTTCTGTATATAAATTTCATAGTGTAACAAATGAAGTATTGAATCAAGAGAGATCATTTCTGAAAGTAATAAGGAGGCGATAGATGGAATTTCTTGGACAGGGAAGAGAAAAGATCAAACCTTTCCACCTTACAGAAAAGAGGTGAGAAGAGCAAGAGGCCAGCATAGGAAAAATTTTTCTGGACAGCTTACTGGAGGATTTAAATGAGAATGTAACAGCTGGACAATTTATACAGAGCTACAGACAGGACGAGGTGGAGGAAATTGACAGCTCATGTCAAAATACATGGCACCTAGATAGATAGGTAACTGTAACAAAATAAAACAAGCTTCCATACCTTTAAACACTTCAGCTCCACAGCCTCTTCTTGGTGTCGACATAGGAGCAACGAATCTCCACATATCTGTTTCTGGGTCGTAAACTTCCACCGAATTGAGACAGTTCCAAGAATCACAACCTCCAATCGCATAAACTTTACCAGCTAGTGAAGCTACTCCTGCCTGATAGCGACCTGAAAAGGGGAATTGAAAGTAAAAATAATGCAAATATGAAATAAAAATAAATCTTGTTCATTAAAGATATGGAATGTAACACATTGTGGGTTGCAAATTTAAGAGACTTACCAACATGCAAAGGAGCAATAGTAGTCCACTGATTGAGATTTGGGTCATAGACATCACACTGTTTGATGCCATATTGACCATTCCAACCACCGATGCAGAATACCTTTCCGTCAACACTGCAAACTCCTAAAATAAATAAAATGACAAATACATTAGCAACTTGCTAAATGAAAACAATCCACGGAGAGATTGTCCATCCGTTTTAACCAAAGTCACTCATGGCATGAAAGAAGATTCCGAATACAGTAAACTTTAACATGTAAAATTTTGATATTAAAAGCATGGGAACAGCACAAATAACTAAACAAAAGAAAAAAAAAGAAAGTTAAATTATAATAAATTACTATTTAGAAAAGAAAAAATTATTAACATTTAGGAATTATCAATAGTAAAAAGTTAGCTACTGTATTCTGAAATTACAATCTGGTAGTTTCCATTTTATTAAATGCAAAACAACTTCATCGCTATAGAAAAAAAAAATGGTCAAAATTACTGGTTTGAAATCATGATAACCAAATTGAGATATTTAACAGATATGGCAAGTGCAAATCATATCTAGAGAGAATTAAATGAAAAAATAAATAAATTTTCTTGGCATGGTCAAGTACTTTACCATTCATAACTAAATTACTTTTTTTCATTAAATTTCAGTTATGTATATTGATTTAAATCTTGTTCTATATTGCACATCCTAATTCCAAATATATTGCTGTATTAAGGTTAATTATAAGATTTATGTAGATGTTATTGCAATATACAAAAAGATAAAACTATTGATCCCATGCTTTGAATATTCACCATACATCAGTGCTTTCATGAAAAGGAAATTAAGAATCTTTGAAACGACATTGCCGTACTGTATTCGGAAACTAATTTCTACTTTTATTTGAATAGGACCCATCCACACAGTTACCAGAATCCTGTCTGTAAGGTGTAAACTAATGAAAAGAAAATACCATTAGAAATGAACAATGCAATAAAAAAGATTTTTCCCTGAAACAAAGTTTCTTCATTGAATTTATCTTATGTCACTGAAATTCCTGAAAGCAGCGTTAATATTTGACAAGTGAGAAAGGGTCCTACTCCATAGAAAGGGGGAAATCACAGGTAAAAACATATCACCTTCAAAAGCCAACTCTTACACTGCACCTATAGAAAAGTACACATGAAAAGCCACTGTACATACAAAATCCAAAACTGAATTGGGCTCCTGCCATTTAAATCTGGACACTTTAACTCGAGTTGGTGTTTGAGATGGGAAAATAAATCCTGGGATATTCCAACAAGCATTAACCCAAAACTGGAACTACGGAAAAATAAGAGACCAACTCCTCTGGCTTCGCTTCCAGGCATCCAGTTGTGAGCGCGTCACAAATTATGTCTCCTATCTGGAAAACATATTGGAATATCATGAAATATGAGAGCATTAGCAAGATTATGCAATGACGTCCCTTTATGAGTGCTTGGTGAGCAAAACAACACCTCATCATGATTACTTACCTGTATCATATTATAAAGAGCCAAAAGGTTACTCTCCAAGTGTTGTGTAGATCTGCGTCCCCCACTAACAGTGCTACCTTAAACTTGCTTCGAGATAGGTCAAGAAATGGGCACATGAACATCTGCAAAATTGGCCAATAAATCTGCCTGTAGTTTGTTCAAATGACAGATGATCATAGCCAGGACAAAAAATGATTCTGTGCCCGTTTCCTGCCCATATTTAGCAAGTTGAGACTCCATGATACTTGACTGTCCTGTTGGAAAGAAAGAGGAAGAGGACTATTAATGCCAAACTGTCATTCAATCCAGGTTGCCTAGATGAGAAAGGAAAGCATCTGAGCCTCACAAGGTTACTGTTGTACTAATACTGATTCAGCAAGGATACAGCCACTTGCCTTTTTAGCACTACTCCTTTTGTACAGACAAGACCTGTTTTGCACTTTAGTGCAATCTCCTTAGGATTCCTGCATCCTTTTCAGGTTTTCCTGCAAAACAGCAGAAGAAACATCAGTAGAAATGAACTTAAAACATGCAATAGTCTCACCAGTGTTAGAACGAGCCAGCGGAAGAGGAGCGACACTAGCCCACTTGGTGGAACTTTCCTCAAGGACTTCTACATTACTAAGTTCCTTTGATCCATCACAGCCACCAACAGCATATGCCTTGCCCTCAAGGACAGTCAAATCAAAACGGCCACGACCCTGACGCATCGCAGGCATCGCTGTCCAAATATTTGTTTCCGGGGAGTAAGTCTCTACGGTTCGTAAGCATTCACCTCTGTCGTAACCCCCACAAACCAACAACCGTCCGTTGAGATTCCCAGTTCCAGTGGCACATTTAGGGGAGGCCATATGAGGGATGACAGTGTAGAAATCCACTTTCTCAACCGAAGCTGGGCGAGAAGACAATGGAGTAGATGTTGGTGATGCGTTTCCCATTTTCTGCTGCACAGACAAAACAGCCACAGAACCTCTCAGCGTAACAACAGCCACCCAAGCACCATCTGGTACGAGAAATGTTAGCATTATATTAATAACTGGACCAATAGTGAAATAATCGTTGTGAATGAACTAACATCTGCTTAATGTCTTATTTATATTTATAACTTGTGAACTAAAAAGTTCTAGCTATTTGTAACCAAAAATTATTATCTATATCATAAGTTTTCTTTTTTACTTTCACCGAATTTCAGGGCTGCTTATTGTGTGTATTTAATGCATATCCTAATAAGTAGCTCATTACATAACCGAAAAAAAATTAATCTTTCAAGGATTAAGATTCTACAATAATTCTTCTAACAGTTATAAGTTTTTTTTACTTGTGGAAAATGTTAATTAAATAAGAATATTTCAATGATTTCTTACCTGATACTTGAGAATATGCAATAAGTTTCCATTCTGTATCTTGCTCTGCATCATCTTTGTCAGATATGCTTCGAGAATATAACATCAATCGAGGTTTCACTGGCTGTGGTGTGGTAGACTTCCTACGTACCTGTGCAAAACCAAAGGCATTTTTATAAGTTTCTCTCTCGATATTTAGAGGAACAGTTGAATACTATATTTCATACAAACTGTACATAAATGTTTGCTTTTTAATTGTAATAGTTGTTCATATATTTGACACAGAAAATATATTCACCAAATAAATGTTATATTCATATCGCTACTACATGAACATGCAACTTACTTTAATGTTTGTTTGAGAGAGTTTTCTAGACATCTTTTTGTAGTCTTGAACCATATCGGAATCGTTGAGGTCACCAGACTGAATATCTGTGCAATCATGGAGTGAGTTGTCCATGTTCAGGTACAGCATGTGCTTCTGTTGTTAAATAAATACATATAAAGGTGAAAGAAAATCTTTTGAAGGGTTTCATCCACATGTAAAAAAGGTTACCTTGTTGTGGCCCTCTACTTTTGATGGTACTGTCTATAAGTGTTATGACTAACACATCAGTTTTTACTTCTCGCTATCTTATCCTCTCTCCTCCCTATCTGCAACCCACAGCTATCAGCAAACAACCAAGTACATAATTTACTGCTCACTTGAACAGAGGTATTCTCAATGATTACGAAAGCAGTGATATGTTTCCCTTCTAATAAAAGGCTAACATGATGCTATAGTATTACTGGCTAGATGCTGTACTAAAGAGATATTCTCCAAAATCATTCTCAACAATTCATCCAGCAACATATGCAAATTAAAAAAAACAAAAAAACAAAATCTTTTAATAAAACATCCTTTTAGTGTTACCTTCTCTTTCAATAATTCCAGCTGAAAGTCCTCCTCAATAACCTGTTTCTTGAGCCACTCAAGAACAAGGTTGCAAAGAGCCCGCCCTGTAATGCTAGCCTCGTCCTGGGTCATGTGGATGACAGATACCTGCAGCTTTGGTACACCCAAGGCATCTCTGGTAACCAGTACCAAGTCACTCTGGATAAGAGAAAATAGATGAAAAAAAAAATTAAGAGGAAATCTTCTTCACAAGACATAACTGCTACTGCAGTAATTATAAATTGAAATTAAAAATCTTGCAAATCATCCAAAGTACAGTACAGTACAGTACTGTAAATAAGACTCCTAGATAAGAAAAAGTATGCAATAATTTAAAAAACATTCTGAAATAAGTGAAAAACATTAAAATCTACAAACTTCTTTAAATACTTTTATGTAGGGGGTGTAAAGGGTAACTACAGTAGCTGGATAACTTATGAAATTTTAAGACCAAAGAACTTTTCAACTCAAAAACCCACGCCTGGGACGCATCTCTGTCTTATGCAAGGGACTCTACGCCATTGGTTTTATTCATGAGAAATACAATACTGACTTACAATCGCTTCATATGCCAAATTTCCTATTTATCAGTTCTGCTATGAAAGATTCATAGCTGGATCAAACCGTCGCAAAAGAGAGCACTTACCTGACGTTGGATGAATTCATCAATGCGTTCTGCTAGCTTAGCATTTGAGGCAATGCCTTTGATGGCCCTAATGCCTAAACAAGTCTCGGGTGTCATATGGGCTACCAGGTACTCGCCACAGGAGATAGAGACAGTTTCCATCTGCAAATTAAACAATTAAAATTTTCAATTAGTCTTACATAATAGTGAATTTTCAGTGGCCGAGATCAAAACAAATATAAATATTAATTCCAAAGCAAATATAGATTAATACAGTGCATTATTGAGGCTCTGTAAAGTTAAGGACAGATGACCAGCCAAAACATTAAATTTAAAAGATAGTTTTGGAAATATTCAAGATTTTAGGAATATTTTTACATGAATCAACATTATAAAGATTTAAGGACAAAACAGTTTTAGTATAGAATATTTACCTTCAATCTGTTAGCAGCTATAAAAACGGATTTCACCAAATGATCTGGCACATCAAGACATCCCGTGTATGCGTAGTGAACGAGACATTCAACAGAGTCCCGTTCAAAACCACCATTCAGCTTGTACAACAACTGAAAATAGAATGACCAATTCCAATTTTTAATAATACGTTTTTGTACTTCTACAATAAAAATGATCATGTAATCCCATAAAACCATTTTTTTTACAATAATAAGATTACCTTAGAAATGGGGAAAAACTTTCAGATAAATATACCATTAAGATGACTTTCAATGAGAAAGCTACACATACCCTTCCTTCCCTAGCAGTTTTCCGGTCATCTTCCGCTGTGAATAGCTCAAAGAAGTAAGGTGATGCGCAAGCAAGCACTGATCGATGCGCATGGATTTCTGAACTTCCAACCTGAAACGAAAAGAGAGGAGGTGCACTTATAATCAAAACTTTCAAGCAAAAACTCTTTACATTGGTTTTGAAAAAATACCAAATTACACAAAATACATCTGAGTAAGGATCATGAAGTTACTAAGCTATATTAGTTTGATTACATTGAATTTTGAAGTATTGGGAGGCAATTGGGTGCCAAAGTGCATCAGGAGGCATCCATCTAAATATTTACGCAAACTATTTTACGTCAAAAAATATTCTGCTGCAAATATGAGGCCAAAAATCAAAAGAAGTCTGGATTCAGTGCCAGAACTTCAGCCAAGAAACACCACCTGTAGTGACCACCACAGGCAGTAATCCCTGGTAAATAATTGAAATTCAGATTCTAGACTGGGATCAATCTGTTGTCATGCAAATGCAAGGCGAACATGTTTCACAATTAACGAGGAGGATAGTTTTAGATTTTTAGGATAAAGGAAATATTTTATGGAATTTCTTTAGATTTGAAGAATAAAGTTATTATATAGAATTCCTGAAGATTTGAAATGCAATGTTTCTCAAACTCATCTAGGTTATAAAATTTAAATTTGTCAAACTCATCTAGGTTATAAAATTTAAATTTGTCAAACTCATCTAGGTTATAAAATTTAAATTTGTCAAACTCATCTAGGTTATAAAATTTAAATTTGTCAAACTCATCTAGGTTATAAAATTTAAATTTGTCAAACTCATCTAGGTTATAAAATTTAAATGCATAACGTGAAAAGGCAAACATTGGAAAAAAAATATTCTGGTGGAACATGTAAATTCCTCGAGGATAGTGTGTGTGTGTGTGTGTGTGTGTGTGTGTGTGTGTGTGTGTGTGTGTGTGTGTGTGTGTGTTCCTGCACTATGTTGGCTTCCTAAGCATCTGCTCCAGTGACATTTAACCTTTTCGCGTGGAATAATGTTTGCTCACGGATCGATACTTAAAGATTCAAGGACGTTCCATCACCAAGGAAGTAAAATTCGAATTCGACGAATATATAGAAAGAATACATTGACAGTAACTGAAACCGGTGGAAAACATTTTGCTTAAAATGTATTAAATGTGCAGTGGGTGGAAAGTAAAAGTCGCGTATTAGTAAATTATCTAATTTTAATTGGTTAATAGTGTCTTTCTGTCTTTCAGCCTTTCTGTAGTCATGAATTAGTGCGAGGTGCCAACATGTAAACTTATATTGAGGAGTGATGCTGATCCAGGCTTAGAGAGGTCTATCACATCATGTTTATCATCATTAATCATAAGTTATGTTTATTGATAAATCTTAATTTATTTTACCGTGATTAACGCTCAGTCCCATCTACAACTGTAAATACAAGGGGCATGTAGATTAAGAAATTTATTCATAATCTGGATATAATTTTCCAGATCCACACAGTCTCAGAACCTAGAGTTTCTTTGGGGAAGGGTGAATTCTCCCCACTTCAACAATCCTATTTTCACAGACACGAGTTCAACTTGTCAGACCAAATAGGGAAAAGGGGATGTAAATGTAAACTTCTTCAGTGACACTAAAAGGCTTCTTTGTGGATTCGAAAGTATTGGCATTTCAACATCATACAATTTGACATAAGAAAGTATACTATGGTGACGAACAAATTATATAACATGTAAGTTAGTATTCAACCATTTTATTTACTATTACAAAAGCATAATAGAGCGAGGGATAAGAATCGCCAACTCGCTGACGCCCGAAGTATTAAACAATGACGTCATGGGAAGGAGGTTCCAGATATTTTCAACTAACAAAATTACCAGCTCTCTCTCTCTCTCTCTCTCTCTCTCTCTCTCTCTCTCTCTCTCTCTCTCTCTCTCTCTCTCTCTCTCTCTCTCTCTCTCTCTCTCCTACGTGTGTGTGTGTTCAGTGTAGGACATGGATATAAAAGTCAGATGAAAGAGATTCAAGACTTTTGGTGATGAAAGCAAATTCGCTCCTGACGTCACCACTATTAGAATTGACATTTGGACAAGGGTGGTATGAATTGTTTTTTGGGAGTCTGACCGAAAAGTGTGCTTGAAATATATAAATAACAAACGAGACATTTACCAGCGCAAAGGACACAGAAATAAAAAAAAAAAAACAAGAGGTAAAATTTAAAAACTGCACGTGTCAATCTCAATGAGCATATCCCTTGAAATTGCTCTCTCTCTCTCTCTCTCTCTCTCTCTCTCTCTCTCTCTCTCTCTCTCTCTCTCTCTCTCTCTCTCTCTCTCTCTCTAGTTATGTAACTAACATAAACCAAGCTACTTTTAAATATCACGCTCTTGAAATATTAGATTCTCTTTCTTTGAGTAATAGTATTATTATAGTTTTACGGACCATCAATTTTCACATTTAGAACATTAAAAAAAATTTTCCCATCTATGACTTCGTAGCGATGAATATTTTAAATCTTCAGTATCAAAGGAGTAATACCAAAATCATTAATGATCTTAACGTAGTAATGTTTAACGTTCACGTACTAAAATTGGTTATCCTTTACCCATTGTTTATAGTTTTCGAGATAAAGTTACCTTTGTGTCTGCCAGAATTTTGTGAATTTTTATCATTTTAGTCACAGACTGTCTATCGTAATTTACTAAAACTGTGTATAAAATTCAAACCTATTGTTATGTAAATATATTGTTTGAATGTTATAGGTAGTAGGATGGCCGGGGCACCAGCCAACCGTTGAGATACTACCAGTAGAGTGTTATGGCGTCTTTTGACTGGCCAGTCAGTACTACATTGGCTCCTCCTCTCTGATCACGGTTCATTTTCCTTTTGCCTACATATAAACCGAATAGTCTGGCCTATTCTTTAAATATTCTCCTATGTCCTCTTACACCTCACAACATTATCTTCTTCACCCAAGCGGTTACTGCACTGTAATGGTTCAGTGGGCACTTTCCTCTTACTAAGGATAGAAGAGACTCTAGCTATGGCAAGCAGCTCTTCTAGGAGAAGGACACTCCAAAATCAAACCACTGTTCTCTAGTCTTGTGTAGTGTCATATCCTCTGTGCCATGGTCTTCCCCTGTCTTGGGTTAGAGTTCTCTTGCTTGCTCGAGCACACTGTCCTATCTAATTTATCTTTTGTTTTTGTTTAAGTTTATATAGTTTATATAGGAGAGATTTATTTTAATGTTGTAACTCTTCGTAAAATATTTCAAATTTCCGTATTTTCTTTCCTCACTGGGCTATTTTCCCTATCGGAGCCCCTGGGCTTATAGCATTCTGTTTTTCCAACTAGGGTTGTGGCTCAGCAGGTGATAATAATAATAATAATAATAATAATAATAATAATAATAATAATAATAATAATAATAATACTGTAACATCTTCGTTGCCATAATTTGAAACTCGAATGCATAGTTTGTTTATGTTTTGTTTGCTGATGTTCTTAAACTTCTGTTTCGTCGAAAAGACTTTAGTTTGTGATTAGGTGTGCTAGTGGATGGTTGTTACGAGTTGGTGGTTCACTACCTGTAGCCGGATGACGCTAAACGAAGCAGAAATCAAAGTAAGTACTCCTGTAAGAGTAGCTTTTAATTGTTTGTAATTTAATAGCTCCATATGATGTGAGCAATAGGGCGATTATAAAGGAATATTTAAACTGCTAGGCCAAGTTTATGGTTACGCTAGGAAAAAAACAGGTCCATTGTTGTAAACATTATGCCGATTATAAAGGAATATTTAATTGTATTTGTAAATTAACAGATGCTACATATTTATATTAAGCCTATTATAAACGAATATCTAACTTTATTGAATTTGTAATTTAATGGGAGCTTCATATGATGTAAGCAATAGGGCGTTTATAAAGGAATACTTAACTGCTAGGCAAAGTTGCTGGTTACGCAAGTAAAAACACGTACATATGTTGTTAACGTTAGGCAGAGTATCAAGGAATAATAAATTTAATTGAATTTGTAATTTAATAGGAGCTACACATTTCGTATTAGACCGATTATAAAGGAATATTTAAACCTACTAGGCCTAGCATGGCTATCTCACCCAAAAATATTTTCCTACGTCAAAATCCCTTATTTAAAACTATTAGGCCTAGTTGCTGATTGTAGTAAAAAAAAAAAATACAACGGCGAGTTTAGATTAGGTTAAAAGACCAGATTGTGATCCGCTTTCCTAATTCTGTTTAAGATTAGCCCTTTTCATCCCTATGCTCAGCAGCGAATATGAAAATGTCATTGAAATGCCACAAGCAAATAATTCCGGGATTCATTTAAGCCTTATTCTCCGGAGAGAAAACTGCGTCATGCAGCTCTTGACAGAATCAAGTTGTATTCAGTTTTTCAATATGTTAGTATTATTACTTTCAGTATTTTCGAGGATTTAGTGTTTCAATATCTGCCTAATTTCACGGGTCTTTTCGGTTTGAGTGCCTATCGAATTTTAATGTTTTTTTTTATTCCAATGTATGTATTTTGATGTGGAAAACCCCAAAATTATAACCATTTTGTGGAGAAATTATTTATTGATGGATGTGATAGGTAGTGGCTGTAAGGGGGGGGGGGTCGCAGGGGCTAGGCCTAGGTAGGGGTACAGAGCCCTAGGTTAGGTGGTTGTATTAGGTTCGGAAGTGTCCCGAAAATCACTGTGGCCTTAAGGGGGGGTCGCAGGGGGGGCGGAGGCCCCCCCCCCTGGTAGGCCTAGGTAGGGATACAGGGCCCCTATGCTAGGTTAGGTGGGTTTTCTTAGGTTCAGTAGTGCCCTGAAAATCAAGAAAGCGCACAGAGAAATCGCAGCATTTCAGTAAGATATTGATTGATATAAGCCAATTTAAGTGTTAATAAATAATTTCTCCACAAAATGGTTATCATTTTAGGGTTTTCCACATCAAAATACCTACTTTGGAATAAAAAAAAAACATTTAAATTCGATAGGCACTCAAACCGAAAAGATCCAATTTCACCTTGAAGTGACCTTTGTTATAGTGATAAGACTTGAAGAGACTTAAAGATAATTTCTGACGTTGCAATCTTCGATTAGGTAGGATGAAAATGACGTACGAGGAGAAACGCTTGCTAAGTTAAACTGGTTTAACTTTGTAATTTCGTGCAATTATCTTACCGTGAGCTGTAATTAAAGTAATTGCTATTAGCCTCACCTACGTAACCTGATCTTTCAGATGTGTATTTATGAAGATCTGGCATTTCTAATAAAATTAATTATTACTGTGAGTTGAAGTTCACAAAAAAATCTTACTATAGCCTAATGTGGTAAGCAATCGGACACCCCAAAATGTGTCTACAAAAAGAAAAAAAAATGTATTACATGTTCTTTAGCACAATGATACTAACCCATTGTTTTAAAAACGAAGTTCAGTAATTAGAAAACTTAAAATAGGAAGCGAATTAAATTAAGTCATTTCAGACGAAGTATAGACCAAGAATCTCTATTAGTCTTAATCAAGTGATATCGTTAAATCATATAACTATAAAGTAACTTTTAATACTTTAGCTTTAAATTATAAATTAATTTCACACGGGAGAGAGAGAGAGAGAGAGAGAGAGAGAGAGAGAGAGAGAGAGAGAGAGAGAGAGAGAGAGAGAATCTTTCAAATTACTAACAAAGAAACTTTATGGTAGACTGAGTAGCCAAATTAAAGATAGAAAAACAAGAAGGAAACCGCAACTCGTTAGTAGAACAAACAAGATCTAAGTTGTCGCTGACAAAGGCTTACAAAAGGAAAGGTAGGTTGCCAGTACGAAAAGATATCGAGCGAACGTTTCAATATAAAATAATTTACGATGAAAAGGAGTAAAAGTATGTTTGGCAAGAAAATTAATAAAAAAAAAGGGGGGGGTTGAAAATTATTTAGTCAGGTCATTTTGATGCTTAAAAGAACACTACGAAATATAAAAGCCACGGTTTCAATAAAATACATTTGCAAAGTTTTCTCAAAATCTCACAGTTAAATTAAACAAAAAATAGAAGTGGCAAATACCTGCAGAACAACATCGCAGAAATGGCGGCTTTTACGAAGCTGGTTCAACTGTCCCAACCGCTGGTGTAGGACACTAGCGTTGTCTTCTATGACCAAACTGGTTATTTTGCCTTCGGTAACCATTTTGCCTGTGGAGGAGGTAGAAAAAAATTGTTAGTGATAATTCAAGATTATTTTATAAATTCAACAAACTCTTTGACTAATGAGGAAACTCTAAAAAGTTGACCTTTACATTACGTATCTTAAACATTTATGATCACGTCGTATCTTAAACATTTATGATCACGTCGTATCTTAAACATTTATGATCACGTCGTATCTTAAACATTTATGATCACGTCGTATCTTAAACATTTATGATCACGTCGTATCTTAAACATTTATGATCACGTCGTATCTTAAACATTTATGATCACGTCGTATCTTAAACATTTATGATCACGTCGTATCTTAAACATTTATGATCACGTGGCACACTATATTAACTACTACATAGCATGTCCTTGTGTTCATTCAGTAGCGTCCGTTACCATGGTAACCGTGTTTACATCTCCAAGACTCCATCCGCACTGCTTCTAGAACTTTAATCCATACTTTGATAGAGGCATTTTAACACTTATCTTTATTCTGTGATGGTTATTCAAGGATTTTATTCATTTCATGAAGGATATTCAATGTATTTTATTAGTTTAATATAATTCATATAATGTTAAATTTTCTGCCTACGGGTTTCTAGACCTATCTTCGCGGGTCGTTGCAAGCCCACCTGAGGTGATTACGTCACATCGCTTTTAATCAACAGATCGATCGTCCATTTATATTATATAAATTACATAGCCCAATTAATAACATTATCACTTTTAAGCCAATAATTTTTAGATTGTGAATTTCCCGAGACTATATAATTTCCAGAAATGGAAACTTACGCCATCAGCAAGTCCTTTAAGTTAGTCAATTAAGGTGTAAAGTTGCATGGACTACTATGAACAAATTTCCAAAATTCTTTAGGTCCTGGAAGAACGGGGTACAGCTAGACCAATAATAAGACAAAATGTCTAAAATAAGCTGGTTGTGATTCCAATTAGTTTTATTATTAATAATATTATAAGCAAGCTACAATCCTTGTTGGGTTTTTAAGCTCGCAACGGCTTAAATCCTTTTGAAAATTCTCCATGTAAATACTTTTCAAACCCACTTTATACTACTACCCGGAAAAAAATGCCCTCACAACTCTCAAGACGTTGATGGGTCTATACCCTTTAGGTCCTAGCTAATTGGGTCACATTTAAAGAGGAAGTGTCAATAATTAACATCAGAAGCATTAGGGGGTTCAGTTATTTCGTCAAGTGGAAAAAAGTAAACGCATTAAAAAAAAAAAAAATCACTGCGTACCACATTTCTCCCCAACCACACACAGGCAGACATTACAACAGAAAGGTGTGGTTTGAATAGGGTACTTTCTTTGCTTAATTGCTTGCCAATCAGTTTCTTCTTTTGCTGGTTCTTATCAAGAACATTTTATTGCAAGTGTCGCGCGATGCGTGCTATCACAACGGCACAAACTTATCGAACAACATTTCACGAAGGGGCTTCTCAGGCGGGCGCAGGCGTGTTTTTTTTTTTTTTTTTTTTTTTTTTTTTTTTTTTAAGAGCCAAGTATAGTCTATTTCTTCCTTTGCAAATAAGCCTCTTATTCATTTTTTTCCGTAGTCCAAACTCCGCTCATACTTATCTTTGAAAACCTATCTAAATCTAAACAATATGCATGAATGAACCTTAAACTTGAAAAAAGATTCTTGTAAAATAGTCTGGTTCTTATAATGGCGATGAAGATTTTAAATAAAATTGCTAAAGCAGGATTAAATATGAACACTGGTTACTACCACACTACAAATTAAAATGTGTTGGTCGGCTCACTTTGTTTCCTGAATGCAATAAGTAAATGACAGTTTTACAATTGAATAAAAGCTCTGCAGCTCAACACCTCCTTGAATAGCTTGCTATGCACCTGACAAACCAGCTCCACTGCTAACGAAGTCAACAAATGTGTCAAGTATCCAGTGTTTACTGGACACAATGGCTTCCTTCAAACTAGAGAACAAGAAATGGCCGATGCGGAAGCTTTAAGAGCTGCTTGTTAAGCAAGACTTCCTACATTACAGACTGAAGTAATGTAAGGTGGCATAACAGCTTGCTGCTTTCAGTAAGCTAGGGAGTAGAGGTTGTAAAAATAATCTAATTCTCAAGCGCGTGCATGATTAAATTCCTCCTATAAATGGTCAGAAAATTCTACCTTGTGATCAAGACTCAGAAGAAAGCGGGTCTTCTAATATTGGGTAACAATGGTTTATAAATTATATTCCATTCCTGTTGGCATTATGCCAAACTTAAAGTGCATCTCAATCTCACCATACAATTGGCCATGTTCTCTTTTTCTGAAAAAAAAACCCTCTTACTTTTAATTGAACTGATGAGGCAAAACGGTTTTTAAACTGAAATACCATTAATCTATCGGGGTGTACATTTAAAGGTGTTATGTACGATAATAGCTGTTATTCGTGTCCAAACTTTACATAATTTTCCATCCAAATATGTTTATATTCTTTCATTGGGGCTTACAATTTATTCCCTTTTCCGCACTGTGTTGTTTTCATTGTTAAACTTATTTTGCCAATTAGCGTTGCACCTTGGAGGATAATAAAAATCATTCATTCTCCTGGGAGGAAAGCAAAGGCCACAAATTTCATGGAAAAGTTTTACTATTAAAAGTAATTAGATCACTTAAAGTTGCCTCTAATTTCCCTTCTGCAGTTAAAACTATTTTGTCCTTTGGTTTTCCCTACCATTCTTTGTTATTCATAACAGTATTTCCTTAAACTTTCTTTAATAAAAAAAATATCAATGACTTAAATCATCATTATCATCATCATCTACGCCTATTGACGCAAAGGGCTTCTGTCAGATTTCGCCAGTCTTCTTTATTTTGAGCTTTCAATTAAATACTTTTCCATAATCAAACCATTGTTCTCTAATCTTGGGTAGTGCCATAGCCTCTGTACCATGGCCTTCCACTATCTTGGGTTATAGTTCTCTTGCTTGAGGGTACATTCGGTCACACTATTCTATCTAATTTATCTTCATGTTTTTAAGTGTTTTTATAGTTTATATAGATATCTTTTAATGTTACTGTTCTTAAAATATTTTATTTTTCCTTAGTTTCCTTTCCTCACTGGGCTATTTTCCCTGTTGGGGCCCCTGGGCTTATAACATCCTGCTTTTCCAACTAGGGTTGTAGCTTAGCAAGTAATAATAATAATAATACATCTACTTCGCGCTTCATAGTCCTCATCCATGTAGGCCTCTAGTGCCTTGTGGAGCCCACTGAACGTTTGTTTGGTGAACTAATCTTTCCCGGGAAGTGCGAAGAGCATGGCCAAACCATCTCCATCATTATAACTATAAACAAGGAAACGACAATCAGAAATTATTCCAACCCACGATAATAGTCTGTTAGCAGTAGCTAACTAAACAAATCCATGGCAACTTGACAACAGCATGACGGTGTTTACCATGTAATTCCCAATCGATAGCAATAGTACTTTTTGGTACTACTATTTCCCGGTCAATGAGATTGAGCACAAGACAAGGAGAACAAAGGTGACAAATTAGCTGTGAGTGAATAGCTTGCCACTATAATAAAAAAAAAAAAAAAGGCCAGAAGACAAACAGTAGTAGCAGGCAATTAGCAATGAACGAGAAGCTTAAGAACTAATCAAATCTCGGAACAGAATCGGAACAGAAGCAATTTTACAATATAAAAAATTGAAGAATTTAAAAGATTATAAATTAATTTAATATATAAAACTAAAATGACATGCACGGGAGTGTTACACAGTATCAGGAATATATACCACGACCACAAAATTAATTTAATCATACCCTACTTCAATTTTAAGTCAGTAGAAAAAATTAGATATTTTATATATATATATATATATATATATATATATATATATTATATATATATATATATAATATATAATCTTTCTTTCTGGACAGTTAATTAAAAGTTGAAACAGGCAAAATCCTCGTACTATTTTCCTTTGTAAGGAAATACATAACACTAACCACGAGAGAGAGAGAGAGAGAGAGAGAGAGAGAGAGAGAGAGAGAGAGAGAGAGAGAGAGAGAGAGAGAGAGAGAATGGGTAAGGTTGTAGCTTTCCCAAAGAAAGTGTGTTAGGGTCCCATAACCTTAAAGGAGAGTTATCCAAACTACAGAGGGGCGTAGAGCGGAACTCGTTGGTTGCCGGGGAGACAAGACTTGTGTAACTACAGTCGAAAGGCAGCGAACGGAACAAGCTTCAGTATTCTACCGACCAGAGTTGAATCTCCAAAGTTTATTCTACCTTAAATGTTGAGAGAGAGAGAGAGAGAGAGAGAGAGAGAGAGAGAGAGAGAGAGAGAGAGAGAGAGAGAGAGCTTCCCTCCCATTTTTCCACTCCGTGTGCCCTCTGGCGTCGAGCCAAGCTTGGCATTGTTTGACCAGTGGACGTTTGCCAGTACTTTGCACTCTTTACTTAAATCACCTAAAAGGAAAGTATGTGTGTGTGTGTGTGTGTGTGTGTGTTCGAGCGCGCGTGCGTGTTTGATTTCAACTGCATTACAGTATGCCACTTCACGAAGAGCTTTAATTACTATCCTAAGCATTACTGTCTTGTAAACGACCTAACATTTAAGACGACGGTGTCGAATGCTAAACGCGAGTTAATGGATGTTTTTAATTACAACAACATTGCATAACATATAATTATGTATAATGGTTCTGTAAATAACGATAATTATTTTACTTTATTTTTTATGGAGTTAGGCATGACACCAATAAACGGAAAAATTAAAAAATGCAGTAATTTTACCGTAAGACAATCAAGATCTTTGTATCTGCAATAATTGTAACGTATATCAGTGACTGTGTGCACAAACTAAAAATATTTTTTATCTTGGTAAGGTTTAAAGGTTCAAAATAACTTTAACCTTACACTTTATGGCGCCAAATACGAGTATATCTGTTATACAATTAGGTAAAAGTTAGAAAAGACTGGACAGAGATATAACCTCAGTATAAAGATATAATAAAATTGCAGCTAGGTGCCGAAAGAACGCTGTAACAATCAATACGTAATGCCAACAGTACACCACGTGAAGTTCACCCATGGTACTAAACTGTGTGGAGCTTTTGGGCTAGAGAGAATTTTTAATCTTTTAGAAGACTGACCTTATTGAAAACTAGAAACACGGCTGGAAAATCACTTATTTCCGATTTTCAGAAGAAATAGGATTACGAAAATTAAAATCCAAGTAACGTGTTGTGCATATCCCATTTTGCTATGACTATTGCTTACAATTTCCAACTATGATAACCGCAATAAAAGCCACTGCACTAACCTTCCTTTCGGCTTACCTTCACACGCCGTGATCCCAACAAGTCAAGGACGTTAAATGATGTCAAAAAAGGACGTGAACTGAATTTATGAGTCTGTTACTAGCGTGCTCTGGTCACCAAAGAATAGAAAACTAAAACTAGTCTACCACAGCGACAAACAAACTAGGCGACTAGTAATCCGTAGTTCAATAATTTTCTCTTGAAAAATTTTCAGTTAGCCATCACCTACTCACTGTCACCTTTATATTTCACCTAATTACTCAAGTGCTATCTTATTGGAGTATTAATCATAAAGTTCCCTGACGTCATTAAACAGATTTTTAGGTTTTATATGGCCTTCCAAGCCACTTAATCATTTGATAAAATATCGCTAGCTGTTCTACGTATTAAGGAGCTTCTGGGAATAAGGCTGCCGTAACAAACACATTCACGATCAAAGTTTTTAATCCATTATTATTATTATTATTATTATTATTATTATTATTATTATTATTATTACTTGCTAAGCTGCAACTCTAGTTGGAAAAGCATGATGCTATAAGCCCAGTGGCCCCAACAGGGAAAATAGCCCAGTGAGGAAAGGAAACAGGGAAAATTAAAATATTTCAAGAACAGTAACAACATTAAAATAAATATTTCATATATATAAACTATAAAAACTTCAACAAAACAAGAAGGGAAATTAGATAATTAGTGTGCCCGAGTGTACCCTCAAGCAAGAGAACTCTAACGCATGACGGTGGAAGACCATGGCGTACAGAGGTTTACAAGACACGAAGTTAATGTAAAAACAATATTCTTAAACTTCTTTTCCGATGTGATGACGGAAATCTAAATAAAAGCATAACAAAATTCGCTATACACTAGGTTACCATTCTTGTGTCTATTGATTACGTAAAAGATTTTGCCAGTTTCCCTATTGGAGCCCTTAGGCTTAAGCATCCTGCTCTTCCAACTAGGGTTGTAGCTTAGCAAGTAAATAATAATAATAATAATAATAATAATAATAATAATAATAATAATAATAATAATAATAATAATAATAATAATAAGGCAAGACTAAAATAACCGTAAAAGTGACTAGATATCAAGGGTGTTGACAGTACTTGATAAACGTGAGACTTGGGTTTGTCGATGATTTGAGTGGGGTCACTGCTCTATAAAATACAGAGTAACGAAGTTTAGAATAGTAGAAACTGGTAGAGTCAAGAAACCAAAGGCGCCCGATAAATCAAAATATATAACTATCTATAGATGAGCAAACTTTCAACTAGGCTCCACAAATGTACTAGAAGAGTTGGAAGACCCAGGAAACGTGAAGTAGGAGATGATGAATGGAGAAGTATTGATTTAAAAGCTCAAAGAGACGATTGGCGAAATCCAACCGAGGCCCTTTGCGTCAATAGGCGTCGGAGATGATGATGATGATAGATGCGCAAACGCCAAGTTGTTAATCTTTTGCATCTTCGTATCATCATATCCGAAAAATATCTCAAATAACCGGGTACAAAATTTACTGACAAGTCAGACAAGGAGTAAGACATCTCGAAGCAATCTAGCCAACGGTTTTGCGGATGGGGGGGAGAGGGATACTATAAATGGGATCACATGACCAACCCCCCCCCCCCCCCTCCCACAATCATACTACCACCACTACTACTACGGCTTCGTTCCTTCTACATGTTAATATTATTAGGCGAAAAAGGAAACCCACCAGGATGGCAACCGCATCTCTCACTTTCCATAACAGTAATATTTGGAAGTTCGAACTCAAGTTTTAAAAAAATCTGTATTTTAAATCCATGAAAATGAAGTGTCGATAGAACAGAAGATGGGATACCTTAACATGGTGAAACGGTTTCTGTATCGCCATGATCAATAACGCTGTACTAGTCAGGGCCAACGATACTATGTTGGTTTGCTGTGAGAGAATAAGACAAATTCTTCTCACCATCACCAATTTGCATTGGCCAGCATGGTGATGAAAACTGGCCTGCCGTGGACTAGAAACTTCTGCATATGTTGTTATTATATATATATATATATATATATATATATATATATATATATATATATATATATATATATATATAATGTGTGTGTGTGTGGTTACGAAAGAACTGGAAAAACACTGAAATAAATTTTAAAATAGATTGGGAAAGTATTTAAAGTAGAAAGCTAAAAACTACGATCATGTCAAGCGAAAACAATAAAGGGCAATAGGACACTCCGTATTACCTACAGTATAGAGAAGAAAGTTACATGAATACATAATGCTGTTACTTATAACCGCAGAAGAGTGAAAGTCGTCAAACTGCCACCACACAGAACTATAATTCAAAATGTCGAATATTTTAAATTTCAAGTCAATCATTGGGGGAAAAAATACACATTCATTATAATCATAAGAAAAAAAATGTGCAAAATTGCACTCGTGTGCGCGCAAAGATCCGGATGTTGCAGGTGTGCGAGGTCACTGAACTCCCTTTGCCTACTCACTGCTCAGTCCAGACTGCAGGTGCTTACCCCAAGGCACTCTGCTCCTGAATCATTATCTATAGGCAAATATCATATAGTTGTGTATTATGATAATACTGTGCAGTCTTCCTTGATATTTTAGACTTGTGACTACGTATATAGTATTGTACATATGAAGATATAAGTGAGTGTATATATATATATATATATATATATATATATATATATATATATATATATATATATATATATATATATATATATATATATTACAAATTGTATGAGAGAGAGAGAGAGAGAGAGAGAGAGAGAGAGAGAGAGAGAGAGAGAGAGAGAGAGAGAGAGAGAGAGAGAGAGAGAGAGCGCAGCAGGTAAAACGTTTCCCAGCTCTGAACTTGATATGCTGTCCGCCCTTTAGAAACGATGCAAGAATTTCATTCATTAACTATCGACGGAGTCTTTCATTTGAGGACTGAACTTATACACTGAAAATTCTTATTCCTTTATTTTGTTCAACTAGGGTTGTAGCTTAGCAAGTAATAACAACAACAACAACGATTATAATAAAAAGTATGTGTAGCATTTCATACTGCTCACGCGTAACGTATATTACACGAGCAAATTTTCTAAATACAGTAGATAATCTTAAATATACCCGTTTAGGCTCAACTAACATAACGTAAAATTCTAAAATCACAATAAGAATACAGACGGAACAATACATTTCGTTATTCACGCATTAGTCGTAATGTATTAGAATTAATAGTAACAAAATTCAAGTGTGAACACTTATTATTATTATTACTAGCTAAGCTAACAAAACAAGAAAGAGAGAAATTACATAGAATAGTGTGCCCGAGAACTGGCGGAAACTAGCAACAGTTGAGTAATTCTTTTGAAATCTCGACTCTTAAGTAAACACAGGAAGCGTAAGCACATCCTGAGAGAGAGAGAGAGAGAGAGAGAGAGAGAGAGAGAGAGAGATTCTGCAATGTGTTTACATAAGAGACTATAGGCCTACTCTGGTTGTTAATCATAGAATTGTGTAGTTTAACGATAGTACACCCATTTAACCTGTCAAACAGCTGGTATAGTTTACTTCTTTTGTTATCACCCTGCAATTCAAATCTGTATCACTACTGATATCTTTAGTTTAATGTTATCTATCATCTGTATCTGGATCTAACTCGAAAAAAAAGGTAACATCCTTTTTCATGGTCACAGATTTCAAACATCATCGAGATATTTTGATTTAGACAACTTCAGTTTAAGAATTTTTAAGATTTTGGAATATGTGATCTAGTGCTCCGTCTTGGAGATCATTCATCACTGTAGAGCATTATTGGAAAACTGGACAGCTAGAAGGAAAAATTAATCTGGGACGGATAGAATACTTTTGCGAGCATCTTTAGAACCGCACTTCAGCACTTTGCTGGAGCGGTAACAACCAGATTCCGTCAGGGTAACACATTGTCGGACTGCCGCTTCAGTGCTGTAGTAGGGTTTCATGAAAGTGACACTATAATCGGTGATTATTTTTTGAAATAATATATTTCATATGGCAAAGTTAATTTAGGATTGCCATTGGTTTATTTGGAATGTTCTTTATAATTATTATTATTATTATTTTTATTATTATTACTACTACTTGCTAAGCCACAACCCTAGTTGGAAAAGCAGGATGCTATAAGCCCAGGGGCCCCAACAGGGAAAATAGCCCAGTGAGGAAAGGAAACAATGGAAAATAAAATATCTTAAAAACAAAACAAGAGGAAGAAAATAGTGTACCCGAGTATACCCTCATGCAAGAAAACTCTTTACCATGGTCTTCCACTGTCTTAGGTTAGAGGCTATGGCACTACCCAACACTAGAGAACAATGGTCTGATTTTGAAGTGTCCTTCTCCTAGAAGAGCTGCTTACCATAGCTAGAGTCTCTTTTACCCTTACCATTACAGCCACTTTCTTTCAAAGCTTACTTCGTAAGTTATCATTAAGTTTAGTTCATAAAAATAATTACTGTTAATATAACATTATTGATAAATAACAATAATAAAAGTACTTTAGAATTTAGATACAATAATACTAGGCAGCGAAAATATTAGTGAAATGCCCCTAGACTTTTTCTTAGGCACCCCCGTCTGAGAAGTGTTGAATATTACCGACACTATCATAACTCTTACAGTGATTAAATCATATATTTAACAGGATAAGACCGGAATAAGTAAAACACATTATTAGCAATTCTTGAATAGATTATACTGAATCTACAGTACTTACTGTATAGTCGTCTAGACTATTATGATCTCTTCAGAATATTAAGAAAGGTATTTGTGATAAAGGATATTTTCGATGATATAACTAGTCGCATATAGGGATTCTTCACCAAATATTTTATTATTAGATTTAGATTTTATTCATTTGAAGGACATTGTATCACTAGACGCTCATACTATCCTCCCCACCCCTCTCTCTCTCTCTCTCTCTCTCTCTCTCTCTCTCTCTCTCTCTCTCTCTCACTACTACTACTACTACTACTACAAGGTAAGCTACAACCCTAGTTGGAAAAGCAGGGAAAAATAACCCAGCTTGGAAAGAAAAGAAGGAAATAAATAAATTATATGATTAGTAATGAACAAGTACGATTTATGAAAGAGTATAAGTTGAGAATTGAAAGTCATTAGGCTAACAAGTTCGAGATTTGAAAGTCATTAGGCCAATAAGTTATGCCATTCATTGACTTCAGAGGAAATTTTGCCAAACCACGAGAAGACCGACTCATCAGCCAAAGAGTGACTCATCCGTTCGGGGCTCTACGATCGATCTCGGACTGTCTGGCTTTGCCGGGTCCGGATAAACGAAACGACTAGAAACGTTGTTAGGTTAGGCCTACAAAACGCATACAAAGTAACTAGAGACTAGTTTAGGATTAAATTTCGCTGCCGTATAAGTTAAGTATTTCAGTTGATTTCAATCCTATGATGAATTTCGGCCATGTTTTATTACTGAATATCAAACTGTTCATATTTTGCTGACCATGCAAGAGAAGTGATGGAGTTGGTTATATTTTTGTCATAGGTGATGTAGACAGGTTTGCTCTGATATAAGAAATAATGTCAATCATAATTCAAAAATAATTTCGAAAAAAATTGGTACTTTTATGAAATTGCGAAAATAAGGGTTTTAATTGTTTTTTAGACAGACCACAGAGGCTAAATATCAAAATATTTTCTAGCTGGTTATTAAGCGTAGCTAGTGTTGGACAGCTATATTACATGCAATAAAAAGTATTTTTACACAGACAAACACAGACACTAATATATATATATATATATATATATATATATATATATATATATATATATATATATATATATATATATATACACACCTTTAGTTTTATGTTAAAAGGACCAACTATGATATTGGCAACAAAGAAATATTTTTTTTGCTAAAGAATTGTCTATTGTATCTATTTATCTTTACAATTTGTAAACTTACTTTATAAACCCAAATTAATTACTCAGTATAGATGTCTAATTAAAATGACAACCACAATGACAAAATTATCAACATCTCAATGTAGTACACAATCTGATTATATCTTAAAAATTTCTAAAAAATAAATTGCATCATCAATGGGGGTCAACTTCTGAAAGGGAGATATATATACATTAATTACAAATTGGTAATTACCAGGCCCTAATTCAAGATATTTTCGAACACAAGTGAATATACAATTACTAATTTCTTATGATACATTTTTAAGTATGTCGAATTTGAAAGGTGTGGTGCACAAAGATGCTAGTTCAACTATAGAATAAAGCTAGTTTTAATAAACTAAAGGGGTTACTCCCCCTTTTAGGTATGGAGTACTGCGAAATAAGGAGTGAATTTTTACATAGCCAGTAATCATTATGCGAACTTTCTTTAGGGTCAAAAGTTTTAAATATACAGCTGTCGTATTACTAGTAATAACATAAGAGATGACAAAGATAAGCTATGGGGATAAACAATACTAACTTTAATTTTTGCATTTATTCTATTATGAACAGCCATCTATGCAATATGGCAATACTACTATCTTCTATGCTAGAAGCAGTGTTGGGGATAGTCGTCGTAGTAATAGTTATAAACAATCGTTCTCATATCAAAATTTTAAAACACTTTTATTAAAATTAACATTGGAATCAGAGATTAGAAACAAATTGGAAATATATTGTATTCGATTATGAACAAATTTCATGCTTGAAAACCAAGCAAGCCCAAAACTTAACAGAAGTTCAGATATATCAATAATGGATCTTAGTTGATAAAGTTTTATAGACAGTATGGCGCTTATGAAGTGACAATTTCCGTTCTAATATAAAATTAATTCATATAGATTATGTGTCTTTCATAAGGACATTTTTTGGGGGAAGACAACGAAGGCCCACAATTAAAAAAATATCAGCGTGGATTTCTAATTAGTCCATTACGTTGCCGATATAATAAAATACGTATTCACACTGCTACTCAGGCTTACATATATTAGTTACCTGAAATCCATCGCCACACACAATGGATGTATGACATAATAAGGTCGAGTGGTGACATACTTTCACTTTTGAAATTGCTGTAGGCCTACCGAGACCAAAAGAAAAAAAAAAACTCGGCTGTCTTCAATTACCTGTAAAAACAGAACCCACAAATCATAAACCGTTATAATTAGATTAAATACGAGAAATGGCGACCTACCTTTATTGTAAGAACTGAAGCACAGGTTTAATTTCTGACGAAACTAATTCTTCTTTCGATCCCAATACCGTGGAAAATGAACCTCCCCAACAGAGCCACACTCCTTGTGAAGCTAATGCTAGAGAATGACGGGCAAAACGTCCATATTGTTCAAAAAACGGAAAACGAATTGAGCCAGCCTTGGTACGCTACGCCCCTCCAGGTTTTCTGATGTTTCGAAGGCGCGGTTGTCAAAATAGACGAAGAAAGCCTATTCCAAAAGGATATCGCCTTTCTTCTCACTCTATCATGTAAATGTTTCCGGCGTTCCTTTAGTTTTAAACTGACATCACAAACGACACTACAAGATTAATACATCGGTGGAGTACAAGGGAAAACAAAAGGTGCTCCTGACGGGATGAAATGCAGAAGAGAAGAGACAGTTAACGCCTATCCTCTGTCTACCACTTCTACGTCTGACGCACGTGGAGTTACTGCAGCAGCAGGCAGAAGCCCAGCCTGATTCTTTCGAGTAGCTGGTAGCTAGCCTGTCTGTCAACTGCCTTTTCTTTTGGCTGGTTGTCAAGAAAAGCAGTCCGACTGGTGTAGCTCGTAGGTTTGAACTCGGCCTGCCAACGGCAAAGCAGCTCTCGTGTCTCTCTCTCTCTCTGGGGGAAAGACAGGGAATTTTGAAAGGCCTCTCCTCCGCTACGACTCCTGTTATTGTCTTCAGAGACAATAGAGATACGGGGATGCTCCTCTTGATAAAGGTGTGGTTACGAAGGCAGCCAGGCTCTGTGTGAGGGAAAGATACAGTTCAGGCACGACGAAGGGAACTAATCAATACTTACAGGTCAGGGTTCTCCCCCCGTGCACACGCGTTAAGACCAGGAAATTCCCTAGACCCGTGCTGAAACATCCCCAGATCTAACTAAGAGATCTCTCGTTTGAAACTTATATAAATGAATATTTTTAATTTTTTGTTTTTATTATGATAATCGCTTTGATTTTCAGGTTATTCTTCGATAAAATGTTAAAAAAAGAATAAGAACTATAACCCAGATATCTCCCTACATGAGGGCAGACTTCTTAATCTAGGGATATTCCCTAGACATGGGACCCCTGCTACAGGTTCGACCTCCCCAATACGCATGACCAATCTTTGCGGAGGTATACCAGAGAAGAGAGAATGGTTCAAATGGTGAAATACACTTTTAATTGTATACTTTTATTGCATTGAATGGTGCAAAATATAGAAAAGCATTTTCTTTGTGTGATTCGGGGAATAATTAAACAACATACAAACGAAGGTCAGTGGGCTTGCTTGCAATATAAATCCGGGCCTTTTTCGTTGCAAACGTTGACTAGATTAATTGGGCATTATTCATCCATTATACATCAATTCAATTTATGAAAAAATAATTATTCACTGAATAACAAAATAGGTCGATAAAACCATAGCAAACCAAAATAGTGAATAAGCGACTGATGTGGCAGGATTTATTTCGTCAGCTTTCAAAAGATGGCGGAGGTAAGCTAACTCTCTAAACAAAAGGAATACAGTCGTTTATTTTAGCGATACCGATCCTATTTTAAACATGAGCTTGAAATTAATTAACGCACATTCATTTATATTTGCACACAAAGGTGAGTTATCAAGTAAGAAATGGAAAGTACATGGTAAAAAAATAAGATCGAATTTCTAACCCCGTGTGGTTTACGTCATTTATTATAATGAACATCAGAGAACGCTAAAGTCGAGTTCACGGTAGTTAATTTTCATACTCACAACGCCTTAGAAAATTAGTTAGATTTACGCGAGCAGGAATAATAGGTAAATCGTTTACATACAATACTAATAAAGGGTAAAAGTAAATGGAAGCTGTGAAATGGTGAGAAAACAGTTGAAGGAAAAACAACAGTTGGCACCTGAAACCTGCCCTACACTCCAGAGGAGAAGCAAAAAGGGCGTAACACCCAACTTCTCTTCCCACGCAGCGACAAAGAAAAGGCATTCTGGTGACGTCACAAACCTTCTTGACCACCCAATGCCATGGCCATTATGTTAGATTTCTGTATAGTTTATATATATTCTTTTATAAAGGTTCGTAGTTTTAAAAACAATTAGAAAAATAAAACATTACAGCGCGCACTTCGTGCTACCAAACCGACGCTCATCGAGAGGAAACTGTAGCGAGTTAAAGATTATCATGTGACATAACACTGATTCTAGCTCTGTAGAACTTCGCTGGTCAATATTTTAGCATAACTGGATAAAAGTCTAGTATCTTGTCTCTGAGATACACGTGGCTTTGCTACTCTTGGACTATTGATAATGTTGGTTTTTGTCTTTTCACATGAGAATATATTATTTTCCTCGGTAAATCCATTCAATCTCATACCATTAAGCAGCAAAAGTGGTCTTTATTTTGTAACGAAATAATCATATTCAGAATTCTAATCCATGTACAAAGTACTGTTTTTGCAATGACAGTATTCATACTATTCCCGATCCATAGTTGCAAATTGACAATTCCAGTCAATCCTTTATGGTACAACCAGGAACATAAGTCGAGGGATACCCTTAAAGCTGTACTCTTTGACGTAGACTTGACGGTTCCTCCTTTACTTAAACCAGATTGCTCTCTCACTTACTGTCTAAAAGAAAAGCAACTATTTTGGATTATGTGTTTGGCACTAAGCAAAGTAATGAGAAACCTGATCTTCCTCATTCCTGTGTTCCTGAGGCTAAACTAACTAGTTTACGTTTTGGTCCCGTGAAATGAAAACACTATTAATGGACCTTGATGCTTAAGGAGACATAGGGCCAAATAACTTCTTAGCTCGTAAGTTCTCTGTTATTTTCTGCAAGTTAGCAAAAAGAAGTTCTTTCTGCACTTAATGGAAAATTGGTAATGTTACTCCCTTAAATAAACGTGTTTGGAGTAGCTCTGACACTGCTTATTACTGCCCAATTTCCATAACTCCCTCATAGTATAAAAATCTTGAACTTCTTTTGGCAAAACATCGATATAGGTATGTGAAAGATATGTTCCCTAGTTTGCAATTTGACTTATGTAAAGGCTTTGTACCACGCGATGCCCTTTTTGCATTCTCCAACGTTGTACAGAAATCCCTTGATTGTGGTTCATATGATTGGCCTTGATTTTAGAGCTGCCTTTGACTGCGTTAATCATGAAGCCCTTGTTTTCAAATAGATTGTAAAGAGTTCTTTTTCATGAACACCAAGGAATGTGATAACTGGTATTCTTCAGGTTAGTATTCTTACCCCATTACTTTTTTATGCTATATACACATGGTATGTGGTTTGGCCTAGAAAACAGGCTCATTGCATAAACAGATGATGTTGCTCTCTTTGCCTCAAATACCACTCCTGACTTTAGATCTGGGTTGGTTGAACCTTTTAAATAGAGAGCTAGCTAAAGTTACAGCGTGGAACAAATTATGGGGCATGAAGTTGAATCCTAATAAAACTCAAAGTATGATTGTAAGTAGGTCGAGGACAGTGACTTCTCAACATCCATATCTCTGCTTTGATAATGTTCATTTAACTATATACAATTCCTTTAGAACTTTAGGTTTGATTCTTAATAGCAAATTTATTTTTGATAAACACATTCAA